>NW_027272591.1:107500-460461 GCF_040938485.1 Diadema antillarum | reverse complement strand
TAAAAGGTTGTAGAAAAACTGCTGAAAACATACTTTCCCATTCATTTTACGATCCCAAACTTAGGAATAATGTAGAAGAAAAATAGCTCTATCAGAAAATATTAAATACTCAAGATTGACTTGACTTTCACCTTTTTTTAGTCCTAATGTAAAACCAAGAAAATATTGACTCTGATCCCGATATGAAAGTGACAAGCAAGTACTGTACTCCACGATCACAAATTTAACCACTCGCGAAATCATCAGGAAGTCTTGATTCGCGGAAATTTAGACTCGCTAGAAATATGGCGTATGACAGTAAATGAAAGGTTGAGGTATAGCTCAGTCAATCAATCAGTCAAATCTGGTGGATCTGATATAAATGGATATTAAGTACATATGAATAGACCTAGCTTGGGCAGACACCATCACTGTCATGAACTAATATATCTTAAGCACTCATGGTACTCAATAGGTTATTTCTGCCTGTGTGTCGTAGGTATGTTTAACCACTTCCCTTTCTCGCGTAGCTCCCTCTTGAAAGTCTGTAGTTGTGGATAGTAGCACAGTAATCAAAGCGGAAATCTCAGAGTTAGGAATATGGGAAGGTTATGTTTTAATTGAGAAAATATGTAATGTCTGTTATTTTTCCTTTAAAATGCATCCCATGAGGGTTCAGACATGCATTACAATTTTTTAGGGGAGATTAAACAGTTAAAAACTCACACAAAATTATCATAGCAAGTGCATTTACAGGCCTATTAAAATCACTTGATATTATCAATGGTATTTAAAATCCAGCCATTTCTTCTTCAGCAGCTGTGTGAGCATTGCAAAAATATTTTTGTTCAGTTTGCAGTTTTTTTATAAAGTTGATTTCAATCCATGAATCATTTGCAGGGGAACACATATCCCGAGTTGGAGGAGAACCCGCAGTATATCAGCGACCTCCTCGACAAGGAAGAGCAGCAATTTCTATCAACTCTCAGGAAGGGCGAGAAGTATCTCAAGAAAGCCCTGACCACTCTCAACTCAAGCCAAATTCTGCCAGGTAGAGCGCATTCTATTTCTTTCACTCTGACCAAACCTCTTCCAGTCATATCCTGCCTTCCTCTGCCTACAAGGATCATTTACCTCCATGAGAGAGTTGCCTTGAATGAAATCTCTTAAGGAGAGATATTAACTGATCGCTGAAATGTTTACCAGTAGTAGAAAAAGCGTAAGATTACTGATACGAATGTATGGCACAGGTTAGCATCGTAGAAGATTTGGTCAGGTGACTGTCATGTTGTGTCTCCCTTTCTGCTTTATGCATATCAAGACTTGATATTTACACATTCGACTTTAAAATGCAAAAAAAAAACCCAAACAAACAAAGATGGATTTCCTCAGAACAAGATCAGTTGCAAAGATATCCTGGGTTTCTTTGTTTTTGTATTTTTATCTGTTTCTTTACAAAGCTAGATGACAAATACTGTGCACATGGTGTTTTAGGAAATTCAGAATGAGCTCTTACGATTAAATCGAATATAATACCATTGACCAATGTTCAATATATTTCTGTTGCTCAACGATGGAATAGTTGGCTCATATTTCCATCTATTTTGCTGTGTATACTCAAAGCAAATTTGTCATTAGGATGAAGATTTTGGTATACATTACAAACTTTTTTTTTCTCAAATGCAAGTAGTATACGTATGTTTCTTAAATTGTAGCCAGGAAAAGAAATGTGGGCTTCTTTATGCCTACGTTTTGAGCTCCTTTCCAACATGAGGTAATCAGTCACATTTGTGGAATATTTTTAACAGGTGACATTGCATGGAGAATGTACGATGCCTATGGCTTTCCAGTAGATCTCACCACCTTGATTGCCAATGAGCATGGGCTCACTGTCGACCTGGACGGCTTTGAGGAATGTCGGCTCAAGTCTAGGGAGGTGAGACGAAAGTTTCCTGTGTGCTACTGTATACGCCGAATATTTAACAAGGTTTTTATTTTCGCGAATTTCGCGATTCAGGTGCTATTCGCGAAATTAAAGACACGCAAAAATAATGACTCTGATCCCGATATGAATGCACACGTATACATTTCTCCGTTCAGTACAGTACTCCACAATCGTGAATTTAACCACTTGCGAAATCGTTGGGAAGTCCCGATTCGCGAAAATTTAGACTCGCTAAATATATGGCGTATACAGTATTGTATGAAACACTTACCATTCAATGCAAGTCAGTGATATGTAGTGCAACTTGTTTCTTTTCCAGTAGATTTCCATGTAGAATAGTTGCAGGTATTTCCCTTACCCCATGCCCCTGTCCCTATTAACTCACAACTTTCTAAGCAGTATTACCGTACCTAGCATGTAATGAGCAATGTTGAACTTTTCTAGCATGTTTAGCTTTGATGTATCCTTCTTGCCAGGTGGAAGGATCAGTATTATTTTTCTATCTTTCTGTATTTCTGTATCATGTATACATACATGTATACAATGTATCTTTATCTGTATCATCAATTTCTTTGATGACATATTGCTGTCATTATACAGTACTTAATTTCGTATTTTGTTGGTGTTTCTGGTGGAAGATTACGTCAAGAGGTGGTGTCAAGAATATTCAAGTCTCTGGAGAGATATCCCTTGACACCAGTGACCTCGGTCACCTGCAGACGGCGTCCGTGCGGGCCACGGATGACACCTACAAGTACAACTACCATCACAAGGAGCATGGCAGATATGGTGAGTTGCACTGTGTACACCACTGGTGGAGATGTCACGAGATAACTTTCTTTCTTCCTGTCTTTGTCTTCTGTGTGTGTGTGGGCGTGTGTGTGTGTCTATGTCTGTCTGTCTGTCATTATGTTTTTCTGATTGTCTCCCCCTTTCTCTTTCTCTCTGTGTATCTCTCTGTTCTCATTGTTTCGTTTGGAGTGCGCCAAACTTTCTTCATGGCATTATGATTGAATTTAAATTCCATTTTATATTAAGTGGGAAATGTGCAATTGTACAGAGATGTTCATTTCATAATGATGATTTGGTTTCAAACAGATAACCACAAACATTATGTAGTCATGCAATGTCTTAAAACAAGACAGTGAAAGAGAATAAACAGTGATTGCCTCTTTTATTCCGAAAGAATGTTTTACTGGTTATGTGATGTGATTGTAAGAGTATATGTTGTGTATGTATATTAGTGTGGGTGTTCCTGGTGTGTATGTGTGTGTGTGTGTGACTTACATGTTTGCACTCTCTACATCAACGTCTCCTGTTTATCCTTGCATGAAGTTGTATCACATAAGAATGATACCAAATGATTTGAGATAAAACAGTCTTTCAGAACATGTATGATAACCTTTTGTTTATGGTTGATTTTTTAAGGTAAATGGTAATGTTGTGAGTGTATTAAAGCATTTTTCCTGACTCACCCTGTAGTGAGAAGCCTTTGCATGGCAGATAAGACAATGATTGTGTTTAGGGAAAAGCCTGACTTTACTGGGGGTTGGGGAGGGGGGTTGGGGCTGTTTTACAAAGACTTAATTTGAATTAAGTTGGACTTGTTTTAGGGATGGTGTCTTGCTTATAATGCCCTTGTGCCAGGACACTCGTACCATTTCTGATTCAGGATGGTTTCCAATTTCATGTGGGCACTGGTGGCCATCTGTAACTTGAGAGCAATCTGAGGCAAACTTAGATATAAGTACATCTTTGTGAAACATCCCTCTTGTCTTAAGGCCCGGTCACACTGCCCAAAAGTCGCGTAAACCCATGAATCACGCAAGAAATTTGGTTGTGCGTGCTTGTCCGTCGAGAATTTTCGCTGATTTACACGATGAAAAATCATCGATGAATTGCACAAGAACTACAGAGAGATCACGCAAAAATCACTATCAAACCACACACTTTCAGCGCATAGGCACGCAAAGGCCCCAAACAGGGCGAATTCGTGGTTGTGCGCGACGACTGAGGTCCACGGAAAACCAAGCATAATCTGCGCATTATCACTAATGAACTGCGTATGAATCGCGCATGATTCGCCCATGAATGCGATAGCGGCAACATTTTCGCGAATGATCACTGATATTCCACATATATTTCGCGCATTGTTCGCGTAAGAACTACGCAAACTACGCAAAAATTACGTAAAACAGCGCAATAGTGGGTAAACTTTTACGCGAAGCCAAGTTTTTAACTGCTCAAAACCTGTAAAGCGCCGATCCAGCGCACGTCGGCGGACAACTACGAAGGTTCCACGTCAGACAAACTCATGAAATGCGCAAATCGCGCATGTATCGCGTAAGGCTCAAATTTCTTACGTGATTCATGCGTTTACGCAACTTTTGGGCAGTGTGACCGGGCCTTTAGAAATATTCACTCTCTCTGCTCACAGTCTTTCCACACATCCACGCCCACATCCTTGCCCTGAAGACTGCTGATGGTTTCGTGGAGAGGGTGAGCAGTGGGGAGGTGTGCGGCATCATCCTTGACCGAACGTCCTTCTACGCCGAGCAGGGCGGTCAAGAGTGGGATGAGGGGTGCTTCATGTCAGCTGACGATGAGGTAACTCAGCCGACCAACTATATTTTAACAAATTCAGCATGTAAATGGAATACACACATTTCTTTATGTCATAAAGTGCTTGATGTGTTCTTTCATATATGCCAGTAGTCCTATGGATCTGTTGTATTTGGTTTGTGGTATCAATTCTTTGTCCAAATAAATGATCTTTTTATACCTCCACCCAAAGGGTGCTGGAGGCATTATGTTTTCGGGTTGTCCGTACGTCATGATTGAGAAATTGATTTCTGGCAAGAAAATTGTCCCCATAACACAAATGATGCACATGTCTTCATGCGTGTGTATGCGGTAACTATGGAATGTAGCCTAAACCCACTTGGCTTCGCCTGGTGGGTTAAGCATTCCATAGTTACCTTATACACACACAATTCCGACTGACGCACTTGGACCTGCATGTCATATGTATACTGTAATCTACAAATATTTTGTCCCATGTCTAACAGGAGCTGGTGTTCACTGTGTCCAATGTGCAATCCCATGGTGGCTACGTTCTACATCTCGGAACCTCAGTGGAGAATCTTGCCATAGGAGATCATGTCAGTCTCTACATCAATGAGGTGTGTACAATTTTGTAAGCTGAAAATTTGTATATTTGGGGTTTTTTCAGAATTTTGGGGTCATGTGTGTGTTTTGAATCTGTAAGCTGTGTGCAATCTAAGTTTATATTTGTTTATATTTTGCCATAACTGATTTGGGGTATGTATATGCAGACACTTTTACAAAAAGAAAAACCCAAACAAACAAACAAAAACAAAAAACAACTAAAACCAAAAGCAAAATCAACACTGGATTCCACACTTTGGAAAAAGTTAACATTGACAAAAAACTTTCTCATATTTTGCTTTGTTTTGGTATGATCTTTTTGATTACAAAGTTTTTTATCAAATCATAATCAGATGTGATTTTGATACACATTCCACTGTTATCTTGCATATGTGTGTGTTTGTGTACAGTATATGTATTTGTGTGTATCGTGCAGGTGCCCTATCTTACGGCTTTTTCATTCAAGTATTACTCTCTACTGCCTTTTGCACATTTTCTTTAATATTACTGTTAAACAAGGAATGTTCACATGCACTTTGATTTCACAAATTTCACGAGAGCCAAGATTTTCAAAATTAAAGTGCACGCAAAAGTTCTCGCCTGCACTATATGCATAGAATGCCAGTGACAATTAGTGAAAATTTCATTCCATGATAAAGGTCATTCGCTCCTATTCGAAAAAATTCGGGGAAAATGCCGCGAAAATATCTAGCTTTACAGTATGACTTCAACATGTTCACAGATGATGTTTCAATGTTCAGTGCCTGTGATCAAAGGTTTGATCACACACATTTAACCAAAAGTGTACAATTGTAAATGCTTCACACCTTCAAATAAAAGGAGATTTAGAGTGAAAAGTGTTTTGAGAGTGTGTTGACAGTTACACTGTGATAAGCATAGGAATATTAGACAAACACAAGAAAGGAAAGAATATTCTTTGAATGACTGTGCAATGGAAGATGTGGTTATTTTGTGGTGGTTTCTTTCATCTTCTTCCAACAGGAGAGAAGAGAGGCCCTCATGAAGAATCACACAGGTACCCACCTACTCAACTTTGCCCTCAGATACGTCGTGGGGAACACCGAGCAGAAAGGGTCGCTGGTGGCGCCAGACAGGTTTAGATTCGACTTCTCCGCCGAGGTAGGCAACTGCGATGGATGTGTAAATTTCCATGGATGCGTATCTATACCTCAAAATAACAACAATTTGTGTATGGTTATAACATTGCTTGAATCGCAGCTGGCAGTCAAGTGTAAGTGGAAATCAAATGCATGAATTATGGATGCGTGCATACAGCTTGTATGTACATGTACATGTATGTGCAATGTATGTGTGTTCATTTGTATCACAGGTATCTTTGTGCATTTGTGCATTTTATTTTTGCCACGTTTTATTTTAAAAGTAGTTTACCACTAAATTCACTATGAGCATGTGCCATCTTTTACAGAAGTGCCAAGCCTCCCAGATTGTACAGGAGGCCCCCAGAACACTTCAATATACCCTCATGTCTGGATAAATGAATATAAGAATCTTCGTGATTTGGGAATTATATTTGCCCATTGAGATGCTTGTATTATGCAAATATCTCCCTGGATGCTGTGTGGAATTTTCCTGGTGTTGATTGGTCAGTGTTGGTGGCCCTGCTTCTAGTCAATGACTTCAACTCTGACGAGCAAACTTTTGAGAGTTTTCCATTAAAAGTTAGAAAAACACTGATTTGTGAGTTTTTAGCTATCTTTTAATCAAATAAGTATGATTTGTATATGACATTCATTATTATGAGAAGAATTCCACTTCTGGAATTTAGTCCAATCGCTGGCATTTTATTCTTTTTTTTTAGGGCTCCTTGTCAGATTCGCAGCTTCAGCAAATCTCCAGTATCGCCAACGACTTAATCGCTGCAGCCCTTCCTGTCCATCGAGAAGCCATTCCCTTGGCAACAGCCCAGGGATTGGCAGGGGTCAGAAGCGTTGCTGGGGAGACGTACCCGGACCCGGTGACCATCCTCTCCGTCGGAACCCAGGTCAGACATTTGGATGAAGGGGACGGAACGTTGGGGTTGGAAAACTCAGCAGAGCTCTGCGGTGGCACGTGAGTGATGTGACGTCACCTGCAATTGTTCAGATCATGTTTTCTGCATACATTGGCCTCTCATGTACTTCCGATCAAAGGCCAGTATACTGGTGTTCATAAACTCATTCCCATGTTTCCCTTAACCCTAACTAGGCCGGGGGGGGGGGGGGCCTCCAAGGCCCCCCCCCCCCCTCGACGTTCCGCGCGATGTATCGCAATCGCAAAAAGCTATCGCCGTGACGTTTCATGACTTTTTTCTTTCAAGTCTCCCGCATCTTTTGACACCAAAATTGCGACACCCGGGCGCGCGGTTCCAAAGTTACGCATAAATACAAGTGTATGTACATGCGTGTCAGACCAAAAATTGCTCAAAAACGTGAATTCGTGTACAATTTCAATGCAAACTGAGCTTACAGGCAAATTTCATAAAAGCATGATTATTTTGGTGTTTTATTGATTAAAATCAATGAATAACATATTTTCTTGTTCGGAGCGATGTCGCGGACAAATTTCATCGAAAAAACAATGAAAAACATTCATCAAGTCGAAAAAACAAAGAAATACATAAGGGCAATTCCGCAGTTAGAGGGACATGACCATAAAATTTCAATTTGTTTTTTTCCTTGATTTTTGTGTTTGACTTCAGAAAGAACACATTGATAATTCAGGAAAACTATTTTTCAGGGTATCTTGATAGTTTTAGGTATTGAATTCACCAATTTTGAACAAGTAATCTTTCAGATTGAATTTCATCAGCAAAATCTCCATAATGGCAAAGAAGATAGCTAGTCAAGTAAAATGCCATTTTCTAGCCACAAATATTGAATTCATAGAGGCAATGCAGTGCTTTCATGGATAGATTAAGTAAAATCAACTTACATGTCTTCGAAATGCAAACATGTGTGCATTTCCCCAACCATCGGACAGTCATGTAACGTTACTAACCAAAAAGTGAAATTATTTACCTCCAGAGAGTATAAAGTGTCTATGAATGATAATATTTCAATTTTTCCTGCTGTGTCCAATGACTAATTGAAATATAAAAATAAGTATTACTAATCATTATATAGAAGTTAGAAATAACAGCAGTCAAAATGTGTAACGTTACTAACCACGTAACGTTACTAACCACAGCCTGTGTGTATTGTAACGTTACTAACCATGAAATAAGTGAATAAGACTCCAATGGACAGGTCCTGGTCTGGCAAAATTTTGCCTGATGATAGAGCCAGATGTCAACTACAAGATTACGTGGTCATACAGTAAAAAGATATTGGCTTTTTTTTTTTTTGTAAATTAATTATGCAAATTTACGCATGAAATCATATTTCCACCTATAACTCCATAAAAAAGACTGAAGGATTGCTAAATTTTTGTGTAAGAGTTCCTCAAGACACATCAAACAATTTTCTTGCAAAAAAAAAATAGCAAAATCAAAATCAGTTTCTTTTGTTTTTTATTGTTTTGTTAATTTCTTATGTATTTTAATGTTTTTTTACCTTTTTTTTTCTATTGTTTTTTTTGCCAAAATTTGTTGCAGGCACTTTTTCAAGCTTATCTACATTACAATTGATTAATTTCACTGGTCAAAGGTTGAAACAATCTAATTAATATCAAATTAACAAAAAAACACAATTTGCATTGGATTTGCACACGATATCATGAATTTGAGCTGTTTTCAGGTCGAGATGCATTTATGCAAAACATTACATAACTGCAGAACGGTGTACCCGGACGTCGCAAATTTGGTCTCAAAATATGCGGGAGACTTCAATGAAAAAAGTCATGAAACGATGCGGCAAAATCTTTGCGCGTTGCGGAATCGTGGCGGGAAATGTTGAGGGGGGGGGGTCTGCAGCATTCGCATCACTACAGAAGGCTCACAAGGTGCACATTGAGTGATTTTTTTTTTTTTTTTAACCACTTCCCATAAGAAGGGGCAATTGATGGAATCTGTGGGCCAGCAGAGCATTTTGTGTGGAAAGTAGTGTTAAAAACAATTGAGGCCATCACTTCAAATTTTCTGTCCCAATTTGAAATTATCATACAATGGTTTGTCGGGGTTAATTACGCTTCAGGTACAGTGAACAGACTTTTGTTTTCAGAACAATGCAGAGATTAGAAATTCAAACTGGTCTAAAAGAAAAAAAATACATGTCTCTAGACTTGAATAAACATGAATTCAACTAATACACTGTATTATTTGAGTTAATGTCATATGACTTAAACTACTTTCACAATAATATAAAACATTGCATTATGCTGTGTGCAATGACTACGCACACCACAATTGGCCATACACTGTACATACTACATACCGGTGTAGTTTTTGCTCTTTGATTTCTTTCCCCTTTATTAAAGGTACTCTTGCTAAGGAACACATTAACTGTTTTGCTCAATAAAACAGGCTGCTTTTGTGAATTACTGTGAGTCATGATGAACAGTGATTGGCAAAGTTATGAAACTGTAGATATCACTTGACCTAATCTTTAAAAGTGGTACTTTTTTTTAGTTTGTAATTTATGCAAACTTTTTTTCTAGTCTTTTTTAACATGTACAAGTACAATGGTACTATACTGCATGAGTTTGATGATTGAAATAAGAGTTTCATGTCTTATCTGTTGTTTCTTAGCTTTAACTTTGCATTCTCATGAGGAAATATGTAATGATTTGAGTTAACACACAATTCTGTAATCACTGGACAAACCGTAACGTTACTAACCGTAACGTTACTAACCATGATTTTTGTACTTAATTTTCAAACAAAGTTATAATGAGAAAGGATATTTGGGGTAGATATTGCCCTTAAAGCTAGAAATGAAAAATAAGTGTTGATATATTTCAAGCTATACCAGTTTTAGCAAACTTTTTGTTCAAAGATGCTCATCAATTTTTTATGTCCTTTTTTTGTAACGTTACTAACCAGCATTAAAAGCAGACCTTTCTTCCAAAATAATTCATGAAATGATTTCATTCTTTGCTCAGTTCTAGGTCTACACTGGAATGATCTCTGGTGACATTAATGAGACTTCACATCCACAGATAGAGAAATGAGTCTAATCTAAATCATGAGAATGTCCCTAAAATGTAACGTTACTAACCGCGGAATTGCCCATAAGCAATTTAAAAAACAATGAAATACTGTAAACGTCAATATTTTCGCGCGATTAATTTTTCGCGCTGAGCGGCTCGAAAACGTATTCGCGGGTTCTTAAATTCGCGCTCCGCAGCAGGTTACTTTACTGTAGTACACATTCACTGCTTTCATCCAAAGCCTCTGCTACATAGCTTGCTATGCCAGCGTACGACAAGCGACGTAGCGAGCGGCTCGACTGCGAGTACAAGCACTCAAATACGTAGTACAGCTGTGACTGTAGTACGGTACTACAGTCACGGTCACGGTACGGGGGAATGTACAATGTTGTAGCATCGGTGCGTGCGGTGCACACATGCATGCTACAGCACACAGCAATCTATCGTCTCTTCGCACAGTACTAGTAGCGTAAACATGCCTGTACCACAGAACTCAGAGTTCTGTGGCCTGTACATTGTACTACGTAGCAGTATCATCGATGAAGCGCACACAATTCATCCCGTTCAAAATGTGCATAGAAAATTGTGAAGATATATTCGCGCGTTTTTGAATTCGTGCTAGCCGAACGTAGCGCGAAATCCGCGAAAATTAATGTACCGCGAAAATTTCCACGTTTACAGTACTTCAGAATTTTTTCTGATATCACAATTTTTTTTCATTACATTTGCTAAGGACACTAAAAAGAATATTTACACAAAAAATGTGCCTGTTTTGAGCTTTACTTTGTGATATACTGTAAACGTCAATATTTTCGCGCGATTAATTTTTCGCGCTGAGCGGCTCGAAACGTATTCGCGGGTTCTTAAATTCGCGCTCCGCAGCAGGTTACTTTACTGTAGTA
Source organism: Diadema antillarum (assembly GCF_040938485.1). Lineage (NCBI taxonomy): Eukaryota > Metazoa > Echinodermata > Echinoidea > Diadematoida > Diadematidae > Diadema > Diadema antillarum. The sequence continues at coordinate 449,361 of NW_027272591.1, read as the reverse complement.
CACATTCACTGCTTTCATCCAAAGCCTCTGCTACATAGCTTGCTATGCCAGCGTACGACAAGCGACGTAGCGAGCGGCTCGACTGCGAGTACAAGCACTCAAATACGTAGTACAGCTGTGACTCTAGTACCGTAGTCACGGGGGACTGTAGCATCGATGCGTGCGGTGCACACATGCATGCTACAGTACACAGCAATCTAGGGTATCGTCTCTTCGCACAGTACTAGTAGCGTAAACATGCCTGTACATTGTACTACGTAGCAGTATCATCGATGAAGCGCACACAATTCACCCCGTTCAAAATGTGCGTAGAAAATTGTGAAGATATATTCGCGCGTTTTTGAATTCGCGCTAGCCGAGCGTAGCGTGAAATCCGCGAAAATTAATGTACCGCGAAAATTTCCACGTTTACAGTATACCGAATAGACTGATTTTATGCATCATTATGCATAAATTAGCATAATTTAGCATAAATGATAATTTTTTGACAAATTAACTTCATGGTATTTTAGATTACATCATAGGCAATGTGTGTGCCAACTGTCGTCGCGATCGCACCGTCGATGGCCGAGATCTGGAGAGGGGGCCTGGGAGGCCCCCCCGGCTCTATCAACTACCTAAATAGCCCGGCCTAGTTAGGGTTAAAGCCTACAAATGAGCTGTCCATATAATGTGTTCCATGCCAATGTAGTTTGAATCCAGGATGAGCAAAGTGGTTTATGCTGATTTTAGCAAGTTTCAAGCAGCTTTTATGGCTGTCTAGAACAGCCTTTGTTGCATTGTGATGTATTTGTTCTCATTTTCCAGTAGACTGGTTAATTGCTGATAAGACCATTAAACTAAAGTCCGTAAAACTGCATATTTTGTTCACAAGGCCGCATGCTGTGTACACTGCACCCCCAAATCATTTCTCTGGCTTGCCAGAGACTTGTTTGAACTATTAACAATTAAAGGGATGGTATAGTTTTGGTTGAGATGGGGCTTCAGGTTTCCAACTTTTTTTTGGTGAGATAATGAGAGACCTTTTATGAAATATTAAAAGAGGATACAATTCTAAGAGGAATTTTTACATGGTAGGATGTTTAGTGATACAACTGACCTACACATATCCATCAAATGTGATATCTCGATAATTTTTCAAATCACTGCTCCCAGTGGTAAACAGTACCTTTAATGTCACTCTTTCTTCACAATCAAAGAGCAAAACTAAGCAGAGAAAAAAAAAGAAAAATGAAAATAAAATTTTGAACACCTAGCACCAAATCAAATTATGTGTTATAGCATAGTTTAGGTGTAGGTTACTCCAGTAATACGCTGTAGCATCGCCTTTTTTTTTCTCTCTCTCAATTCTAATACTTTGATTTCTTAACTTATATTGCAAATCCAGGCATGTTGAGAACACCAGTCACATTCGAAGACTTGTGATCGTCTCGGAGAAGGCAGTCAGCAAAGGCGTCCGGCGTCTGACCGTGGTGACGGACAACGACTTGACGTCAGCGGACTACGCTGCAAACAAGTACCACCACCAGCTGAGCCTTCTGGAAACTCAGGTGGGAAAAGAAAACTACCCATGCTGCACATTTTCTCGAAAATGCATTTCATTGTTGCGTTTTAGTTATGTGGAGACTGTTTTGATTCTGTAATGTCTTTATGAATAAAATAAGGACAAGAGTGAATAGTCATGAGTGCAATGGTACAAGATTTTGCAGGACATGAAAGACGAGGTGCTCTCTTAAATAGTAAAATAGCGAATGTCACATGATGAGCAGATGACCAATTGGATAGCACAGATCTTTCTATTTAAACCATTGTACAATGCTTCTTGTCAGCCGGCAATGTGTCATTTTGAGCTGTCATAGATTTTGCGGCCAAAACCATGTAGGCATATTCCTGGGGCTGCACTTCATTTGGAGAGACGGGATGCCTACATCATTTGTAGGATATATGCATAACAGAAATATGCAACAAATGTGTCCATACCACTTTTCCATTGCAATAAATTTTCACCTGCATACACTTGTAAGTCAAGAGTGTTATGGAAGTCTTATTTTTATTCCTTTGCACAAAGTGAGAATAGTCTGTATGATGATATGTGTACACTCTCTCTGTAACAAGTCAAACATATTTTGATAGAGAGAACTGTGATACCAAATGTATTTAACCAGTAAACAGGTATTCTTGGATCCAGTCTCCTCACCACTTTAGTGCAAATACGTTGAGATACAGGCTTTTCAGAAGAGTGTTGCGTGTAAATTGATTGCTTCTGCCATTTTTTTTTTTTTTTTTTTGGTGGGGGGGTGAGAAGGGGAGGGAGATGTTCAGTTACAAAAGTAATGTAAGAATGAGGTAACTTTTCCCACAATGCTTTGCTGTAAAATTTTAAAAACCTTAAATATAAAACATAACATACTGTTCCTTCATGCACTGTCATGCTTCTTACTATGGCAATGGGACACCCAATCTTCTGCCTGTCGTCCACACTTAGGTCCAGGTCGTGTCAACTCCCGAAAGCCTTCTGACGAAGGAGCAGCTTGCGCAGTCCGTCGACAACTTCGTCGGCGAGCTGGAGGGTGCCCGCTTCGACGTCTGGAAAAAGAGGGAGATGCTGAGAAGAGTAGAGGTGCTGCAGGCTTCGCTGAAGAAGGCCTCCAAGCTGGGGAAGAAAGTTCTGGCCAAAGAGGTCAGTGGCCGTAATGACTGGACACACAGCTGTCATAATCACTATTAAAGGACAAGTCCACCTTCATATACATAAGGAGTGAGAGAATGCAGCAATATTAGTAGAACACATCAGTGAAAGTTTGAGGAAAATTGGACAGTCCGTTTAAAAGTTACGAATATTATAAGTATCTGCGCAGTCACTGCTGGAAGAGAAGACTACTACAGTGTATGATGTCACATGCGTACAACTATATAAGGAAAATAAAAAGAGAATTTCACAAAACTTTACTTTTTGAATAAAGTACACATTTCTTCGACTTGCTACTGACATATGTTAAGGGTAATATTATTCCCCCTGCCTTCTGAAAGAGAGAAGTCGAGTGTTCTTTTGTTATGCGAGAAAAATGAAAATATGTTGAATTTTCTTTATTCTTTCTTTATACCATTGTACTCATGTGACATCACAAGCTTTAGTAGTCTTTTCATCCAGCCGTGACTGAGTAGAAACTTCAAAAATTCATAACTTTTGAACAGATTGTCCGATTTTGCTCAAACTCTCACTGATGTGTTCTACTAATATTGCTGCATTCACTCAACCCACATGTCTATGAAGGTGAACTTGTCCTTTAATTTCAGCAGACATGACGAGTGAAAACACTCTGTGCATTGATTACTCTGTAATTGCTCCACCTTCTGAGGGGCATTTCTTCAAACTTTTCATCACATATTTTTCTGACGAATTTGCTCTCAGCCATTCATCAGATGCAAGGATTTCAGTAGCTTATAGATGTTTGTCAGAAAAAAAAATATCTGACAAAACGCTTCAGGAAATACCGCCTGGAGACTTCTATGTTCAATTGCGAGTGACATTTTGTAGATAGAGCCCATATGGTACGTGTAATTAATCATTTTGCCAAGAAGTGTCTTTTGCACATTTAACTCAAATTTATGTCCTTTTTTGCCTTCATTCGTTCAATTCCTTTGTCTGTCCATATTTTGTTGTTTATATAACAAATGCTACAATTTTCCTACACAGTTTTCTGGAGATTTGTAATGGTCCAACTTTTCATCTAGTTGTGACCAGCTTTGTGTCAGAGATGGACTTAGGAAACTCATCGTTGAAGTTGCAGTCCAAACTCACAAGTAAAGGTCAAAGGTTAATATAGGTCATTGCTAAAGTTTGCCACCGTGATTTGCTTGTTAGAAGCAAGTGTGTAATCACCTACATCAGGAACTTCTCAGCACTGTGTTTTAAAACCGAATACTGTAAAACACAATATTTTTGTGGCATGACATTTTTGCGAATTGGAGGCGACGGCCTTTTGGTGGCATGAAATTTTCACGAGTTGCCTCCAACATTCAGTGCATATGGTGTAGACAAGAACTTTCATGTGCATTTTAATTTTGCGAATCTTGGCTCCCGCGAAATTTGCGAAATTAAAATGCACTCGAACATGCCTCATTTTACATTACAGGCTAACCTGGGGAAATAAGACGGTATTGTACCAACCACATACTGACTTCTACTCTGTTCTTCTGTACACAGGTGGCTGATAGATTGCACAGTCAGTTCAATACCAAGGAATCAGCCAACCAGAAATGCCTTGTAGAGTACGCCGGTGATGGCATAGACAACACAGTACGTATAGGTTGAGTCTTCTCTCATCTACTGTGGAGTACCATTTATTCTCCTTCTGTGTTCGCTGTGATATTATTCCACATTCTCCTCCTTTTTGCAATGTTTTCAAGGAGTCCATTTCCCTGTTGCTTCACATGTTTCATTGACTACAGTGTACATGTGGGAAGCATATTTACACAACTACTGTAAACGCAGAAATTTTTGTGATACATTAGTTTTTGCATATATTTTGGCTAGCGCATATTCTAAAACCCAAGAAAATATCTTCACAATATTATCTACACGTTTTGATTGAGTTGAAAATTGCACAGCGCAAATTCAAGAACCTGCGAATGTGTTTTTGAGCCGCCCAGTGCAAATAATAAATTGCACAAAAATATCATCGTTTACAGTATGTGATTTGTAAGATTGTCAAAGGTATTTTGACCATATTTTCTTTTCAGCTGTAGACGTGATAATGTGTGTTTTATAAATAGATAATAAAATGTGTTTGATAATTGTCATTTTGGAAATGTTTAATGCATTTTGCACTAGAATGCTTTGACTCTGATGTGAAATGAAATGATATTAGATGAAATCAAATGGAATCATATGAGATAAAGCAAAGTTAGGTTGTAATAGATTAGGTGAAGAAAATGTTACAGAAGTTGGATTATATCACACTGGCAATAAATGTGATTTATGTGCAATCTCTTTATGCTAATGACTTTCCTATGTGTTTCAATGTAGACTGATAACGCAATGCCATGGGCAGACCTCCCAATCATTCTGAATTTGGAGGAAAGAATCTGAATGTTGACCATTCCAGGCTCTTGTGTCAGTAGGATTTTCCTATTTTTCGTGATAAATTCATCTCACACTCCTATGGGCACTGCTCTTTCTTTCCTACTTTTGAGCCAAATCATCCCTATTTTTCAGTCAGAAAGGTTGGGAGGTCTGCATGGGGAAACAAGCTGTAGCTTTGATTTTTCATGTTGTGTTTGATTTCCAGGTGCTCCTAAAGGTTCAGCAGGCCTTACTGGCTGAGCTTCCTGATACGCCTCTTCTACTCCTCAGCTCAGAGAAAGACAAAGTCTTCTGTGTGTGCTATGTACCTGAGGTAGGGCAGGAGGAGATTCTAGGATTGTTTGTTTACTGTATACGCCATATATTTCGGGCGTCTAAATTTTCGTGAATCAGGAATTCCTGGCGATTTCGCGAGTGGTTAAATTCGCCATCGTGGAGTCCTGTACTGAACAGAGAAATGTGCATGCGTACGTCACATCCACATCAGGATCAGAGTCAATATTTTCGCGTGTTTTTAATTTCACAAATAACACCCGACTCGCGAAATTCGCGAAAATAAAAACCTCGCAAAATATTTGCCATATACAGTATTTGCTTGTTTGTTTCTGTCTTTCTTTTTTGTCTTCGTCTTCCTAAATCTTCTCTCTTCTACTTTTCTGTTTACTTCATTCATCTTGTTGAGGTGCTTTTCCTTCTTGTTTTGTTCTTCATTTTCTATTTCCTCTCCTTTTTTCTTCTTCGTCCCATTTTTCTTCTTTATCCAGTCCTCTTCCTTCTTCTTTTTCTTCTGCCTTCGTGTTCTTCTCCTCAATTTTCTCAGTCTAGTGTGTAGAGAGCTTGATTTACAATTCCAGTGGAAAATGGCATTTTGATAATAATTGTCATGGTTTTGATGCTGCTACTGCTGTAGCAAAGTCTCAGCGACTTCATTAGATCATGAGAATCGATTGTTGTGCTATTTTAATATTGCATATCATTTAGAGTCTGCCATATGTGCCATTAGGCCTGCCAAAAAATAAGTCAAAAGATTAATTATAGTCTTAAGTGAAGTAATCATACATGTATAACCTATTAAGCTCTTAATGAGGGTAAAATTGTTAAAGATTTTCATTGATTTGATGAGGTTTGGTCTCTCAACTCTCAAGCTCTGTTAGAAATGAAAGGAACTTTCAATGTATTTAATGATCTGCGGAATAAATGTAATTCTTACCAGGCATAAGTTTGATTCTTGCTGTAGAGCGTGTAATGAGATGTCCAAAATGTGCTAATTTCTTATGCCATGATGGTGCGCTTCAAATGTTCATTTGAATGTATGTGAAAAAAAGCTCACTCAATTGAGAGTATGATTTCCATTTTTATTCATTTATTTATTTTTTTTTTTTTAGGGGGGGGGGGGATGATTCTAGGATTGTTCAAAAATGTATCCCCATTTGAAGGTGTTTTGACCATATCCCTAATTGAAGCACTTTACGAGAATGTGTGTACCTACTTGTAGAAATCATGATGTTAGAGTGTATATTTGCAATGATTTTTATTTAGACTTTGCTTTTGATCTGTGTATCTTCTGCAGTGCTTGGTGCATACTGGTCTGCAGGCCAATGAGTGGCTGGATCATGTGCTGCCGTCCATCAGTGGGAAAGGGTTTGGCTCCGAGACTTTTGCCAGGGGAAGAGGAGTGACGGGGGCCAGCCCCGATCACTGCGTCACGTCAGCCAGAGACTATGCACTGCAGAGACTGACGGCCAAGTCATAGTGCTTTTTGATGGGAGGTGAAGCCAAAATGAAATGCTATGTGTGGGACATGCGGTATTCAGCAGTTGACAAGGGATTTTTTGCAATGCAGAGTTTACTGCGCGTGGGCAAGTTGTAGCACTTTTGTGGGAAATGAAGCCCTACATGAAATGTTATGTGTGGGACAGACAGTCTGCAGCAGCGTGTCAAGTTTGCTGCAGACTATGCAATGTACGGACTATCTTGATATGTGATGTCAGAGCTCAAGAGTGAAACATAACATCAAAGTCTGTGTGTGGGACATGCAGCCGTCTGGATATACATGTATGGAGTTGGTGAGCAATTTCTCTGTGTGCAGAACAGCTGTCCAGTCACTTTGCATCAGATCGTTGCCTCTTCTCAATACACAGCACAAACAAGGATGTTTTTTTGTGCAGCATTTTCTGAATTAAGGAAATGGGCCTGCGGTGCATGGGGATGGCTCTGTACCTGCAATGGTTATTTTGTGATTAAGACAATCTCCTAAAGCATTAAACCTTTGTGCTTATGGTGCAAGATGCTTAAAATTAAGTATTGCATGGATGCAGTCTAATAAGAAAATGCATTGCTTGTTGTGCAACAATAGCTCTACATCAAGTTAGCTACCACGACATATGCTACAAGTGAACATGCTGTGGCTTAGGGGATAAGATCATAGAGCCCTGTTGCATGAAAGGTGATATCAAATATAAATCTGAAAATCATTTCATTTCATTTCATTTATTTCCAAATTCTCATTAAAATACAAGTCAAGTATAAATCTGTGAATGCTCGATTCTGATTGGCTGATACCTGAGTTATGTTTGATTTTCTGACTTATGCTTGATTGCATATTTTTATGCAACAGGAACAAGTTTGTCAATCACAAGGTCCATGACTTAGCAGCCAGTGGTTTGCTTTAACCCATATCCGCCAGTTGCGTAGTGCAGTCTAAAGGCTGTTGCTGACAGAGGCTATTTCACATATGTTCACTAAACTGTGCCGTCTCAAATTCAAGGTGATGTCACCGACACTTATGAAAAGAACCCTATGGAAAACTACTGTATGTATCAATTGAAAGAGAAAGTAATAGCCTTTCATATCAGATGTAAATCAGCATCATGTCATGAATTATGTGACGTCATATGATTTTAGTATTTTTGTATGATTTACATATTAATGAATAATCATATTGCTTTATATTCAAAAGAAACCACTAATGAAAAATATTCAAAACCTTTATACAGAAAAACAACTATCAATTTTGAAATCTTCACAATGTAAGCTTTCCGATGGTATATAACTTACAGGGTATAATGCTTCCAAATATGAAGAAATATTAAATGATAACTCAAAGATCTGCGCTCCGCGGACTAGTCTGGCCTAATAACTCATAGATGCTGTGGATGGGACTACTTTAAAGTAGGCCTATATGTATGCGTACAGCAGTGTTCGATCGCACATAGATGTAGACCTATTCGGTCAGCAGCCTGCTGTAAACCTCCAAAGTGAATACAAATCCAAATGAAGATATCAGTAACAGAAAGTGGTGCAAAGGACTGTGGGATATCAGGTCAGAGCTCACATTCTACAATAAGCTATATAAATGACGTCATCATCGACGGATTATCCCGTAGATTGGCGTTAGCAGTGTTTGCGCGAATGACAGGATATCCCGTAGATCAGCGGATATGGGTAAAGCAAGTCATAAAATATAAAACATAAATTCAAAACCAAGTTTTATGTAAACTACTTCATGGTGCCAGATGCTTTAAATCTGCATGTACATTTGCCAATAAAGGACAATAAAGCACTCTATTCATTTTTCAGCAGTAGTTTGTGGGGGAAAAAAGACTTTTTTGTGCTCAGACAAGTGCGTGGACCACCATTTAAACCAACCATGCTATTATACAGGGCTTGACACTAACGGTGGTCCGGTGGCCCAGGGCCACCAAAAACGCAAGTCGGGCCACCCAAATTTCAGAAATGAAGAATTTGGTGGCCTGATTGGGCCACCAAAAAAGGTCGGATGTTTGTCTTTGGGCCACCAAAAATAAAAGTTAGTGTGGAGCCCTGTATTATATGATTATCTAGCAATTAGGGTAATGCCAGAACATGTACTGGGGGGAGGGGGGGGGGGGGCTGTTTTGAAACTATTTGTTTGTTTGTTTGTTTGTTTTTAAAGCAATCTTCTCATTCTTTCATTATCAGTTTTGTTGTGGTGCCTTTCATTGTGTGCACACGAACATTTCTTGCCATTTTTTTTCTGTTCACCATTGTTTATATATAATCAAGGGATATTCTTTGCAATGGCGTAGTACCTTATAGAAAGTAGCATAATCACCAGAAGTGGGCAGTTGACATGCTTTGATTGAAAATTGCATGAAAAAATATGAAGAAATTTCTTTGTATGTTTGTACATGTGTATGTGTGTGATAACTTGTCTCCATTTGATTTAAACAAGACAAAAAAACATAATTTACAGATGTATGAAGATATTCTTATGTAGTATGCAAAAAAACAACAACAATAACAAACTGTGGTACATGTACATTGCCAACAAGGGCCTAGCAACCTTCTACCAGTATGTGAATTGATTGCTTGTTTTATGGAGCTTAATCATCCGTCCATATTCATAATATTTGTTAAAAAGTCTGCATATACTTTTTTAACCCACCATATTCTGCTGAAACCACCAGAAAGCAAAATTAAATTTAAACAAAAAAAAAATGTTATTTCATTTTTCCCTGCTAGTACACTGTAGCTTGGTAAGGGGGGGGGGGGGGGGGGGGGGGATTTCATATGCATTTCAGCACACGTTATCAAACTAGATTAAGCAAAATAAGAAAGAAAAAACTTTTATTATTTGATCAGTTGATCCATGACAAGAATACCATAGCTGTGGTAGTTACAATCTTTTCTTGCAATTGTCCCATACTCCCAAATACATGTCGTACCTTTTCAAACCTGCCCGATCCATGGGAAATCAATATGCGACCAGGATCCTATTGAATAAAAGCTGACATCAAACGCTTAGTCAAAAAAATCAAACATAAGTCTGTGAATACGCAACTTCTGATTGGCTGATACCGGACTTAAGTTTAATTTTCTGACTTCTGTTTGATTCCGTCTTAATTGTGCAAGAGGATCCAGTTAATATATTTTTTTGCTGTTACCAGTCATAGCAGGCAAGGATGCTTGTCCCCAGAATGTGCATGTTTTAACTAGTCAATAGACCAAAATTTAGCTGGAAACTTACCACAAAAAAAAAGGACAGCCTCTTACATGTTCATTATCGTTTCTGTGTTCTGTGACCATGTACCAATGTTAAGCTGAGAGTAAGACCTACAGAAGTGATGCTGTAATTTTCATATGCGACATGCTTGTGTCAACAAAATTCACCCTTCTTTCCAAGTGTGCATCATTTAAACTGAAAGCACACCCACACAACCATGGTGTAGATAGAGTATTAAAATAGAAAGCAGATTAAAAAGGAGAATAAGTTTAAACTGTGGTGTTTTGGGCTATTCCTGAAGCATACAGTAAATCAGCACTTGCAAATGTATGCTACAGACACCCTAGCGATATATGGGGAAAGCCTCAAGAAAGTTCGGAATTTTCTCTCTATACATTTGATTACATCATCACTGGCATAAGATAGCAATTTATACATATCCATGAAGGAATGAAGGAATTTGTTTTTGTTTTTAATTGAGGGTCATATTTTCTAATAACCAGTATGTGTAATCAACTTGTATGGGTCTGTATCTCGGACAAGTATCTGCATAATATAAATACATTGAAGGAGGAAATGTGAATATGTTTACCCAAAATTATCCTATTTGGGATCATGAAAGACAGTACCGGTACATACATTGCCTTTCACGGTTCACAACTGGGGTTGTTCATTGTTCAAATAAGTCTAAGTAAACCATGGCACATAGAAGCATGGGAATGAAATATCGTTTGATGTTATACTTTTATGTCTTAAAGGGTGACAAAGAATTGTTATGTGAAAAATGTCTATGCCGTGTATCATGAAAAACCTTAGGGGTATTGAGTGGCAGATATTAAACATATTGCACAAATTTTACTCCATCGGACATGTACAATTGTACATATACTGGATTGTTATTGGTGTGCATCAAGTACTAGTGCATCACTATGGAAATACCTAGTTTTCATTTCTTATAACTTCTATAATGGTGTATAAGACTATTTGGAAATAATATATTTTGTTGCACAAAATCAAAAACAATAAAGGCAATTGCATACTGCCCCTACTGGGCATTTGCTGATCCTGTAGTGAAGTGGGCTATTTTAGACCAACTTGTTGGTAGAAGAGAGGGAAATATTCACTTGAGATGTGAACTGGTGCATTTAAATTCGTGTGATCAGCCATGTACATATAGACCAAGCCATTTTCCTACAATGTTTGTTGCACAAACTGTGTAGATGCTGTACTGAGGCCTTAAAGTAGGTTTGTTTGGTTTTTGTCTTGCCCGCTTAGCGGAAGCGAGATGTGGGCTTCACTTTTCTGTCGTTGGTGGTGTCATCGTCAACAATTTGGTGTACTCTCTCTAACTTTCCACAGCTTTGAGCTATGACCATCGAACTCACACCACATTTACATACCAAAAAAAAAAAAAAAAACCCAATGCTGGTAAACTTTGAATATGGTTGCAGTCTGACAAGGTCAGAGGTCAAAATGTCAAAGAACTTTTCCTGATAAGCATACTCGCTGTATTGTGTTGTATTCATAATAGCATTCTACAGTTTTTTTAGGTTTGACCACCAAACTCACACCACAGGCATGCCCTATAGATACATGTTCCAATCAAGTTCGAATATGGGTGAAGTTCAGCAAGTTCAAAGGTCAAATGGTCAATGAACTTTACCTGATAAGAACTGTACACATATTATTGTGGTGTACTCTCAATAAATTTCCACAGCTTTGAGCTATGACAACCAAATTTATATCACAGATACATCACTGAAAGATGCCAGTCACGGCTGAATGTTGTTGAATTCTGGCAAGGTCAAAGGTCAAATGGTCAATGAGCTTTACCTAATAAGCATTGTACACATACATTGTACATGGTGTACTCTCAATAACTGTCCACAGCTTTGAGCTGTGACCACCAACTTTACATCGCAGGTACATCACCTGTTAATGCCAGTCAAGTTCCAGTGTTGGTGAATTCTTGACAAGGTCAAAGGTCAAATTGTCAATGAACTCTCCCTGATTTAAGTGCCATATATTTTGTGTTCTCAAAAACTTTCCACAGCTTTGAGCTATGACCACAAAACTCACACCACTGATATGTCACCTCAAGATGCTGGTCAAGTTCAAATATTGGTTAAATCTGACGAGCTTACAGGTCAAAAGGTCAGTGAACTTACATTGAAAAAACTTAAATCACAAATTGTGATATGCAGCTGGCATGCAAGACATAAAATATCTTAGCATATACTCTGTTGCAATATAAATGTACTTTAAAAACCTTGAGGCTACCATGTTCGCTTAAATCAGTATTCTGTTGATTCCCAAGGTGATGTGAAGTCGCACTAGTGACTGACACACTAAAAAGAAATATCAATACCCATGCATATTTTCCTTCTTCACATGGAGACAGATGTCTTTAATAGATGGACACTATTTCCTAGATTCTAATTGGTGTTATATAATAGTGTTCATCGACATGTGATGTGCTACTGTAGCAATGTCAGTTCATATCTGGATTGTCTGTCAGTATGTCTGTCAGTTGTCTGGTTATATGACATATACATCCATGATGTTGATATATGAATATGCGGCAAGGCGTTAACATTATTTTATCAATTCAGTTATACCCAACTTGGCTGAAATGTACTCTTAGGGAAATATTAACAAGGTAGCATTTTTTTTAATTCATGTATAATTTATTGTCATAAAGTATCATAGTATATCTGCTCTCTGATGAAATATTTGTTTCAGACTAAGAAATCAGCCAAGGAAAGCAGTGAGGAAGTGGAAGACGTACTGAATGAAAATTATTTATTTTGTGCATTTCAGATTTGTGTCCAATTTGCCTAGTGTACTGCAGAATGTCTGCTCATGTGCCTCGTGAAAATAGGGTCTGTATGTGAATGTGTATGTGTGAGTGTATGTGTGCCCTGACTTGCTGACTTGTGTACTTCAAGGACAGGGATCAGGGTGGCTGTGTATTCACACTGACAAAGTGATGGATGTATATGTGTATGTATTTAAATTTTTCTGTGTACAGATCATGTCGGTATTTATGATAATTATGCATTAAAGGCATATGAAGGAATGTGCATACCTCCTCGTGGTGTTATGTGGCAGTTCTTTTGCTTTGTGTCGGGATGAAAAGAAAAAAAAGCAGAAGATCGAGAAAGTGTGGTAGTGAGAGATGATGTGGTTAGGCATTTTGTTCTAATATTATTGTCCTTTTCTCCCTTAATGTTATATGATGATTATGACAAGAGGTGCGCAGCTTATCCCTATATAGCTAGGGCTATTTTGAAACTGCCCGAAATGTCAACTGTTACTTTTTTGCAGTATTTTGTACTCTTTTTTTTTTTTGGGGGGGGGGATGTTGCAAAAACACTGCAGGTTTCATGGAAAATACCATTTTCCCCAAATTGTATGACCACACATGTCTTGCTGCATAGTTACAAATACTGTTTTTCCACCAAAAATATGCCTTTTAAGCCCTTAGAATACTGCAATGCTGTGTACAAGGTTGGCATCCCTGAACTGCAATGGGGGGGGGGGGGGGGGGGGGGATCACACACACACACACACACACATACACACCCATCTCGGTTATCTATCTTTTGATTATGACCACACGTGTACAGTGCATTCCCGTAACGGTTATAACGAACACGGTTTTAACGAAATTCCGGTTTCAACGAAGTAAAATTTCAGGTGGCAACATTATCCACGCTATGTATTTTTATTGTTTATTTGTTTGGTTATAATGAAATTTTGATATAACAAAAGAAAACTGCCGGTCTCGAGGACTTTGTTATAGCGGGAGTGCACTGTACTACACCTTGTAGGTGTCACCATAATGTATTTTGCAAGAATGCATAGTCAAAAATATGATAGTTCTTGTTGTTTTAAATTTATCTGATTAATTATGCAAATTTGTTGATTTTCTGGAAATTCTGAATTTTCACATTTTTGTTATGTACTACTTCCAGGCAGAATTTTTTTTTTCCACTTGTAATTGAAGATAGGTGATGTGTAATGTAAATTAGTGAGAAATGAATATTCATTACCATTAAGGAAGTAGGCATAAATGTCTCTCATTTCTCTCTTTCCAAAATTTTATGTATATCTTTGTATATTCAATTGATTATGTATTTCCCTGTCTTAAATCTTTTTTTTTCATCGTCTTTTTTTAGCGAGATCAGCTTATGATAGCTAAGCATTTACGTTGGTATGTGTATTACAGTACTGTATATAAACGTGTTCTTCCATTTGTGATTATTTTCTTTATGCCGACTTATTTACCGTTCACCTTAGTACTCGACAATAATTTAAGCTATTTTTTCAACCATAAATACTTTTATACAATGTCATATTTTGGTGCTATATTTGCATCTAACACACTACAATAATCATATGTATACAATTCAGGGGTGAGGGTTTTGATAACAATTTATTTCATAATGATGCAAAAAACAATTGACATAATTCTGTGTTACACTGTTTGCGAATACATGTTAAAACGACTGAAAAAAAAAAAAGAAGTCGCCGAATATTATATATTGACTTTATATGATTAGCTGTAGATCGCTGGTTGTAATACGCCAATACATATTGAACTGAAAAGAAGGTGTAAGATTTATTCAACACTGATGATTCAACATCGATGTTACATGATACGCAAGTAATGACGTCATAAAGCGGTCAACGCTTCACTATCACAAAAATATGCACATCCTATCAAACGTATATTACGTACACTTTGTAAAATGCATACAAATGTTTTAATCTTTACCCTTTAATTAAAAAAGATGCTACTTCTACATCATTCTCTGCAACCATATACATGCTTTTGCATAAAAATTGATGCATGCAATTTTATAATGACACTTTTTGAAAAAAAAAAAAATCTCGAGCGTCTCCTCGTGGTCTATATACGGCAGACACCGTGCTACCATACATGGGAAGGTTGATCTGGCTTAGGTGATATTCGAGAATCTCCATATCAAATTGTGTTCAGCTCGATCACAAATGATCTCTAAATGAGTACAGACACCGCCGAAGAATCTCAACTGATGGAGTCGGCCCTTTCCGATGAGCGTACGCTTCGATGTAAAGGGGCGGATCCAGGAATTCCGTTGGGGGGGGGGGGGGGGGGGGCGCAGAGCATTTTCTGGTGTCACTTCCGAGTTTAATCAGCTAACAAGGGGGAAGAAACAACCTTAAAAGGAATTTCCTCGTACTTTCGGGTTTCATCTTCAGCTGACAAGCAATATACATTTCATGCATACTTTTATTTAACAAAAAAAAAAAAAAATTAAAGGGGGAGAGCGCACCGTCCCCTTAGATTTGTTTTTTTCTCTTTTTTTTTTCATTTCTTTTATTTAAAAAACAAAAGAAAACTAAAGGGGGTGCGCGCCGGTGCGCCCCCTCCTCGATTTAAGGACTGTGAATATTCGCTGCCGAGCGCAGGTGGTTTTCGAATGCACCACGGTGGGCATGCAGCGAATGAAAATTGATTGACCACCGGTGTTTCCTCTCGCTGCCGGGTCTTAAAAGTCACAATACATTGCTACATTCTAACTGCTTCATTACAGGCTTTTTCTTTTGTTATTGTCAGCAGGTTTGTAGATTACTCGAAGCAACACAATTATCTTATTTATTACAGAAGTTACTTTATGTTAACAATGTCAAAAAGTAGGACGTATAGCTTTCTTTTAAAAAGTCGTCATTGCTGTAAAGTAATCACACATTAAGAATCATTTCATGGGTTAAGTTAGTGAACTATCTCCTTTTCGCATTCCTAAAATCCCCGAAATTTCCGTGGAGAATTTGTTCCGACCAATCAAAGACATGCGAAGCAATGACGCCATAATAATCTCGTGTAATTTTACAATGTGAGTTTTACCAATAGGCCTAACTATAGTAAGGTTTTATGAAAGCATAATATAGAATATGAAACCTTGTAATTTAATAAAGTACATCTATGGCCGATTTTAGTGAAACATTCTAGGCCCTATGCTCTGTTTGTTTTGAGCTATCGTGTACAGTTGATTTCCGCTTGATATCTTTGAATCTTTGAAGGGGCGGACAGTTAATTCATACGAATACCTCTTCTTAATATCTGAAAAAAAGTGTAGGCCCTAAATGATTTTTCTTAGTGCACCAAAGCATTAGAGAGACAATAGAAAACGCTTACAACATGAACGAATACTTGTTTTTCGTCAAGTAGTGTACAAACTCTTTTTGCCTAGTGATGCATATTCCAAAAGATGATTAACACAAGACATAAAACACCATTATCTCTTTCCATCCCTTCTCTAATCACTGCAGAGAAATACATGCACACAAAATTGCATGGATTCTGTTGCGCAAGAGCCCAACATAATCGTTTTGCGACCAGACTTAGAAACTAAGTAGTTATATTAGATCTATTTAAGTGAAACGGATTCGGGATTCAAGAGAGCGCAATTGCATGGACCCACGCCACATAGAGCACCTACAGTACATGTTGTACCTGCAGACCTACAGCTCTAAACCCACGCTATTAGTGTTTCTGTCATGTTCCCAACTTCCGAATAGAATCAATAATCGTACGGTATATGCCGAAAATGGTTGAAATAATATCAATCTCAGTCCGTCTCTTGATACGGCCATTGTTCCCCGCTGGTTCCGTCTACTACTTACGGATCCTTCACAGACTAGTTTTCTTGCTATAGCTACAGCTGCGGAAACTTTCGGTGTAAATACGTGATGTAGTCCATCGACATATAATCAATCCACCGAGTACGCAGAATAAAAGGCGATAGATTTCTGTGTAAGCGTAAGATTAGATCTCGATCTTCATAAAATCTTCGTAATAAAGATATCGGTGATCATCACGTGATTCAATAGCGCCCTCATGTTATCCGAATCCGTGTCCCTTTAAGCGCTGGGCACGCGTCAGCATTCTGGACTCGAGTAGAATATCTACGAATGGAGAATGCCATAATAATCCCTCATTATGGTTATCGTAGCTCAAGGTCCATGTTTCTGCTACGAATTACACCTCAAAAGTTAATCAATGATGATGTGTATATAGTATCATCGTATCCGAAAACTTGAACTTTTCTAAGCCTTCCTTTATATTATGTCAGTATACGCAATCGCTTGTAAATCTCTACATGTTGTTTACTACATCGCTTCAGTGTTTGAGCACACAAAAGCCGTAAGGCTCAACTAATCTTTGGCAGACTTTGTACGAAACGAATGAAAGAAAAAAAAGTCATATCAAACTGGTACTCAAGTATATGATTATATCCTGTTTAGAAATCCATACCCGCAAATCTAAAAGCAGCAGTCAAACTCTGCCGGAGAGCGTGAACGGACGTCCGACGGATCGAAACTTTGATAGAATGAAATTATCTGGTAGTGATTGAAAGTCTCCTCCCTTCCAAGCCGACATAGTCGATGCTCTCACGAACGCGGTAGAGTATTCTAGCCCCGAGTCAATTCAGCCGTATTTCACCGGATGCAAAACTGACAAGTACAGAAGAACGATGGATATGGACGATTTCCTCACAAATGTACATTGTACAGGAACCGTCCTATCAAGTTTAGTGACGCATTTCTCCTTTTGAATTCGTTCCAAGTTTTGTGCATGCGCAAAACTTTCCACCAGATTGAACGAACCTCGCCTGACAAGGAACGCATGCGCACGGAGGCGAAAGAATGGAAAATTTTGCTCTCCGCCGAACGCCCTGTTCGGCAAGGTGTGACTTCAGTAATAGAGGGAATTAAAACTACAACAAAACTGCTGGTTCGCAATGACTGAAACACGTTTCTAATCACCTTAACTCGTTGAGGACGGGCTGATTTTGCTACAGCACACATTTCCCATTGACACCTGCCCGAGTATACTCGGGACTCGTCCTCAACTGGCCATTCACACACTGAAACAAGTTTCCTCCCCGACACGCCAACTACAAAAGACATGCCATCAACTTTTAATAGACACAGCGCTTTAGATGTCAGACCGTTCAGACTTCGAACGCACTACCAAAGTTGTAGAGCAAAACTGGATGTAAAAAAAGACCTCCCGATCACAATAAATCAATCATGATTTGAGAAACCTGTTAAGGAGGAATGATTAGGCTCCTATTCTGATTCAAGTTTGCTCTCATCATCTAAGAGAGAGAGAACTCAATCATGACGGATCGAACATGTTTCTTAACGCATTTACAAGTAGCGATTTCCTGTAACAACCTCTCAAACCATAGGTCCGGATTTTTTTTCTACTGCAGCAGCTGCAACAGGTTTGGATCGGTTAATTGTGATTATAAACCATCAAGCCACATTGTGTAATTTTGTCACGCTCTCACAGTGACTCTTCGTACAACAGTCAACTGCATTGTCCGGTATGCAATTCTCAGAATGGACTTAACAAATGGTTTAGATGATGCCAAGCAATCGAAACACTAGATAAAGGGGAAATCAAGGAGAATAATCCAAGTTGTAGTCTTAAAAATACGAATAAGTATCAACTTTATCTCTGTAATTCAAATGCGCCATTAACTCACAGAACGACATACGTCTTGAACCATTTGGTTGATCTTGTTTTTTTTATATCCTTTTTCCTTTCTTCTCAAGTTTCGGACGCAACTTGCCCTTTCTGAGCGATGAAACTATTTGAAGCTTTTCATTCGTTTCTCAAGCTCGGCTGCATTATGCATCATCGCTCCACAGATACAAAATGTATTGCAACTCTAACAAATCGTCCACAGACGTGAAATTCTTAGGATACCGACTGACTACGCAAATCTGACCCATGATCCACACGGTAGACAGATCTTCATACTATCGTGATTGTCTGGATTTTCATGGCAGAAAATTTTGCAAAGATATGAAAATAGCGTCTTTTGCAATTCATCGGTGGAATCCGATGTTCGGCGGTTTTTAAAAATCCACGTCGGATCGCGGTCACGAATCCGGCATCAGAAATTGGCCTGGGAAGAAAACCGACGCCAGGGCGATCGCCACTCCAATCGATACCGTGGCAAGTTTATACCTAACGCCCTCTGTCGACGACGACGGTATCTGGTTGCAGAAGTCCGTGTGACAACATGTGACGCAGACGTAGTGCGCGGTTTCGTTAATTTGGCAGTCTTTGTTACCGCTCCTCTCGATTTCATCCAAGCAAAAAGTGTCCACCATGCAGCTGCGAGTGACCTGAATTACTTCTCGGGTGCCAGCTGCAACGAGAGCCAGAAAAGAAAGGAAAGATTAGCGGCAAAGCTTTGATGTTGTTGTTGTTGTTGTTGTATTTTTGCTCTTTCGAAGAAAGATATTGTTTTGCTCTTTTGAACAAAAACCAAAAAAAAAAAAAAAATCTATCGAAATGAAAGCGGGAGATGGGTAACTTTTTACCATCCAGTATAACACAAACATTTCAGACCTGTCCCACGCGAGGGGCAAACAATTATTGATAAGTGTCGTCATATGAGTGGGTGTGTGTCCGTGTGCGTGTGGGTTTGGTGTTTATTTGTTTTTAGTACGTGTGCATTGCCATGTTTACGCTAACTTTCTTATGCAAAGGACGGAACAAGCACAATTTCCCTATTTGACGCAGACTGCAGTGAGCCTATTATATCAAACTCTGCAATTGCTTGTTTGCATTTGCAGAGTTTTTGGTTGTTGTTTTTTTCGAAGACTTGTTATATCCCTTTCTGGTAAGGGTTTTTCTGTCTTCCTCCAACCAAACTATCTCTTTTCATGCAGGCCTATGTCCATACAATATGTATACTATCTGCTATAGCATTTGCATGGGAATGTGTGAGCTTGTGTGACTATAGGTGTGTGCGTGTATGTACGGAAAGTGAGATTGTACTTGTCTTTGTGCCTATCTTGTGTTTGCATCTTGTTAATTATTATAGTGCTTGCGATGAAATGGATGTATGGATGGATGGGATTGTTATGGACCTATTATTTTAAGTTTGACGGAATAGATTAAAGTGTATGAATTGTATAACGTAAAACAACGCTGTATGAATATTCTATCATTTCACGTAATTATTCTTCCTTTACTACTCCACATCATCGATAGGCCTATGGATCTCTTGCAATGATTCTCCAAGGCCGATAAACATTAAATTGCAGGTCAGATCGTACATAGTACTCAACTAGAATGTTTTACCCTAACTTTACTTTCTTGTTTATTACATGTGCTCCTGCTTAACTAAGTAAATCAATGGATGTAAGATTCATCAGAATATCTATGGTTGTTATGACGTAACAGTAAGGTTTCAATCATCATAATTATGTTACATATTTACTAGCATTTGAGTCAGGGAAAATTAAACCCCGTGAAGTTTTATAAGAAACAACAAAGAAACAACGAACGAACGAACGAACAAACAAAATAACCATACTGTGCAACTCAGACTTCCTTAAGAGTTAAGAGTATGATAAAAACAACAATACGTAGATGACCTTTTCTTCCTGCTTTCCGCTGAAGATATGAAATGGCACACGCAACGATCATTACGGAGATACATAGTCACAATGATCTAATATAATCCAAATCAGACACCCATCCGTTAGAAAAAGCAAAACAAAACGCAACGAAACAAAACAAAACAAAGCAGATTCCACCCCTTTCATTCCCTACTAAAAAAATAAAACACACACACACACACACACACACACACACACACACACACACACAGATAAAATATGATAAAAGGAGAGAAAGGCGGAGCCTCCACTCACGTACCTCTATATCTAGTCTGAATGGAGCAGGTCCTCGTGCCCACGTGACATTCCTCCGTAGTGCTGTTCAAGTGGCAGTCCGAGTGGTTTTGGGACAGCGGGCAGCGGAAGCAGTCAAGAAGGCGCACTGAAAGACGAAATGGACAAGATCAAGAGATGATCGTTATGGTTTAAAGTTCGGTATTCAACCCGGAAGTGGTGGTGATGATAATGGCAGTGATGGTGCTAGTTATGATAATGGTGATGGTGGTGGTGGTGATAGTGGTGGTGGTGGAGGTGGTGGTAGGGATTGTGATGGTGATGGTGATGGCGGCGTCGATGGCGATGGCGTTGGCGTTGGTGTTGGTGATGGTGATGGTGATGGTGATGGTGATGGTGATGGTGATGGTGATTGTGATGGTGATGGTGATGGTGATGGTGATGGTGATGGTGATGGTGATGGTGATGGTGATTGTGATTGTGATGGTGATGTTGATGGTGATGGCGATGTTGATGGTGATGGTAGGGATTGTGATGGTGATGGTGATGGCGACGGCGATGGCTATGACGTTGGTGTTGGTGTTGGTGATGGTGATGGTGATGGTGATGGTGATGGTGATGGCGATGGTGATGGTGATGGTGATGGTGATGGTGATGGTGATGGTGATGGTGATGGTGATGGTGATTGTGATTGTGATTGTGATTGTGATGGTAATGGTGATGGTGATGGTGATGGTGATGGTGATGGTGATGGTGATGGTGATGTTGATGGTGATGGTGATGTTGATGGTGATGGTAAGGATTGTGATGGTGATGGTGATGGCGACGGCGATGGCTATGACGTTGGTGTTGGTGTTGGTGATGGTGGTGGTGATGGTAGGGATTGTGATGGTGATGGTGATGGTGGTGGTGGTGGTGGTGATGGTGATGGTGATGGTGATGGTGATGGTGATGGTGATGGTGATGGTGATGGTGATGGTGATGGTGATGGTGATGGTGATGGTGATAGTGATGGTGATGGTAGTGGTGGTGGTGGTGATGGTGATGGTGATAATGGAGGTGATGAAAGTGGTGGTGGTGGTGGTGGTGCTATCATGAGGGTGATGGTGATGATGATGATGGCGATGGCGATGATGGTGGTGATGGTGATGGCGATGGCGATGGCGATGGTGATGGTGACGGTGATGGCGATGGCGATGGCGATGGTGATGGTGATTCTAATTCTAACTCTGATTCTGATGGTGATGATGATGGTGATGGTGATGGTGATGGTGATGGTGATGGTGATGGTGATGGTGGTGGTGGTGGTGGTGGTAGTGGTGACGGTGATGGTGGTGGTGTTAATGGCGTTAGTGGTGGTAGTGGTGGTAATAGTGGTTGTGGTGATGGAAAGGCGTTGTGATGGAATGAAATGCAGAATTGTAGGTCATTGGTTGTCCGTCTAGTCAGAGTGATTTGTATAGCAATGCAACATCAGTGTTTTCAAGCTTACATAATTAAAGAGCAGTAACACAGAATGACAGAAATTCAATCAATGTCAGACTTCGAATATAAAAGTTATTGGATCTTTGAGTATCGCATGAAGGTTCTACAGAAGAGTGACAAGAACAATGACTCTCTGATATCGAAGGTAGTCTTCCTCCATCTTAATTTCATTTTACAATTCGGAAATTCGGGGACGAATTATGTGCAAGACGATGTGATATTTGTGCGGCAGTAGCATCGTCACCTCATTCAATTTGCATGCATGCTTTCGGCTGCATGATTTGTTACGTTGTTTTTCTGACGCTGATCAGATTTATAGACAACATTGTTTTACTCTGATTTCTTTGCCGGAGGCAAACTTGAATATTGAGTGGTTTTAGCAGGTCAAGCAGGCAGTAACAAGTGTGGTGAAGTACGGAGTACGCTGAGTGGAATTCCGCCGAAGTTGTTTATCTATGGACAAGGTGTTATTCCTCTACAAGGTCCCCGTGGATCATAGTTGTAAAAGATGCACACATGAAATGATGGGCATAAAAGGTAAAGCAGCGAATATACCCTGATTATGAGGTTTCTTTGAGTATGATGCGGTGGTGTCAAAGATCGTGCTAGATATAGTGTATACTGCGAGCAAGAATTATCAGATAACCCTTCTCACTTTTCACTCGCCTGTACGCGTAAACAACCTTCCGCACAGATCATGCAGATATTGGATTTAGAGGAGTACATCTTTGTTAACTCGCGTTGCATGTGAAATTGTTCTGGTATACCCCATAAGGTTGGCAGAAAAATAAAGTCTTTCGTTGACAGCAGCGTACAAATGTTTACTAGAAGAAGTAATAGGCGAGCTCGCCTTGTACCTTCTTACTTCCCTGTATCCCACAAGGCATTCTATGTAACAACAAACACACACACACGCACACACACTCATCCACATATCTTAATGTAAACGCTCACACATAGTATAACACAGAGCTATAGAGGATTAGGATTGAGACATAAATGCCCGTCTCGGACTTAAATGTCCTCACACGGCGGCTAAACGCAAACGGCATTGAGGTACTTTTTCCCATCACCTTCTCATTCTTCCTAATAGTTGTCTCCGCCACCTTCTCATTCGCATCTGAACCCAGAGGATGTTAAAATCAACCCAATGGGGGCCATGTCAACCTCCATTAAGCATTTCAAATACAAATGATTATACATCGTCTCAGTATTCTCACACGCATGAGGTACTTGTATAACTGTTAAAATTGCCTTTCATCCCACTTTTCGTCCAAATATATTCTAAAACAATAAAGACGCTGAAACTAGATTGATGTATAGTAATCTAAAATTCTCATCAATGTTACAGCCATTAAGATAATTTATGTCGCTATTACGTATTGCATGTATTTGACCTCAAATGTCTCCATAAGGGTGTAAAACAGACAGTCATTATTATCACATTTTTTATTTTCATCCCTTCATCATATCTCTAAAAAGTGAAATGTATAAACTTAAACCCATCGTTTAGATTGTTTTCGTCATACATCTAATCACCGAAGACATCAAAACAAATATGTCGGATACAATTCTCGTACACATCTGAAGGGACAGATCCACCTTCATTATACATGTGGATTGAATGAATGCAGTAATTATTGGGAAAACATATCAGTGAAAGTTTGGGGGAAAATCGGACAATCCATTCAACAGTTATGAATTATTGAAGTTTCTGCGCAGTCACTGCTGGATGAGAAGACTGCTACATTGTATGATGTCACATGCGTAGAACGATATAAGGAAAATATACAGAGAATGTCACAAAATTTTACTTTTTAGAAAAATATCACAATTCCTCAATTTGCCACTGTCGTATATGTTGATGGTTATATCATTCTCCCTACCTTCTGAAAGAGGCAAGTCAAGTGTTCTTTTATTATGCGAGAAAAGTGAAAACATGTTGAATGTTCTTTACATTTTCTTTATATCGTTCTACACATGTGACATCACAAGCTGTAGTAGTCTTCACAGCCAGCAGTGACTGAGCAAAAACTTCAAAAATTCATAACTTTCGAACGGATTGTCCAATTTCCTCAAACCTTTACTGATTTGCTGCATTGACTCAATCCACATGTCTATGAAGGTAGACTTGTCCTTTAAAGACAATACAGTCCCCCATCCTCAGTGATCGTCTTGTCTTCATACGCCTATCCACCGAGGACACCGTGGGTAACGCGACAGAAATTTGTTAATAGATTTCCTACCAGTCTCAAGGTTAATATACAAACATAATTATGATGCACACAGACTAGTATGATTCCAATACGTCATTTCCGGCTGTCGTCGGATGACCCAGAAATGGTCCTTTACCCGGCAACCCCATTAGCTCGCTCTGTTTTCTTCATCTTGGGTCATTAACTCCTCTTCCCCCTTAGAAAGTGTGGGACAGTGTGTGGCACATCGCTTGCTGAGTATTCCTAACCGAATTATTAATCAAACTGTAACACTGCACTTTGGCACGGTGTGTGCGTGTGTGAACTCCCACAGATCTACTTCCTTTGCTTTGCTGCGATGGTTGTTGCAGAATATGAACGATATCCTCTACCTTCTACCAAATCTTCTACTATCCTTCTCTTCGTTGCTTTTGCTTCTTCAAACTCCTTTTTTTTTTCGCATTTGGCTGCTTCACAGTCCTTGTTTCGATTTCTCATCGCTTTCACGCCCCCCCCCCCCGTCTGCTTCGTTTTGCCATCATGTTTGCCTCTGTCTTCTCTTATCTCCTCCTCCTCCTCCTCCTCCTCTTCCTCCTGCACCTCATCCTGATCTTCCTTCTCATCCTCCTTCTCCTCCTCCTCCTCTTCCTGCTCCTGCTCCTTCTCCTGCTCCTCCTGCTACAGTTCCACCCCTCCTAATCTTCCTCCTAATACTAGTAATACTTCTTCTGCTCCTTCTTCCTCCTCCTCCTCCTCCTAATACTTCTTCTGTTTCTTTGCTTCCTTCTTTTCCTTCAATATCATCATCACCATCGTCGTCTTGCTCTTTGCTTCTTGGCAAACTATCGGTGACATTCACACCCTTCAAGCTCCTCTTCCTTTTTTTTCCTCTCTTCCCGCGAAAAAGAATTTCATGACTCCATGCTGCTCCGGTCTTCCTCTAGCTTCCTCGTCTTCAAACTCTGCATCAAAACTCTAAAAAAAAACCCCGGAAGGACGGAAGCTAGACAGCTCTGATGCCAGGGATCATCCCGGTAATCCCCTTCAGTGTATGTTACTGATGAAAGGTTACACGTTCACAACGGTTTCAACGTCACCTTGAATTTTTTAGTTTCTCCATTTGCGATCGTATTCTTCGATGACAAGCAGTGTCCGGTCCCGAGGCGAGCTTTTAAGGATGTCATCATCGACTTCATGTCATGAAGTCGCCAGCCTGGGCAAAATTTGAGCTCATAACGAATCCGGTATAAATATTCAATTTGCACCTTATTTTACATAATGTACATTTGACATCTCTCCCAAATGTCACAGGGTGGAAATGGAAGGTGAGAACTCTTGTCATATTTTCCCTCACTTGTATCAGACTCGTGGCAAAGCGAGTTCACGATACAATCTGCGAGAGGGTGTATAGTGTCACTTACGTGGAGAGTGAGAGGCTATTATTTTCTGCATGGTATCCACTGAAATTAGCCGACATATCTTAGATAAGCTTTAATGTATCTTATAATTAAGTAGCATTCCTGGAGAATCCCTGTAATTTTCAGTACGTAGAAATCAGAACAAAGACATGAAATATCGCTGAAACCAAATAAAATCTCAGGGATATGTTGCTAACTCTAAATATATGGTACAATTTAGTTCCTGACTGCTTACGAAGCAAACGATTTCCAGAAAAGGATTTCTGATAAGCAATCGTACTTCAAATATATTCCTCGCACTCAAAGCCTTTTCAATTCATCATACCCTAACTCCAAACTGTATATGAAGAGTTTGTTCGCAAAAACCGATAAGTCCATATTTACCAAATGGAGATATTTGCGATTAAAGGTCAAGAAAAATAGAGAATAATTAGTAAATTTTTGCTTCTTTTGACCATAACTTCAAAAATGTACCTTTATATGTAGCGACCAAAATATCATTTAAAAGGTATTATTTTGTACTTTATGACAGAGACAGTACTTAAAAATCTTCAAAAATGGACTTATCGGTTTTTGCGAACAAACTCTTCATATTCTTAATGTATATGAGTTCTCTTGTAACCGCAAATTTTTGGCCTTTGTTGATTTCCCATACAGCAGCGTGTATCTCTTAATGGTGATCGTTTTTATGTAAACCACGTTTGGAATGTAACCCTTTGCTTAAAAATTGAATGACCCGGATTTCTGGTTTTTATGCTTAACAATGGCTTAGACTGTATAGTGTTTCGAGCGTTTTTGTTCCTTTCTACTTCTTCTTCTTCTTCTCCTCCTCCTCCTCCTTCTTCTTCTTTCTTCTCCTTCTTCTTCATCATATTTCTTCTTCCTTCTTCTCCTTCTTCTCCTTCTTCTCCTCTTCTCCTTCTTCTTCTTCTTCTTCTTCTTCTTCTTCATCATCTTCTCCTTCAATTTCAAGCATCTCCGAGAACATAGAGAATGGGAATCCTGCGGAGGACATGGAGCAGATTGACACTCACCACTGCTCCGAAGATTTACTTTGTCGCCTGGAAATTCAATTACCACTAAACACTTCAGCTCCCATAATCGATCCCTAATCGTATACATCACTACGCCGATTCACTTTCAACGCCGGCGTTTCGGGGAAGAATATCGAACTGGGGTTGGCGGCAATGGCTCGAGACCGTAATATCTTTGAACTCGTAAGACACGTCATCAATGTCATTATTACTTCCTTATGAGTTTCCCCGGAATTCATTATATATGGTCTTCGCCTGTATTTGTAAACTTAGCTACAAGGGGAGGGGGGGGGGGGGGGGGTGTTAGAGCCACAAGCAGACCTTATAAGAACGCTTATTGCCAAGATACTTCCGCATTTTTATGAAGAAAGAAGACATCACTAAGATTTTCTTGATGTAAATCAAGTGACAACCAAATTGGGAATTATGAATTGTGCATCTTTTGTACGACTAGCACATTTTCCAGGAAAAAAACAACAACAACCATAACACTAAGTTACTTTGTTACTAAGAAATATACCGACCTTTTGTATCACCGTGGAGAAAAGAAGATGTGAACAGACTGGTCGAATTTTGTATATAATTTGAGTTTCATAACACTGAGCCATACAGTGGTGAGAAATATCAATCATCTTATGTTCCTTTAAAATATGTTTAATTTACAGTGATTTATCGTGCAAGAACTTTTTTGGGGGGAATGTGTTTGACAACGACTAAAATGTAATGTTACTGTAGGTATCGAAGTGGGCGACTTTTTTTTTTGTTGTATAATGTCAATGGTGACGGTGGCATCGTGGCGTGGCAACATATAGAATCGGGGCTGACGTTATGTTTCTTAAAGGGGAATTTTACACCCAATATATATATATATATATATAAACTTATGGATTTATTGAGTACACAGAAACATAGAAGAACACACCAGTTTTGTTTAAAGACAAACTATAATCCAATCCGTTCAAAAGTTATGATTTTTTTTTTTTGGTTTTGGTTTTGGATATGACGGCTACAATAACCCAAGCAATAAAAGAATGTGTTCCCACATGATAGGATGTCACAGCATTTCACCCCAGTAATGTGTAAATTATGAACATATCTTTTTATATTGGAGAACGTAGTTCTCCAATATTAGTTCTGTAAGGATGATATTTGATATATGTCAATCTTTGGTATTGTGTTTTGTGTTCGTCGTGTTTTTATCCATATCTTGTGTCTTCTGATGTTGAATCTTGGTGACAGACTATATTGGCTTTCGTTTTACATCTTTTTATTGATTCTAATACAAAGAATGTTTATAAAACATTGACAATATCCATCCGCAGACGAGGGAGAGAATATGCAACGATCAGTAACGAAATGGGATGGTATTGGTAAGTTGATGGAATCGTTCAAAATCAAACTGACTTGGCAAGGCTATGATGTCTTTGTATATCATACGTTGTACTTGCTGGATCCCCGTCGCCCGTTTTGCACCCCTGGGTGTATACGGAGAGTACCAGTATGCGTGGTTGCACCATCATGCCTCATTCAAGCCCGCGAGGTATGCATAATAAGGGGGCTTGAATTTCCCCCCTTTTTTTTCTCAGGATGTTTTCCCGTGGGGACAGAGCGAGGGGAGAGCTCAGTGCGTGGCGGAAACTAAGGAGGACGTCAGGCGCTGGAAAAACGAGGGGTGAACGGCCACAAAAGCCCTCCACGTCAGCTGCCGTACATATCAGAGATCAGGGAAAGCAAACTCGAAATGTCGTATCCTTTTTCCCCCTATATTTACTCTTTTCCCCCTTTTTCTGATTTTGGGTATGAAACGAGACGGATACGTTTCTCCATTTCCTGAATCAACATGGAATGTGTGTTTTTCTCCAACGAAGCTGGAGGCAATTCCCTCCTCTCTGCCCATCTACTTTCTGATCTGTCCATTTTTCCCCTCTGTTCTGAAGAAAGCACTGACATCAAAATAGCGCGTATGACATTAAATTTTAACTTCCTAGGTAGGCACCCCTTGAAAATGAAAGCGTTTTCTTCATATATGTTAACATGTTTTTATTGACTTTCTTAAGAGCTCTCCAAGAATCACACCATGACATTCTGGTTCAAGTCTGTCCTGTAAAATATCGCATTATAAGGTCACACAAAGGAATAATATGATATTGTGTCATATGCAAGCCATTTAAGTAATTTTTCATTTGAGACCTTTCAGGGACACATGCCTAATAGTTTCATACGTCTCATTGTCAAAGCGTTTTGATACATTCATTTGATTACAAACTCATTATCAAATTACTATAGTCGTCTTGAAAATTCCCAGAGCTCAACTAGGCTGTCAACCATCTGTCATCCTGCGTGGTACCTGCCTTGGAAAATAGGTACTCGTTAAAATCTGTCAAGTCTAACGAACAAGACTACTAATAAAAATGGAAACTTCACATAAGATTCCTTTGTGTTTGTTTTATTTTTCAGGAAATCCTAAAAGTTGGCAGAGACTGACTGTACAAGTTCACTGTGCTCGACAAGAACCGAGCTTACTCACAAAACTGAAAAACTCAGGGTCAAGCTCAAGCTCAAACTCAAGCTCACTGCATGATCTTTAACTCCGAGGTACGAAAGTTCATAAAACACATGAACCCATATACCAAGCCCGCCTCCTTTTAGCCTTTCCACTTTCGTTGGGATGGTGCTTTTGAATGAGGAACACACGTACTGGAGTGTCCCGTAGAATATTCATTAGATTCTTTTAAAAGGCGAGAAGTCAAGGCCAAATGGCGAGATTTGCTCTCTCGATATTCACCATGCAGTCACTTTCTGGTAGAGTGTTTTTCTGTTTCAAAAGTTGATTCTTTTGTGCATGGCACTACGTCGTTGGTTTTCAGCTCCTTTTTTATTCAAAGTTCCTTGAAATATTAATAGGCCTACTCATGTAAGCGTTACGTGTATTGCTTTGTATTACTTTATATGGAAATAAAATCATTTGAATTGAATTGAAGAATGGTTCATTTTCATTATTTTAGTTTCAATTATCGTGAGTACCTTTATACCATCTAGTTATCATCAATTTACCGATGTGTTGGCTCAGTGAGTAGAGCGGCTGCCCTCACAATCGGGAGGTCGTGGGTTCAAACCCCGGCCGCGTCATACCAAAAGACGTTAAAAGATGGGAGTTGCTGCTACCTTGTTTGCCGTTCAACAGTTGGAAAGGTTAGAGCAACGTCGATCTGGCGCTGCTCAGTGGCTGCCGGGCCCACGATCAATTGGGCAAAAAGAATTTCCATTCTCGGACAATAAAATTTGGAGTTTATATCCAAACAATTATTATTATTATTATTATTATTATTATTATTATTATTATTATTATTATAAATTTGTCATTGGTTAGTATCATCATCATCATCATCATCATAAGTGATAAGCATCATAGTTCTTGCTACTTTATCACTTATCTTCTTCTTTTTCTTTTTCTTCTTCTAATTATCATTATCATTATCATCATTATTACTATCATCATTACTATCATTATTACTATAATCATTACTATTTCTGCTTCCACACTACTACTGCTAGATATCACAATCGGGCATTATACAGATGATCATGTGTACGTGAGTGTTCGGGAAATGAAGTTTCACAGATTTTACGAAATTTGCCAAGTTAGTGAGCCTTCTTATTGTACAGCTTCGTGATGGGATATTGTATGCCGAAAGAGAGAGAGAGAGAGAGAGAGAAGAAAAAGAAGAAAAAGACGAGAGACGTACGTGAGACTTCTTGATTCAATGCATTTTTATAAATATTATGAATAGCCCTTTTTTACGTCATACTGCCGTATTGTGGAAAATCGCGCGGCATATCCCCACTGGAAAGAACACAGTGTCCCACAGTGTGTTCACAGTGTGTTCACATAGTCAACTATGTGAAAACGCTCGAATTTAACAGTGTGAAGATAATTTCACACTGTGGTGTGGTTTTGACAGAGTGTTCACATAGTAATGCTTTGTTTCACACTGTGAATTGATGACTCACAATGTGTTCACACGGTTAAAACGCTCGAATTTAACAGTGTGAAGATAATTTCACACTGTGGTATGGTTTTCACAGAGTGTTCACATAGTAATGCTTTGTTTCACACTGTGAATTGATGACTCACAATGTCTTCACACTGTTAAAACGCTCGAATTTAACAGTGTTAAGAGATTTCAAACTGTGTTCACACTGTGTTCACATTGTGGCTCTCACACTGTGGGACACTGTGTTCTTTCCAGCAGGGATTATATAAAAAGGCGGTGTCAACCACTCCCTCTGATTCAACATTTTTGGATTCGACACTATTACGATATCAGTACATCATTATATCTTCTTTATGGTTAGTATTACTGAAGGGAGAGAAATGTTGGTGGTCCAACAACATGTCATACATTCTGACAACAAAGCAAATCACCACCACCATGATATCAAACTTAAAGTAACGAGAAAACTTTATTCTTCCCTCGCCATCGTCCACAGTCTCGATCCATGTCTCTCTTCAACGTCAATGAACGTGGGCCGAACAGGCCACACCCACTTGGTACAAATGCATATTTATGACATTAGGACACATGAATTTTGCTTGTCATCCGAGTGACGAAACTGATACAATTTTTCTCTTTTCTCATGTTTTTAGTCTGTTCTCCTTCACTGCACTGTCATAATAATGCGTCCTGTACTTGTCACAGATTGTCAGCGGCCAAATAAGCGGATACATGAATAATATATATCGTCCGAGAGACACCATTTGAAAAAGGTCTGGTTCAATTGCAATCTCTTTCTTCTAAGAGTGTCTATTCTCATTTTTTCCCTCTCCTATGTATACATCCAAGGCACAATTATACAATTTGTCACAGGTCTTTTGCGCATTGTCATTTTCCCTAACGGCATCACACTTCTCGAGATACAAACATGACATTTGGAGACAGCTTACCTTTCAAAAACTGCATTGATTTTTCTCTAATTTCTAAGATTGGCTTACAGTCACCCCCATCATGAATTCCACCACCTTTTCTCGACTTTCACGGCTATCTTCGCCATGCATGAAAGTATGTCGTCGTACCGATCGATAATCGATTATGCACGTTGTCATGGTTACGAAAGATCTATCTACTAGTCGTGTGAAGACGCGTGAGAACACAGTTTATAGCCTTGGAACACTTGTATAGATCTTTGGTCACGCAAAACTTTTCCCCTTCTCTTATAACTTATCTTGCTCTTTCAATTCTTTTTGTGTCTTGTCTATATTTTGTCTTGTAGTTAGTATACGCCATTCGTTCATAGTGCTCAGTTTTAAATTTGTTTCTAGCGCTGTCTTCGTCTCTCGTTAAAAGCTTAATATCTCACTTTCTCTTTGCCTAATTAGAGGTTTAATTAGGTAAACAATAGGGAGCTTTAGATTTTGACGCGCGGACGTTTGAGCCGACGCTTGCGCTGGACGTTCTCCTCTCCCTGCGTCGTGTGGAAAAGTAGCTTTAGATTACGCTGGGACGTAACGTATAAAAAATGAAATCGCGCCCCCATATGATCAGTGCATGAAGAAGCTCTCTACGTCGCAAACTGTGCGGACGTGAAAATAGCCCAGTACGCGTAGTAAACAACTCAGGCGACGCAAGCTAAAAATAGATTGACTTTACGCGCGCTACTGCGCAAGCTCAGAACATTTTTTTTTTCCTTTGAACGTCCGCGCGTCTAAAATCTAAAGCTCCCTAATATACGTACATACGTGGATTGCATTTCGAATATTTATTACATAACACATGTTTGTTGGGCCAAATAATCTGATCTGACATTTTCACTGATTTAGTAGCTATACGCAAACATCTTTAACCGTAGTGCAGTATTTGATCATTTCCCATGCCCTTAAAATATCTTTCCTAAAATGATGGTATTCATGTGTCAGATATCAGATGCTTTGGTCAGGGATGCAAAAAAAACCCCACAAACCTTTGAATGCTTTGAATGACTATGTAACAATATTGATGTCGAACAGATAAGTCTCATAACCTTGCTGTTTAAGAAAGGTGATTCTCACGATTCAAAACAAAAACAAAACAAAAAACAAACAAACTGAAAACGTGCAGCAATTTTGCTTAATTTAGGTCAAAAAGATGGTAACAGTTTAAGCTGAGATGTTATGTTATGATAAATGCTAGATTCCACGCCCAGTTCCTTTTTTTGTCTTCCTCTTCTGGTAGAATATATATGTATATATATATATTGTAACGAAATTCGGTGGAACCGGTTCTTTTTTTTTTTGTTTTAAAGAATATTTTATTCTTCATCAATGGAAACATAATATACAAATAAATTGATACAGAAATCTCCGGACCATTTTTATAGTCCTTTTCATCAATGGATGCAAAACTGATATCAAAACTTAACATTGATTTAACATGTTTTGATACACTCTGGTACATTTTTTTCACAATCAATATACACAATCCATATATAAACATCTCTTCTTTTCTAATTTTACATTATTAATTCCTCGATCTCTTAACAATTTTCTTTCATTACATAATAAATTCTATTAACTGAATCACTTACCCCAAAAATAATTTCTTTTCAGCTTTCATACAATCCAACCTAAAATATCAATATCCATTGATTGAAGTTTTTTGTTAAAAAAAAACAAAACAAAACAAACCCCTCGCCATCCCCCCCCCCCACTACTCAATACCCCCGTCCATTCTCCCTCTTACTACCCCACCCCATCCCCCCTCCCCCTTCCAAAACCCCCATCACAACAAAACCTCAAAAGCAACTGAAACCTGTGTGTCCTGACTTACATTATAACACTTAATACGAGTGCGTGGAAAAGGCATTTCCTGGTGGATGTACGGCAGACCATACTCTGTTAAATAAACGCAAAGCAAATTCTCAATTCTTTTTCCAGTTTTCCCACTTTTGTAAATGTATTGACAACGTATTACGTATAACTGCTAATTTTTCTTCTTCTAACCTATCCTGCTCTATAGACCTTTTAATGAAAAATTCCGTTGGGGGTGTCTTATTTTTCCTTCCTAAAAAAAGCAATTTCTTCACCAAAATTATAACATGGTTAACTAACTGAGCTTTTCCTTTATCTGGTAGCTCTATACCAAAAAAGATCTCTTCCCAGCTCAACTGTTGCAAATCAACATATTCAAAGAGAGTACTACATTTTCCCCAAACTTTCCTAGCAAAATCACATGTATAAAATAAATGTTTATATGTCTCTTCCTCTTTATGACAAAAAGAACATAAATTATCATTTACGAACTTAAACTGAAATAATTGATAATTTGTGTACACTATTCCATGCA
Organism: Diadema antillarum; assembly: GCF_040938485.1. Taxonomy (NCBI): domain Eukaryota; kingdom Metazoa; phylum Echinodermata; class Echinoidea; order Diadematoida; family Diadematidae; genus Diadema; species Diadema antillarum. The sequence goes on along the minus strand of NW_027272591.1, from coordinate 415,130 downwards.
ATAATCTATATTGAAAATCCCTCAAAACAGAACTCAAAGTGCTACTTCTTATCCTACTAAATATACATTTTATATCTCTATTAGAAAAATCACAAAAATATAAATTTCTCATTTTTTCTATCACCGAAGAATCATCACTTACTTTCTTCACTAATTCAACATAAATGTCTTTAGAGGTAATCTTTTCCAGAGGAATTTCCTTCCTATTTCTTATAAAAGTCATTTCATCTACATTTGTATTCTTCTCTACCTCTGTGTTCTCTATATTCCTTTTCCAACCAACTGGAAGCGCTTCATATATCTTTTGAATACTCAAAATATTCAAATAATTAAATCCTTTATTATAAAAATATTCAACCGAAAATAATTTACCATTCCTATCCATTATATGTTCCAATCTAAAACATTTTTTTCAAAAACAATTTTTCATCAAAACTGCATTTTCCCTCAATGCGAATCATTTTATTATTAAACAAAACTTCCTTCCTTATTTGATTATAATTACCCCTGAAATCCCTTGTTTTCACCCATGTTTTCAACAGATCCCTGTAAAATTCCGGTATAGACAAATTCAAAAGATAAATAAAATAGTTACAACAAAATATAAATTTACCTCCAATATGTTTAGTAACAAACTGAAAATATTGTTTCCATTTCATTTCTTGTTTACCATAAAATAACCTTTTAACCCACATTACTCTTTGAGCGTCTATCAATGATGAAAAATGCATAAATTTTACTCCCCCGTGTTCATAATCTAATACCAACACCGTTTTTTTAATTTTTGGTTTCCCTTGCCAAATAAATTCCCAAACAACCAAATCCAATTCTTTATATACCCATTCTGGCAAAGGAGTTAGAGACCCCACATATATCAATTTAGAATAAATAAAAGTCTTCAATAACTGAATTTTACCAACTAATGTCAAATCTCGTTGCTTCCACCATATTAATAATTTCTTTATTTTACTAAGTATTTCTTTATAATTCAATTTTTCTTTCACCTCTGGATCCAAAGTAAAGTATACCCCTAAAATCTTTAACTCCGTCACTTTTTGTCCAAAAGAAAAATCATAAGTACTATCTTTACTACTTCCCAATTCTAACACTTTTATCTTATCTTTATTAAGTTTAAGTCCAGAGACCCGTTGAAAACAATCAAAAATAAATTCAATCCTCTTGATTGACTCAAAATCTTGTACCAAAAATGTAATATCATCCGCATAAAGCACTTGTCTAACTTCATTCCCTCCAAAACATAACCCTGAAATCTCCTTGTCTTTTCTTATCGAATGCGCTAACACTTCGATACATAAAATAAACAGATATGGTGACAGTGGATCCCCTTGTCGAACCCCCTTTTCTATCTTAAAATACCCTGTCGATTTACCCCCGTTAAAAACACAGCTAAGAGCATTATTATAAAGAGTAGAAATCCATTTTCGGAATACAGGTCCAAAACCAAAATATAACAGGGCCTGTTGTAAAAAACTGTGAGCAACGGAATCAAAGGCTTTTTCGAAATCAATTGCAACCAAATAACCTGGTAACTTAAAGTGGGAAGTATGGAAAATCATGTCATCAATAATACGTATTGCTTCACCTATATATCTACCTTTCAAAAACCCCAATTGATCTTCCATTATAATTTCCTCTAAAACCTCTGTAATTCTCATTGTTAAAACTTTAGAAAGAATTTTATAATCCACATTTAATAAAGAAATAGGTCTATAATTCTTAATCTGCAAAACATCTTTACCTTCTTTTGCAATCAAAATAATCATTGCTTGTCTTTGGGAAGCCGATAGTTCCCCATTATGATACGCTTCATTTAAAGCTTCTACTACTAATTGTCCGATAACCGGCCAAAATGTTCTATAAAATTCAACCGTTAACCCATCATTCCCTGGTGATTTATTCAGTTTCATTTTTTCCAACACCTGTATACACTCCCTTTCTACTATTAACCCTTCACAATAATCTTTGGACTCCTCAGATAACCTGGGCAAATCCTCAGAAAAAAACACATTATCTGAATTCAAAACTACATCTGATTTAGCATACAATCTACTATAAAAATCCTTAATTTCATTAATTATACCAGTTTCATCATAAATAATATCACCCTTTTCATTAATCAATTTTTGTATATTAGTTTTTCTTCTATTTGACTCCATTAATTGCGTAAAATATCTCACATCTCTTTCTCCTCCTTCATACCAAGAGGCGCGGGAGCGAATCTTAACTCCTTCCTTATCATAATCATAACTAACCTGTAATTCCCTTTTTTTTTTCTTCAAGTCTCTTACATACTTCTTGATTTGGCTGAGATATCAAACTATCCTCCAACTCTGCTACCTCTCTTTCCAATTTTTCTCTACTTTCCTTTCTATTTTTAGACATTTTCTTAGAGTATGTTTGTGTAAACTGACGAATTTTCCATTTCAAAAAATCCCAAAGTACTCTTTTATCCTGAATCTCTTCCTGTAAATCTCTCTTTAATTTCAAAATTTCTTCCTTCATTTGCTGAACATAAACCATATCATTACATAAACTGTTATTAAATTTCCAATAAGAACTTCTATTTCTTATTTGATTTTCCCGGATATCCAAAAACCCTAACCCTATTGCGGAATGGTCCGGAGCAATTGAAGACATAATTTCACATTTAACCACAAAGTCTACTAAATCTTCTGAAATTAACCAATAATCCAATCGACTTTGCATAAATGGTACTTTCTGTCTATATGTAAATTGCTTTTTTGTTGGATTTCTCTTCCTCCAAATATCTACTAAATTCCATACTTCCATAAAATTATCCATTTCCAAATTAAACCTACTCTGACAAATTGACTTATTTCTACCAACATAATCACACTCTTCATTACGGATCATATTAAAATCCCCTCCCATTATAACAGATACCCCCTCTCTATTCATTTCCCTCAATTGTCCCTCTAACTTCTTTATCATTTGTATTTGCTCTTTTTCTTTTCCTCTAACAGGAAAATACACATTACATAAAATCAATCTTAACCCTTTCAAATTACAATACATCAATATATATCTACCTTCTACATCACTTACCACCTTTTTCATTTCCAATTTTACTAACGAATTAACCAAAATCAAAACTCCTTTACTATGGGAGGTTCCATGACTATAAACACATAGACCGTTCCATTCCGATGTCCATTTATCTTCTACATCTCTTGTACTATATGTTTCTTGTAAAAATATAAAATCTGCCCCTTTCTCCTTACACCAAGCAAAAATTCTCTGCCTTTTACCCTTTTCTCTTAATCCCTTGACATTTAAAGAAACATAACTACTTTTCCCCTCTCTATTATGCGCCATATACACACAAAAAAGTGAATCTCAGATTACTGACGGGAGTGACCACGACAGCAATCCGTAACAAAAATTTGATGTGCATTTCACCATCCACCACGAAATGCCCCCTGGTAACCAAAGAGTGATAAAAACCCCACAAACGAAGAAGAAGAAGAAAAAAAAAACGCACTCGTCCCTAACCCTTATACCTATTTAACTGTTCGATTAGTATTTGTTATGATCGATAGTGTCTATAGCATAGAAAGAGGCACAATATCGAAACGTTGGACAAACGTTTGGCAAATGCTGTAATGTGGTAGTGCATTATTATGAGTTTTAACATTTATTATTAAATATGTGGTTACTTGTTTGTCATGGGCAAGTTTGGATTATTTTAGTACCAACTCCGGTTTAGACCGATGATACATGCCGAATTATAGTAACTATGTACAAGAGATACTGTTAAAACGTATAATCATTGTACGAATTTTTGTAACCACGCCAACATTGTAAATAATTTGAATCATTACTGCGGGTAATGTCCGACATGCTCACGGTCGTGCGAGATTGCCTCCTCATTCCGCGATAGGAGGAGAGACATATAAAGTGGCCGTTGTGTGACATAGTCCGCAACAAGTATCCCGTGTATGATTCATTTCCAATGTGTTGCTAATGTTCACTTTTATATGTAATAAACTGTACATGTATTCCTGAACTGCTGTGTTCACTGTGTCTTCTTGAGGATTCTACCACAGTACAAACAGCTTGGAGAGTGGTGGCATATGTTCCTGAGAAGACCAACAAGCAAGCCGTTGGATTTCGGGTATATTGTTAATGTGACTTGTCGCATAGTCCGTGCCCAATCCAAGTTCCAGTCGTCGCCGTTGGAATGCGGGTATATTGGTAATGTGACTTGTCGCATAGTCCGTGCCCAATCCAAGTTCCAGTCGTCGCCATTGGATTTCGGGAATAGTGGTAATGTGACTTGTCGCATATGCCCTGTGCCCAATCCAAGTTCCAGTCGTCGCCTGAGGAAGTTGGTAACGGTGCGATACAGCACTTTACCCCGTGCCATCAACGATACCTGTGCCACCATATGGTTGTGAAAGGTGTTCCACGTTAGCGTGACTGAGTTGGTAGCAAGAGTTGGTAACAAAACTTGGTAACAAAACTTGGTAGCAGAACTTGGTAGCAAGAGTTGGTAGTTAAAGTTGGTAACAAAATAAGTGTACCAATTCAACATCCTCTACAAGTGACGTTTGGGAGTGACATACTTTTATGTTTAAGTGAACTTGGTATGTGTGCCGCTTGTGTTGGTGAGCAGCTTCTGACACAACATAATACATGGTAGCATAAAGACTAGTAGTTTTAATAATTTAAAGGGATCGTTGTAAACTGCAACAAAACGAACCCCGCCTACTCGGCCATCCTGACACGGCTCGCGGAGACATTTGTACAAACAGTCAAATACACTCTCTTAATTCACGACGAGAAGGCGAGTTCGTCACAATATATATATATATACATATATATATATATATATATATATATATATATATATATATAGCTTATATTGCATATGGGCGAAAAATCGTTAAAACAACGTCTTCCATGGAGTTTCTTTAATCACAACTGTTGTGAACCAATATCTTCTAGATTCAGAGCAGAAACTTTTTTTTTGCTGTTATACATCAAAGAGACACAATCTACGAGATCAAACCTACTTAGTATTTCTTTTTCCGTTGGTCTGTACTTCATCTCCTTCCTTCTGCCTCTGTGATACGCTTTTGCCGTTTTCTCTTTTGCGTTTCCATTAACTTTGCTTCATTTTTTTTTGTCCTCCTACTTTACGCCTGTCGCCTTGTGAATTTCTTTTATCTCTCTCAAGTAATCCTATTACCGTCCCTGCCCTTGTCGATTCGAATTTCTACGTCTTTGTTCTCACTCTCGTAGCGTCTCTCTCAGTCGCTTTTCCTTTACTGTTATTCGCACAAATTTGCTGGCACGGCATTTGCCACTTTTTCCAGCTTTGGAGGAAACAATTTCAACAGGGTAAACATTTCATATTTCTGACATTTTTCCAGTGGACGGACAAATGCACTTCTTGCCCCACGGCGCGAGGGGTCGTAGAAAAAAAAAAAGAAGGAAAAAGATGGACTTGTTTTCGTCCTGAAAAATTATGCTGCATATTTTGCCGAGGGCTATAGACATAGTTAAATTATTTTGCACATATATGATATTTGATATTTATCTATTTATCATATTTGTTGAACTCCTGGGGAAATAAGGTCTTTCTTTTGTTTCTCTTTGTAGTCACACAAGTTTCATTTCGCCCAGATGATTACATTTGCTTTCCAGTGGACAAAATACGTTTTGCCATGTTCATTCTCTATATTAAATTTTGCGCATAAGGTGGCAGAATGTCAAAATGATTTCCAAGAACAGTCATAATATAGTTGCATGTTCTTTACACCAATCAAGACGCCATGACATGCATGGTATGCCTACCTTTTTGTCATAGATGTTTATAATCGCTTTGTTATATGTCAGTGACGTGAGTTTAGTGACAAGAGCGTTCACACTTAGTGATCATTGTTATCCGTATGGTAAGTTGGAACAGTTCGAAAAAACATGATTTCAAACGTTGAAACCTTGTTACATCAAAAGTCAGGTAGTTTAGGTCATTATTTAAAATGGTTACAGATAGTCAACCATTTCCAGATATAGTCAGTCTTCCTTTCGTTCCATTCGTGGAGAGCAACCCTTAACAAAAATGCAGGTCTTGTCTACTTACAGTATTATAAATAAGTCATGTATGAAAATGTATATCAATTGCTGGGGATACTACTTGATTTTTGCTTTTATTTCGCAATATCTTATCCTATTCACTCATAACTATGGATACAAGTTTGATTCATGGAGATATTTTAAGAAAAATAAATCGAAAAAATAAATGTAAAGCCTAGAATTCCAGCAGCTTCTAAATTTCAAAGCAGTAGCCTTTATTTGGTGTTTAAAGATCATTTTAGCACACTAATTCTGTGGAATAAGACAAGGCGATTTGATCGAAGACTATACAATGAGTCTATCAAAGTGATTGCGCAAATTTTTGAGCTTTCTCTTCCGCTGATCGATTCTTTTCTCTAATTACGCTCCACTTTGGCTCTCTTAGCTACCAGGTGCATGCTGGGTGGGAAAGCTGATAAATGTCCCCCCGAGGATGATCACGCATGCGCAATAGCGTTCTCCTCCTTCTTTGAAATATATCGATCGCTTTTACAAAGACACGCCGACCCTCCGATTTCATTCGAACTCACCGAGAGTAGGGCACGATCCGCATGCAGTGATGAAGTGTCTGTGCAAACGGATACGCCAGGCGAAATATGAATCACTGTTTTAAGCAGTCAGAATCAATTCTATGCGATATTCAATGCACTCTATCGTCGCAGGTTATCTTCGCTCAGGTCGGTTTACAGAGCAAAATCGACATCTTCACCTAATTTCTTCCTTTTATCTTCTTCGTATTTTTGGGTGCTTGAAATAACTTTTTTTTTTTCACCGCAAATGTCACCAAGTTGTGCCAAAGGGGTCGAACGGACAATATTTCACTATTTTCCTTTCGCAAAGAAATACCGACACCGAATATAAAATTTGGTTTCGCCTGGGGACAAAATGTGCTGCAGCATTGCAGGTAATCAATGCCGTTCTTCTGCATGGTCGACTTTTTTTAGACAAAAATAGGACATATTTATGCGAAAAAGGAGAAATACTTGAAACACCAACTATTTGTGGTAGAAAAGAAAGACATATAAACAACAAAAGAAGACAAGTATAAAAAAGGAAGAGGAAAGAGGATCTTTTTTAAAGTATTAGTCCAGTAAACGTCATAACTGTCAAGAACAAGCAAAACGACTTCAAATTACCTGTTATGTTATAAAAAAACCCTTAACGAATACCTTAGCCCCTAATTATTTTTAAATGATTTTTACGCACGAACAAACACACAAACACATACACACACACTCACACATATAATATATATATATTATATATATATATATATATATATATATATATATATATACACCTATATACATTGTATTATGCACATTTGTGGTTAAAGAAGTGTTGTCAGAAAAACACGGCGTTACTTTCGTTTTCCATCCAGAAGAAAAGCAATATAGCAGCGAAGTCATCAAGGCTGAAGAAACCATAACCAATTCTTAAAACGAAAAATACAGCTGAGCGAGCCTCTGCTTTTTCATTTCTCTCCGGACACAACATAGCCATCTTTAGTTTTCCTGGTGCACCGAAATCGAGTTACTACGTTTATTTCTCAGCATGTAGTGCCCTGTATGAAAAATAAACTGTTCGCGACATTTTTATAACCACCGGTGCCATTTGGAGTTATCGCTGCCACGAAATGATGTATCGCGCCCGTATTGAGGGTACAGCATTCGTGTCAATATATTTTCACGAGGGGAACTGCGTGTAATATCACGGTATAGTGTGCCTGGACAATAAACTGATAAATGACGGAGGTAAAGAACGCTCCAACACACGCCTCCTACATTCGCTAACCTCTCCCCCCCCCCCCCCCCCCCACTTTACACACACTTTTCGCTGACTGAAGGAGAGGAAATTGCTCGCACACTGCCCCATGCCACCCATCGACACACACAAACACACACGCACACACACAAACATACACACACAAACACACACACACACACACACACACACACACACACACACACTTACACATAACAAATACACATAACACATACACATACACTTTCTTCCCTGACTGGGCAGAAAATTGAAAGGATTCTGAAAGATCTTAAAGCGGAGATGCAAGTCGAAGTTTTTTTTTATTGTTTTGTATTTAAAACCTCTTTAAAGATAGATTTCTTTTTGTTCAGGACTGTAAAAAGCTGATACATGTTATTGCGTCAAAGATGGACATCACTATGTGACTTCTTTCTTGAACGGTTTTCTGATTACTAGTCTATCTATATGCAAAACCACAATTAGTGGAGACGGTTTGCGCACAATGGCATGGCGGGGGTAAAATGCTAAAATTGAGAAATAAAGATGTAACCAACATGTTATGACAACAGTTTTGTTTTTTTTGATACATAAGAATAAAATAGTTAATGCACATTTGGGAACGTATCCTTACAAAATATCGATTGAGAAATTGATACATGTCTGGAGCGGCGCAACCGCGGGAGCCGCCCCCCCTTTTTTTTTTTTTTTTTTTTTTTGCATAATACATCGGAATACTCGGCATAGGGTCTAACCATTTTGGGCCCTAACTCTTTCTTATCCCCGAAGTGGCACCAGAAAAATGCGCTTTTGAATTCTTTTATTCATGAACAAGTAAAGATCCCATGCGTGTTATGGTACAATATTTTGACCCCACCACGTATAAACTATGCATAAGTATTGTGCATGGAAAGCACGCAAGATACTATTATAGATGAATAGATGTAGTACTGTACGTACGCAGTACTGTCTCCATGCGCTGTCACAGCGACACACAAGAGGTGCAATGTATTTTTCTTCCCCCCCCCCCCCCCTCACGTGTCGTGGAAAACCTCTTGACAACGTTCACTGCATTCATAACGAAGGCCTCGTTTCAACGGCCGAGTTCTGTTACATATCGCATGTCCGATCTGATTCAATCTCCGCGTGCCTAATTAGAGAGTTCACAATATTAATGGTGTTTGCTCAAATAGTTGCACCTCGAGACTCGACGGCATAAATGCGACTGGACATGCGGCTGTGCAAAAACAGGAGCGATTGGTGTAGTATTGAATATCATTTTCGTGAAAGTAATCAAACTGCAACGGGTTTCAATTGCATTTCAGATATCATTCCTTTTTTTATTTTGCAAATTTTCAATTTCAATTTCAATTTCAATTTATTTCTGCAGCTTTTTCTTTGATAAATGGCATGTACGAACGAAAATAAAATAACATAATTATTTTGGTAAACAGATTTTCTACGAAAAATGTCTTACAAAATTTAGATTTTTTTTAATGGAGATTTTTTCTTTTTTTTTCTCCTGATTCTCTCCCCCCCCCTCTCTATCTCTCTTTATCGCCACGTATTGTTTAGACAATCATTTCTGAGGCCATTGTCCTCGTCAAGCGTTTGCTTATGATGATGGTCTCCTTAATTTCTGTGACATTATCCAGATGTTGCTTAATTTGTCTTTGAACAACAGATACACGGGATCCTATGTTTGCATAAATATATGCATAAAATCATGCCTGCTTGTTTTCATTTTGCATTATGTTAGAAAAAACATGTTTGATATTTGAATTAATCATTTGTCCGTTTCAACTGTCAGATTCAGATTATGCTGTACTCAATTAGTTCGTTCGTTCAATTAACTTTGTGTTTCATTTATGTGTGAAAAGGAAATTGAGAAAAACAAAATAAAATCAATCAATCAATCAATCAATCAATCAATCAATCAATCAATCAATCAATCAATAAACATTTCGACACAAAGTACAGTAAATTGGTGCATTTTTTCTCTTCTATGCCATGTGGCACGATGCCGGGGCGTCACAGTAAACATATATACGAAATGATGATTGATGAGATGACAGCCCTCTTGCCATGACAAAACTGATTTAAAAAAAAATTGTTTGAGGAATTGCAAACAAAACAAGAAAAAAAGTGCAAGTGCAGGTGGGGAGGGATTCACGAATGGCTTCATTTGATATTGCATAAAAGTATATGATTAAGCTATCAGTGACAATGAACATAGATAACTAGGAATATCTAGAAATTTAGGGTAATCCTTTTTGTGTTTTAATAAGCCATTATTATGTTTCTTATAAATTCTAAAATGATAAAGGGAATGATATGAAACGAGTTTCCATCATGACGTTTATATATTGCGACATAGAATTTTGACTGAGCAGTGTTTGATGAGAATGTTTTATAACAAGTAAAACATTGTAACATGGAAAGTCACAAGAGAACGATTGAAAGCTATACAGTCAACAACTCCACAGGATTGCGGACCTCGCGATTGGAGGGTATATGATAGACCTTGTTTGCAAAGTCATGGTCAGTGTTCACCGTTGAAATGTCCGTTTCCATGACTACGGCACGGATGGCGTCAGATTAAACCTTGATGATTAGCAGGGATCTGGGAAGTGGACGGGAACTACAACACAGAGCAACGTCCCCCCCCCCCCCCCTCTGTCTATCTATCTCTGTTCTACTCATGTCTGACATTTGAAATGAAGAATAGATTATCAAAACATCAGCATTTTTTTTCAAAGTAATGTTTCATATTGTCTTGATATACTAGCAAAGTAAATTTCACGCATTTTACTCCAGTATACATCAGCCGTTTCATAATGACATATAAAATATTTATCGTTTATCATTGCATAGAAAAGAAATACGAAATTCCCAGCCATTGCCTTTGCTAAACAAATAACTTTGAATTATTGTAATTATATCAAAACATAACCGTTCAAATTGGCAAAAGGAATTGCGGTATTACATTGACTCATGGACTCATTCGGCACAATGGCAGCAGTCTGTAGACGCGGGGAATGTCTCTGTTTTCATTTCCCAATCTGGGAGACATTTAAGCGAGGAAAATTACCCCTAACTGAGAGCCCCCACGACATCGGTAAGTGAACTGGTTTCAATCATGAATGTAACCTAATGCACACATACGTGGCACCATGCTATGGTGACTATACTGAATTTTATGAAGTATCGATTGCTTCGATCGTGATCGTTCGATATTTTATAAATACACTGCCGCCAGACAAAAATTGATTCATTTTATTGACAGAACGGGGGAGAATGTATCCGCTCATGATGGAGCCTCGCGTCCATGACTAGACAAGACATTGCAGGGCCGTTTCAAAAATGACATAAAAATAATGCTATGATGTTTTCTCGGTGTTACCTCTGCCCTCCATACCAGCCTTCTCATGATTTCAATAAAAAGACTTCCCTGTACATTAGATAATCCAAAGGGAGCTTTGGGAAGTGTTTGAAAAAAAAATCCAATCGTATTGTCTTGGTAAGGTGAGTGAATGATTCAACTTAAATAACCAACACGATGAATGATGGATGGAGCCATTGAGTCACACACGTTATTTACACTATTTCTATTTGATTCAATTCAGATGAATTCAATTCAATTCAATTTATTTCATTTTGTCTTCGTCCATTGAACATAACATAATATAAGAAATTACAAAATAAATGATCTTGGGTAACCGTGCAATAGAAATAAAGGTATTTAGCATATTAAAAGCCTGAATACATAGTTTCTAACCAAACTTGTTATGTTATATGCTCTAAGGGGAAAAAAGAGGGTGCAGGAAAAAAACGCAGCAGTGCTTGTATATTGTGGACAAGTCATGCTATCGACGCAATAAACTTGTAGAGCAAGAATAATGGAATATCTTCTTCACTTTATTTGTAATCTGATAATTTGAAAATGATATTAATTGATGGTATGAGAAATGACTGCAATACAGAAACTTGTTTGTTTCCTAGACAAATCAGACACAACTAAGTTTATTTTCTGATAATTGAATGTACTTCCCCTTATTACAAGCCCTATGCATGTACACTTGACCATCTCTTACACACAAACACACACACAAACACACACACACACACACACACACACACACATATGCACACAAACATCTACTCACTTCACACCAGCACCCACGAAAAGACACAAAACTTGGACACACACGTCACACCAACAAGTCAAGTTTAACTCTCTGTCACTGTCTGTGTGCAAAATGTATTGCCTTTGTTCATACGTTTTGTACACGTGCAATTTGTACATCGATAGACTCATTGGCATAGAAAGGGGTAATGAGCGACACAGAGGGCGGAACAAAGCGCAAAGCGCAAAGCGATACAGGCGGACCGTCTGTATGCCATTTCATCAACGAAATGACTGATTTCGTAACGAAATAGACCATGCCACACTTGGCGCCCCATGCGTCTGATTCAACACCGAAGACGTTACTTTTCATTAGCGTCGCATATCTCTCGAGGACTTGCGGTATTGACGAAGACCACATTGCAATACATACAGTATTTTCGACGCGTTACCCATACACTGCGGGCTGGAAATATGAATAAACATCTTCCACCCGATGCGAAGAAGTACATCCCATTTCTCGAAGCTGAAATATGACGTTTAATATTCTCTCTATCCTGTCGCTTTTTTCTTTCTCTCTATCTCTCTCGCATTTTGTTTGTTTTTTCTCCTTACTTGGAGGCGGTCATATTTTGTTTCAAGTCGACTTGGCACCTTGATTACACCTAATCCCAGCGACCTGATTTCTTTACGGCCACCGTACTTTTCTTGCCTCGTTCTTCGCGCTCCCGAGGCAATGTGACACCGAGCAGGTGTGATCTAGGCAAACCTTTGAGATAGTGGCTGAAGCTAGCCCCTCTTTTACTACCTTGAAGGGGTCCACCTCTCACTATGACGAAAGAACAACAGAGTGTGTAGTGCGGCGCTTTGACAAGTGAGGGCGTGGACAGGAAATATTTTTCAGTCAGATGTAAATGTGTTGAAGGCAGATATTTGTTCTCAAGCGAGGATTGAAAGTTTGCGATATTGACAGCGAACCTAAAAGGTCATATGCCCTTTTTGCTAATTATCATGGTAGCTTGAACCTGGAGATGAATATTGAAGCTAACATTGATTTATTGCACGAAAAATGAATGAAGAACGAGACGCATGATCGGAATTGGGAATTGATGTCTTACAGTAGAACTCTGCGCCATGTTAACAAGTTATTTTTAATGAAAATAGAGCAAAGTTGAACAAATCGCTCTTATCATTTTTTCTTAACCGAGATGCAACATTTGATCAGAAAGTTGTAGGTTGTACAGTTTCTCACGTTGTCAAGACATCCGATACCTTCCAAAGACACTCTTATCATCATCCGTTGTATAATAATGGGGTCATATAGGATAATTCGTCACTTACATCACTTACATCATTAAGTTTTGACTTAATTTCCCTCTACGACTCATCAGTCCCCGAAGGTGTTCGAATAAAAAAGTATCCAGTACTCCCCTATTTAAAGGAATCCATTTACAGGGACTGTCTCTTGAAGCGTGAATTTTCTTCAATTTGTCCCCCTCTAACAAACGAAATTTGTAAGATCACAACTGCTGATCTGTAATTTAACAAGCATGTCGGAAAAAAAAGAACCAGTGGGACTCGAACCTGTCATCTACTGCTTTCCGAGCAGCGACACTATACCACCAGGCTGTCCCTGATTTCCGGCAGTGACACGATGAACGTGGAACAAAATTAATACCCAAGCTTCGAAATTCCGACATTGTACTATGTTAAGTATAGTCCAAAGCGGACAAGGAATTAATAAATGCAAGAAAATACTATGTAGAGGGGTGAAGGCTGAGGTGTAAATTTTCTTCAATTTGTCTCCCTCTAACAAATGAAATTTGTAAGATCGCAACTGCTCATCTGTTAGAGGGAGACAAACTGAAGGAAAGTCACCTCAACCTTCACCCCTCTACTTAATATTCTCTTGCTTTCAAGCACTGTCTCTGTTCAGGCGGTGTGCTCCATGCACTTCCGACACCAGACGGTCCCTTCTTTTTCTGTGTAATACCAACATCTTTTTATTAAAGGGGTGGTATAGTCTTGGTTGAGATGGGGACGCAGGTTTTAACTTTTTGCCAGATAATTAGAAACCACTTATATAAAGTATTTAAGCGCATACATTGCTAAGAGGAATTCAAAATTTATTTGATGAAAACTGGTTTTGAAATGGCTGAGATATCCAGATACAAAGATGACCTACTAAAATGTGGGACCAACCTTTTTCCTAGGGTCAGTTTGTTTTATTTTTTTTTTTTATATCTCAGTCATTTCAAAACTGATTTTCATCAAATGAATTTTTAATTCCTCTTAGACTTGTATGTTCCTTAAAAATGTCATATAAGTTGTTTATGATTATCTCGCAAACAGTTAAAACCCGGATCCCAATCCACGGCAAAACTATACCACCCGTTTCAGTGCTATATCTCAAATGTATAATAATGGTTGTTTGCAGCTGAAGTTGTTGTTGCTGTTTATTGTGCACGCTAGTATTTAATTCAGTTCAGTTCAGTTCAGTTCGGTTCAATGACATCTATTTCCAGCGAATATCACGATGCGATCAATTTGAAGATCCCTAGGCATAATCTCCAGAGGTAAAGAACCTTTATAGCGAGTGTACCTTTAACAAACATTAATATGATATGCAGTAATAAACACAATTATAATAAATGGAGATACAGACCCGAGACAGGGACAATGACAGAGACACAGACATTCAAACTTTGTCCTAATCTTTCTTATTACAGTATACGTCATTATCACATCACTCTCTAATGTGGAACATAACAAGACTTATAAAATAAATGGCTTGAATAGAAAAAAAAATAAAGCGCTATAAGCTCTACTAAGCTCTACAAATGATTCTCCTAGGTCATCACGTTCTTAAAAATATGGGAAATGTTCTAGCATTGAAATATCAGGAAAGTTTCATGACAACCTTTAAAAATATTCTGCACATGCGCAGTAAGGCGGTGTTATTACTTATGTTGTGTGACCAAGATATCATGCTTTATTTTTTATTTAGTTTACTGCTCCACGATCCTGTAAGCTGCTTAAAGCTTTGATAACCGATTTCATCGACTCTAATGACAAAGGGGCGCTGTGGCACAGTGGATACGACTCCCGACTCCCAATCGGAGGATTCGAAGTTCGATTCCTGCCCAATGCTTACGTCCTTGGACAAGATGTTTTTACCCATGAATGTCCCTCTGGACCCAGGTGTATATATGGGTACCTGACAACGCTAATGTAATAATAATGGCAGGGCCCTCTGGTAGAGCAGTGTAAACACTGAAGAGGCTACCCTGGATAAAGAGGACCTTATTACTATTATTATTGTTGTTATTAATATTATCATTATTATTATTGTCATTAATATATTGTCATTATTATCATTATTATGATTATTATTGTTATTATTATCATTATCATTATCATTATTATTATTATTATTATTATTATTATTATTATCATTATTATCATTATTATTATTATTATTTTTATTATTATCATTATCATTATTGATATGGTTCGATGAAACTTCCTGGTTGATAAGAAGTCATATTATTAGACTTTGCCGAAACTGATTTTTGTAACAAAGCCATCGACCGTTGCAACATTCTACAAACATCCCAATAAAACAATGATGAGCTGTATAAAAGGGCCACTCTCTATGGGCAATGTAAGGTTAAACCTTGTGATTTAATTTAACACCCTAATCACGGTCTTGTTAAGAGAATTGGAACGAGGGCGAAGCATGGCTGAGAGCGTGCAAATCAATTTAATTCGGAGCCTTTCTGATAAACTAGAAGCGATCCTTAATCAATAGAATTAATTGTATAACATCGTTATGAAAATGCGGGGTGGTGGACATGGTTGAGAAATATCCGTGAGCATTTTCGTGTTATTTGATTATCCAGTAAGCAACCTGAACGAGTAATGTGGTTATGTTACTTCTATTTCCCATCATCCAAACAACATAAATTACATGAATCCCCTAAGGCGAAGAACACTGCATCGCAGACTTTACCGCTTCATGCATGTTCTGTATCATCATAGCAAAAATGCGCGCTATCTGGTGTTTTACTATCTACCTTAGATAGTTCAATGATCGACTTATATGCTTTTCTGCACTGCAGTTATACACTTTGTGTGTTTAAGTGTTTATGTGTGTCAGTGTGCGTGTGTGTGTGTGTGTGTGTGTGTGTGTCATATAACTATGGATGCAGCTTTAGGGAGACATTATGTGCTCATAATTACTTTATTAACGAGACACGTACGTGACCTTATGGAGACAATATTGTGTCTCCTTAGCGTTTTCAACTAGTAGATCCCATTCAATCGCATGCTTTACCGCTTGCATTACTTGATACGGATTTCCCACACACTGTCTCCTCAAAACTGGAATCACATATATGTATGTATGTATATATATATATATATATATATATATTATTATATATATTATAGAGAAAACTTTGAGCAAAGAAAATGGGTTTCCATCTGGATTCGAACCCGTGACCTCCGGATTACTAGACCGGTGCTCGGGTTCGAATCCCGATGGAAACCCATTTTCTTAGCTCAAAGTTTTCACTGTTTATCATTTGTTTCTGGTCAGTTTTTCCTTTCTTTGTTCGAGATATATATATATATATATATATATATATATATGTATATATATATATATATATACGTAAGTATATTGTACTATATATATATATATATATACGTAAGTAAATTGTACTATATATATATATATATATATACGTAAGTATATTGTACTATATATATATATATATATATATATATATATATATATATTCAAACACGATGAGGAAGATGAAGAAGCTTTTATAAATCAGAATGGAATATGGGGAGGAGCACATTGTCATCAATATTAACCCAAAACATTAGTAGCAAAAGCCTGTATCCTGGGCGTAAATTTGACACAATGATGAGAAATGTGGAGGTGTCAATGACACCATCGACACCATCTCGTCCCACATACAGGCGGCATATACAGGAGAGTGAAAGTGAAAAAGGGGATACAACATGGGTAGATGATTGGAAATGATGTCCTTGGTTGCGGCTTCCCGTGCAGAGATTGATGATGGGAACCACAAAGCCCGTTTACTTTGCCATCCAAGATGACTCCGTAAGTGTGTGCGTGTGGACGGGCCAAGTCTCGGCAAACAGAGAGAGAAGAAGGCCGACTTCAATCGAACATGATTCGTCTGCAAGGACGTCAAAACATTATCCGCTTTGACGAGAGGTTCATCGCTCGGGTTGGCGATCAGACGATGTCGAAAGGTAAACACGGAGAGGGCGTGTGTGTGAGAGAGAGAGAAAGATATATATATGGAGATAGAGAGAGTGAGAGATGTAGACAGACATATAGATAGATAGATAGATATAGAGAGTGAGAGATAGATTGAGAGATAGATAAATATAGATATATAGATAGATAGATAGATAGATAGATAGATAGATAGAGATAGAAAGAGTGAGAAATAGATAGATATAGATAGATAGATAGATAGATAGATAGTTAGATAGATATAGAGAGAGTGAGAGAAAGATAAAGATAGATAGATAGATATAGAGAGAGTGAGAGATAGATAGATAGATAGCGATAAAAAGAGTGAGAGATAGATAGAGATAGATAGATAGATGGAGATAGAGAGAGTGAGAGCTAGAGAGAGTTGGAGAGACAGGTAGAGAGCGGGCGAAGAGGAGATTGAAAGATAGAGACAGCAATAATTAAAGAGAAATATTGATATACAGGTACGGCAAAACAGACACGCACTAAGCGAGAGAAGAAGTTTATAATGCCTACTATAGTATGACTGTATAGGGACCAAGACGCATACACAAAGAGAAACAGGCGGACCCCCCCCCCCCCCCCCCGATCTGATAAAGACAGTGAAGGAAAGACACGAAAGAAGACAACAACAGACTAACACATCGACTGCCAAAACTGTACAATGCCTATGGGGATTTCAGAATATCGAGGGAAACGGGTTAAAGGTGCTACGTAAATTGAAATTTTTTTTCAATTCAATTCAATTCAATTCAATTTTATTTCCATTTCCATTGAATAAACAGAAAGAATATATACAATACATTTACAGAACAAATTTATAACAATTTCAAAGAAAACGTAAAAATGGTCACGAGTAACAACAGAATTTCGTTTCTAAGGTATATACCTAATACAAAGATTAGAATGGAAATGGAGGGTCCCACTTAAAAAGCAAAGCTTGTAGGGTATGGGACCCTCAAAAAATACGTACACAAGGTCAAAGAAACCAATGTCAACTGACATGAAATTAACTTAGGAAGGGGAAAAAAAGAAGAAGAAAAAAAAGAACAAAAAAGGGGGAAATAAGACTATGGTACAACACGCGCCATCGTGGACACAAGCATACTGTACTTCATGATTAAAATGCAATAACAAAACAATACAACGCTCCCTGGTTTGAAATTGCGATTGATTGGGTGCATATGCCCGTATGAATGCATAGGAACGGATATAAGAAAAAAGAGAAAGAGAATAGACTCACTGTTACTGGTACAATAAAATAAATATCTGAGGTAAACTTATGTTAGACAGATTGTTTTCCTTAAAAGATGATTTCTGTGTGATATCTTAATACTTGTAAAAACAAACAAACAAACAAACAAACAAACGACTTGATTGAGAGAATGAAACCGAAGCTAATTTGGTTGTATATCATAAGATTTCAACAGAAAGAATTTTAATTTATTCTTAAAAGAATTCAAAGTTTGTGCTGTTATTATGTCGTTGGGAAGTGAGTTCCAATACTTAGGCCCCTCGTAGATGAAGGTTTGCTGAGCCAGCAAAGTCCTAAAAAATGGTAAATGAAATTCGTTGGATTGCCTTGTAGGATAATTATGAACAGATTGATTTTTTGAAAACATTGATTCAAATATATATGGAAGATTATTTTTATTGTAATTATACATAAATTGTCCTAAATTAAACAAATACAAATCTTTAATTTTAAATATTTTATTTTCAAAAAATAACGGATCAGTATGAGACAAATATGCAGTGTGACATATAATACGCAGTGACTTCTTTTGTAGCAGAAGTAATTTATCCAAAAGAGTTTGATATGTATTTCCCCATACAAGAATACCGTAATTTAAATAAGGCAATATGAGGGATGAATATAATGTAAGCAGGGACGACAAAGGAAGACAAAATTTAATCTTGTTGATTATACCGATGTTTCGAGAAATAATCTTACATATACTATCAATATGAAATTTCCATGAAAGCTTATTATCAACTGTTATTCCCAGAAATTTGATATAAGAAACATTTTCCAGTGGTGTGCCATCAAAAATAATAATGCATGTTGACTAGTGTTCATCCTCAACATCACTTGTGTCGCCAACTGATTATCTGAATACGTGTCATTAAATCATTATGTTTGATAATAATTTTCTACCATTTTTCTTCAGATTAGTTCCATATACGCCCACATCAAAAAAACACATTCAAACTAATATTCTGTCAGTGACATCATCTGTCAATCGCCACCTCTTATTACATTACTACACTACGAGTAGTAAAAGACAGTGGGATGCACCTTCCATTAAAAAATGAGCGTAATCACGTTTCCATGTTATTGATATGGGTAACATTATTATGAAATATATGGAACATATATGTATTTAGACATTCTGTTGGCCACAGAAGTGATGTTCAGTGTATAATGAATCAATACTAGTCAAGCTCCTTTAAGAGTGTTAAACTAAAAGAGATAGAGGGGAGAGATAGGGGGAAGCGAGCGAGATAGAGAGAGAATGTGTGTGAGAGAGAGAAGAAAGGATGGCACGATGAAAATATTGTATTGACTGAGCGCATTAAGATACCCTTTTGGTCGGCTAACCACAACCAGAATTGCGCTTAAAGGTCGGTTTCCATTTGCAGTCATTAGGGGAGATCTTGATTCATTTGTCCCTTCTGTTCCTGTAGAACGTCTGGAGGAAAGCGTGGTTGCTAGAAATTAATCACAAATATTCCTCCAGCTTTGTTTACCGGCAGGCCAGATGGTGACCAAGCATTGTATTTTGATACAGGCAGAATGCATCCTTAGCCTCTACAAAGCCACGTCAAACAAAACAATGATAATCATGTGGATGCCCTACTCCCCCTCTGCTGGTGTGTGAGATGTGTACAGGATAACACGATGTCTGATTACACATAGTATCTGTGACTTCGACTACAATAAACTATGAGAAATGATGACGTAGATATGTTCACGTCATCATTCAACCAGCTCAGAAAAAGATGCAATCTCGGGTTGATGCTGTTGAAAGGGAAGCACTGCACAGAATGATGCATGCTACTTTGGTGCAATGTTTTGGGTCACGTGGAATATATCAGGTGACAGTGAAACGATGTACTGTAACATACCTTTCTTGATATCTCATTTACAGAAATGGCAACGGATCCTGATTTTCCCTTTGATTTTTTTCTTTCTAAAAAAGCTTATCTCTTTCCGTGCCGATGAATCAAAATTAATGCACCCCATTTTCTGCATACACATTATGAACAGAGCATTAATGTGGCACCTAGCGGGGTAATGAACAAACAGGAGGTGTCAAATTATGACGATGCGCCATAACTTATATTATTTCTTGTAAACATTTACACGCTCACATTGATTATAATATCCTCTCCATGTTCATCTCCAATACGGCTGAAAGACTGAAATGCTGAGATTATATTATATATATGTTATATATATATATATAACATATTATACATGTAAATATATTATAATGTATATTATATATGTAATATATATATATGATATATTATATATATATATGTATATATAATATATTACATATATATATATATATTATATATATATATATATATATATATATATATATATATATATATATATTATATTACATATTATTATATACATTGTATGTAATAATATTTCTCTCAGTCATTTTAAATGTGGGTAAATGATCGCTTCGTGACTGTGCATGACTTTATCCGAACACGTGAGCTCAGACAAGCGCAAACATACATACACACACACACACACACACACACACAAATAAAATGACACATGAACGACATCATCCTGGTTGACAATCCTGATCCTCCTGGTATTTGCTCTATAAGCATTTTAAGCGACTGACTCAACTACAAATGGGACGGACATGACAAGTACCGCGGAACGGGGGTGGGGTGGGGGGCTGAGGGCTTGGGGCTGGGGGCTGGGGGCTGGGGGCTGCAGCCTCTTCACCCCATACACAAATACACAATTTTTCTCCTAAGGAGAAAAATTCAGAAAAGACATGACTTTCTGAAGGTTCAGCCCTAACATCGGAACGGAGGGGCTATCATTAACCCTTGAACCTTGACCCTCATTTCAATTGAATTGAATTGAATTGAATTGAATTGACGCCCCCATTAAGAAAAAAAGAAAAGAAAACAAAAACGTTCCTCGGCCCCTGCAGAAGAACAGACATTATTCTTGATGGAAAAAATGGTCATAAGGACATCACTAAGCGAATTCACCACAAACGCACTGTCACATCACACATCCACACATTCTCTAAAACTCCTCCCCTCGTGCGCATCCTTCACGAACTAATGAATTTCATCATGATCCTCACGCAAATCAACATGGTACACATTGCAGTGGCCTTGAACGTCACACTGCGACCAGCATGTTTTGATTAATGTCCCCGCTTCCAGCAGATTGAGTACGACAACCGTTATATCACGCTGGGATAGACCGCCGGGGGAAGTTTGTTTGTTTGTTTGTTTGAAAAGATTTTATTTTCTGCATTTCATATTTTCTTTCAGAATACAAAAATAACAAAGGCAGGTTCAATTACACAAATACAATTCTGAAAATTATTGACATATTACATAGTAAGTCATATTTTGTATATAAAGACAAATGAAACGTTAAATAACATACAAAATGTTTATATGGCCAATAATGACTTGATTCACAGTACAATATATAATATATACATATAATGCAGAGGGCCGCCGTTATAAGCCGTGCTTGAACAGACGGACAGCCAGAGTTAAATTACCATTTTTTATTGTAGTACTTGAACACTAATACGGATGGGCCATGTTAAAATGCGTGTAAATCCAGTTTTATACAATTACTTGGTAAACAGGAGTGGTGCCTGTGAGTGCGTGTGCAGGTGATGAAGCGCGAAAGTGTTGATGGTCAGCACTTCTAAGAAAATGATAGAATATGTTATAATATGGGCGAAGGGTCAAGCAGCAAAGTAAAAGAAAGGGAAAAGGGGGTGGACCAAAATATTGCCTTGTTGTTGAGTATAAGCGGTACATGTTTAATGATTACTGTACCGTATGATATTGTGCCAAGAAATATTTCTTTGTATTTGCCTTAAAGGAATAGAGAGATGTGCACTGTTTTATGTGGAGAGGGAGTGAATTCCAAATATCAGGCCCGTTATGCCGAATTGATTTTTGAGCTAATAGGAGTTTAGGGTTATTCAAATGGAAATCATTACGATGGCGCGTGGGGTAAGCATGGACATCCCTGTTAAGGGAAAATGCGTTGTGGAAGAGTGGGAGTAGATTTTGCGTGTATTTGAACATAAATATTGCTGTTTGAAATTTGTGTATATCGTCAACTTTAAGAACTTTTAGTCTAAGGAATAATGGATCAGTATGTTCTAAATAATGTGAGTTAGTACATATTCTTATTGCCTTTTTCTGTAAAAGAAAAATAACATTTACTTTGGTTTTATTACAGTTTCCCCAGACAACATTACAATAATTAATATACGGTAAGATTAATGCATTGTATAACATAGTGAGTACTTTTTCCGTTACAAAATATTTTAATCTCCGAAGTATTCCAATGACTTTAGATATTAATGTGGTTATATTGTCAATGTGGTTATTCCAATTTAAATTGGAGTCAAGGGTTACCCCTAAGAACTTGGTTGATTTTTTTCCAATAATGGGCATACCATCAATAATAATGTTATTAGGCATTATCGGTTGCAAATGTGAAGTATTGAAGTTTATGAAACACGTTTTATCTATATTTAGTGATAATTTATTGCATTTAAACCATGTAGAAATTTTTGCAAGCTCAGAATTAAGTATATCCACTAGTGTGTTTAAACAGTTGTGAGAGTAGAAGACACTGGTATCGTCCGCGAATAATACATAGGTGAGAAGGGTTGAGGAATTTATAATATCGTTAATATATATAAGAAAAAGTAGAGGTCCTAAAATGGATCCCTGTGGTACACCGCAAGTAATATATGACTTAAACGAGGTACTTGAATGAAATGCTACGTATTGCTGACGTTGGGATAAATAATCTCGGAACCAGGAAAGAACTATTCCTCTTATGCCATAATTATGTAGCTTTTTTAATAAAATTCCATGGTCTATTGTATCAAAGGCCTTGCTCAGGTCCATAAAAACTCCTATCACGTGCTGTTTGTTCGCAATAGAATCGATAATTTTGTCACAAGTTTGAATGATTGCAAAATCTGTAGAAAAACCTTTTCGAAAACCAAATTGGTTAGGATTTAAAATGTGGTTATCAACTAGAAACTTATACAAACGTTCATGTGCAATCTTTTCAAGGATTTTGGAAATGACGGGCAATAATGAAATTGGACGATAATTCTTTATTTGGGACGCATCATCTTTTTTGTGAATAGGGATTACTTTCGCAATCTTTAAAGAATTTGGGAAGATCCCAGTAGATAATGATAAGTTACAGATATGTACTATGGGGGTTACTAAAAAATATATTATTTGTTTTAGTAAGTGCATACTTAATCCATCGTGGCCACATGATCTACTCGACTTAAAAGATCGAACAATATTCAGTATTTCATTTTCATTCGTGGGAGTAAAAAATAAAGAATTATTATTACTTTCAGGAAGGTAATCTGTAAAATTTCCAGCGTTTGGAAGTATTGTTGAGGCGAGATTGGGGCCTATGTTGGTAAAGAACTTATTAAAACAATTTGCAATGATTTCAGGGTCGTTAACATCTTGGTCATTTTCGGAAATAACGGTCGGGAGTTCTTTCTTTTTATTCTTAATAAGGTCATTGATAGTTCGCCACAGTTTGGTTTTACTGTCCTTATTTGATTCTAATATGTCTGAATAATATCGCTTTCGAGATGCCCGGATTAATGTGGTTAATGTATTTCGATATGTTCTGTATTTTGCTTTGTTCTGTGGTGTTGGTTTACGTAAGGACATTTTATATAAGCGATTACGGGTGAGTATAGAACGCATTAGCCCTTTGGTAATCCATGGTTGTTTTATTTTTGCGCGATTGTTCTTATTAACTAAGGGAATACGATTATTATAATAATAAAGAAATTTATGCAAAAACATTTCGTAAGATAGATTCGCGTCATTGACCGAAGTCACATCTTGCCATTGTTCGCGTGATAAATCAGATATTAATGAATTAATATTTTCGTGAGATTCTTTTCTTCGCGTTCTATAGCATTTTTGTTTTGGTTGAACGTTTCCAATCTGCTCGTGAATGGTAAATATGGGAAGATGATCAGATATATCTGAATAAAGTATGCCATTAGTATAATTTTTATCAATAATATTAGAGAAAATGTTGTCGATTAAAGTCTCAGTTGACGTGGTGTTACAGATTCTCGTAGGCTTATTAATGTGAGGATAAAGACTACTTAATGATAATGTGTTATGAAATCTAGAAGAATTATGGTTTGTCGTACTTAGTAAATCAATATTGTAATCCCCCATTAAAAACAAACTTTTATTTTCATGAATAATTGTATTTGAAAAAATTTCAATGCTGTCTAGAAATAAATCTATTTCGTTATTTGGTGGTCTATAAATAATACCTATAATAATATTTTTAGTTTTATCATTTATAATTTCGACGAATAAGCTTTCAACACCATTTATGGATAAGTCAGGTCGGAGTTTGTAACGAAGTTGATTATGTATATACAAGGCTACTCCACCTCCTCTTCCAGTCCTTCTATCTGCACGAATCATATCATAATTTTGAATACTAAACATATTTGGGGAGACATAATGCAACCAAGTTTCAGAAATTCCTATTACAGAAAAGGCAAAATGGTGAAGAGAGTTTAAGAGCGTTTCGATTGATTCAAAGTTCTTATTCAAGCTTCGTGAATTGATATGAATGAGGCTGAAGTATTTATCTATGGAAAAACTGTGAACAGATCGACTATCATTTCCAGTTTGGGGGCAAAATTCGGAATTGAATTCGTCAATTGTGAAGTATTCACTATGATGATCTGTTAAATATTGGTCCACAGCTTCGTGTGCAGGTTCGTTATTCATTATTCAAAGGAGAACACGACGGAAGAAATGGAGGCCATTGAACACAGACGCGCGTCGTACTGTGGGTGAGTGCAAGTGAATGAGTGGAAGGTTGCCTATTGTGTGTGTGCATCTCGCGTGCGAGAGGGAAAGATACAAAATGTTTAGCTTTACTGGATTCGGACAGTTATAGCAGACTATCTTTGTGAAGTGCAGGAAATATTGCAAGTCTCTGATAAATATCTTTCTATGATAATTTAGGACAAAACTTGTTATTTTGTTCAGTAGAAGTTTGTAGAAATTTGTAAATTGGAATAATACGAGGAAATAGTTCAGAATTAATGAATACTAAAAGTCGACGAATATGACTGTAATTGTTCGAGAAATATATACATCAAAATTCGCGAGAAACAAAATCTGGCATAAGATACTGTAGCGATTCTCAAAACTAAATTCACGATAGTATGAATGCGAGAAATATCAGAAAAAAAAAAAATATAGTTATCAATACAGTCTCACTAATTCTTAATTTCCGAATACCCCAACAGATAGTTGTTGGAACAGGTTTGTGACTTGTTATTATGTAAATAAACATCTTGGGACCGTAAACATTTGAAAATTTCAAGCTTCTCTTGAAAATTGAAAATGACTCATGCATCTTGGACGATCGGGTACAACAAAATTTTAGTGATGCATGTTGCCTATGCTGCATGCATAATAAGAAACAATCAGTAAGGTGCATGCATCTAGTATCATGCGTTTGAACAAAGACATAAAATTATCAATTGGAACAAAAACCAAAAGGCTACGGATATGGCGTTTTTACCCCTTTCCGTACACAATAAGAAAAAAAACACAAACCAACTGAATTTGAATAATTCAGTACACTATGATAGTATCACTGGTGTTTTAACTACATAATGTATAAATCAGGTGGAATAAGTAGATCGATAAATTGATCGATTATAAGTAGATCGATCGATCATGAAAATTGAAAATGAATCGTGCGTCTTGCACGATCGAGTGCAACAAAACTTTAAGATGTTGCCTATGTTGCATGCATAATAATGAAGCACACAGTAAAATGCATGTATCTAGTATCATGCGTTTGAACAAAGACATAAAATTATCAATTGAAACAAAAAGCAAAAGGCTACGAATATGGCGTTTTTGCCCCTTTTCGCACACAATAAGAAAAACAACAACTGAATTTGAATAATTCAGTATACTATGATAATATCACTGGTGTTTTAACTTCATAAATCAAGTGGAATAAGTAGATCGATCGATCATGAAAATTGAAAATGAATCGTGCGTCTTGCACGATCGGGTGCAACAAAACTTTAATGATGGATGTTATTAACTTCATAAATCAAGTGGAATAAGTAGATCGATCAATAAGTTGATCGATTATAAGTAGATCGATCGATCATGAAAATTGAAAATGAATCGTGCGTCTTGCACGATCGGGTGCAACAAAACTTTAATAATGGATGTTGCCTATATGTTACATGCACAATAATGAAGCAAACAGTAAGGTGCATGTATCTAGTATCATGCGTTTTTACCCCTTTTCGCACATACAATAAAAAACAACAACTGAATTTGAATAATTCAATACACTATGATAGTATCACTGGTGTTTTGACTACATAAATCAATTGGAATAAGAGATCGATCGATAGTAATTTGATTAGAATTGGAGAATACACTGATTGTGACCCGTCGGCACAATACCCCGATAAAGTCGCATACCCCAAATGTATAAGGAAAATTGCAAAATGTTGTAATTGAGATGGAGAATAATTATGAGGGTGAAATGTCCTTCGATATCAAAAGTTCAACGTCCATTACTTGCTGCAAGAGTTAGAAATGTTTTTTACTAAAAGTATTTAGTTCTATCCCTTTTCGTAATTATGTTGTACGATAAGCGACTCCATCAGGGCACCGCGACAACGGGTCACATTATAAGCTTGCTACGATAAGACTAACCCCTGTCTATAGTGAGGGGCAGAGTATGTTGGCCGCGGGAAGCATTAGACCTGCAAGCTAAAGATATTCAAATTTTATGCATATTTGTTAAACAAGAGCAAGCCAGAGAATCAGTGAGCAAGCAGGTATGTTCCATTGTAACATGTAGAACGATGGGGGCGGTAAAACCTCCTCCCCTTACATTAGCCTTAAATTGTCCAGCCATTTTGATGGCCGATATCCTTGACACTTCTAGGTCAAGTACACGATAGTGTGCCCCTGCACGGCTCCTCCAAAATCATCCACCTACCCGCGTATACACACGGACACGATAAATCCATTGACGACGTAAACGGGGCCGTGGATCTTACCTACTGGTCGAAAATGGTCGCAGGAGTTCTTATCGGAATTTTCTTCTGTCATTTTGTCAACATGAACAGACTCCATTGTTATGAATATTGAAATGATTTAACAAAAAAAAAAACACCTCTTATTTAAAGTGTCATATAAACGAATAAGAAGACATGCATACATTTTTGTTTGAATGTGTCAAAATGTTCATCGTTTATCCTCAACGAGAGTTTTTTATTTTTATTCGACATGATACTATCATGATCAATGAGTAGTGTTCAGGTCCGGCGCTGCGTTTTCAAATGTGGGGGGGGGGGGGGGGGGAGGAGCAGGTTATATTTCTGTTGCCATTTCCGGGTTTCATCAGCTGACAAGCAAAAAAAAAAAAAACCGTCCGTGGCAATTTTTTGGTACAACTTCCAGCGTTAATCGGCTTGAAAGCAAACACACAAAAAAGTCTTAACCACATTTTTATGGTGCCACTTCCGGGGTAAAAAAAAAAAGGTGGGGCCAAGTGGTTAAACCCTATGTATTTCTATATGTCATGCAAAAAATGGGCCAACACCCCACGCCCCCCTCCCCCCGTGTTCGTCAACATCAAACTCGTAACGAGAATAAGCAACCCTCGTCAACGTATTATGTCGTATACAATACAATATAATGCAATACGTCTTCTTTGCACACCTATCAATCGAGTGTGTGTAGAGAGAGAAATCACGTGATGGACGTCGTGAGGGAAAGCACCCTTCCCTCTTTAACTCTTTCAGTGCTAACGAGTCAAATGTGAACAGATTTCAAACACTAACAAATCATACCTATATGGACAGGAGATTCATATGGCGTGCAGAGGGTTAACACACTGCTTTTGACACTTCAGATCCTCGCGCCTTAGACTAAACGTGAAGAGTAATTCATCGCTGCAGTATCTTTTTTTAATATTCGTCACCATTTTCGTTAATAGATGTATATCATCTATACCGTTCAGTCGAATTCTAAACTATGAAGTCTTTTGTGTGTGATGTTTCGGTCAAAGGCGAGTTAATGACGTCAGAAGATGGAAGAGATCAAAAGTCTATGTCTTACGCTTTCAAACACATTCACACTATACGAACATAAACACACACACCATCAATCATAACTATGCACAGCACAATACAGAAATGACTGTCCTGGGATTTTGGCAACTTCGAATTATTCATGTGTTATGAAAATGAGAAATGACGATTTCTGCTTTCTGTTGAATTTAGTCCGACCAGCACAACACTGCAATGCCATGTAAGAAAGAAAAAAGAAGGAAAAAAAGCAGGATGCAAGGGAAGAAGCTCCGGTCGAGCTGAAAGATGGGTCAATTGAGTTGATAGGCGAGGTGGCCATTGAGCTGATGGGCGCAGGAGAGTGTAAATATGAGTTTGGGCGGGAAATGCGTCGCTCGTCTGTTGTAAAATCCGAGAGTCACCTTAGGGGGAGTCTTGCGTGCAATTTTTCATGACAAGTTATAGGTCACACCGCCATTCAGGGTTACAAAAGAAGAAGAAGAAAAAAAAATCTGACCACCTCCGGCCCAGAACCTTTCAAAGAGGTGCACATTTCCAGCAGGCTGAATGCTTTGTCGCTCCTCAAAGTATGAACAGAACGAACGGGAAAAATGTCGCACACCAGCTTTGTTTGCACAGAGATTTGTTGCTAGTTGATGCACACTGTCCCTAATTTGTTATATGTGCCGCTATTCAATTCACTTCAATCTAAATAAATTCTTTCTTTGTTCTTTATTTTCCATTTCAAATCTTAAGCATAATATGAAATAAATTTGAAGGAGTATTTTCAAAACAGAATCATTCCCGTCTTTTTTGGACGTCATATTTTGACCACAAGGGAGAAATATTTATATTTTCTAATGTTTTAGGGGGAGTCCTACGAAAAAACAAAGGAAAGAAGTGACGAAATTAAATCTTCGCTCTGTCATGTTGGCAGCTGGGCTGTCTGAAGCCTTAAGGCCATCATGTGAGTGAGTGCCCTTAATGCTTTTGGTTATTCTAGAACTTCCGGTCGAAATAGCGTTCTGATAATGTTCTCGTCTGAAATATTACCCCCCCCCCCGTACACACACACACACACACACACACACACACACACACACACACACACACACACACATACATACACACGCTGCAAAATCACCACGTAAATGTCGAAACTTGTAGGCCAATTTGCCTAGTGTCTAGCTTGAGGGCCTTTCATTTTCCCTGCTTGTGTCTTACAGCTCGCCGACCGTGTACTGTAGCTCGTGGTCCTCGTTTACTTTATGTCGAGCTCGTAGGCCTTGTTCACTTACTATAGCTCGTTGGCTGCGTGAGTCGTGGGTATCGAACTCGTGGCGTGCAGGCGGTGGCTTTCAGTCCTTACGAGGGACTATAGGCAATGAAGACAAAATGTTTTACTCATTTTGGGGAACAACCGCAGTGACATATATTGAGGCTCGAAACCATGCAGGGACCCCGTGATCGATAGTCCGAGGTTTTATCCACTGTGCGTTATTTGTTATATAAAATCGGAACAATTGACTAAAGACTTCCATAAATGGCATAGTTGTGCCATTCATGACTCGTTGCTGTCTGACAGTTAGATGGCGGCTGCCCATGGCAGATCAAATACTTCGATATGATACTGCAGACATTTTACAAGCACCATTTACCGCGCTGTCACTAAAAGAGCAAGGATATACTGCACCGCTTCGTCGCCTAAGAGCCGCATGGGAAAGGTCCAGTGTTTTACCCCTACAGAATGGGAATTTCTGAGGCTTCTTGGAATGCAGGGAGGACGTGAATGAAACGTATTTTGACTGGGACGATATCATAGAAAGGATTGATGCATTCAGATAGAATAAGTAAATTTTTTGTGTTGAAAGAACAGGTCGTACAATATACAGTATAGACTACAATAAGCGTTTCTCTCTCTTTCTCTGTTTGTTTTCCCTTTTTGGGTCGAATTCTTGCTGCTGCAACTGACTTTTTCTTCTTTCAAACGGGCGAAATTTCGCTCCGAGCATCACGAACAATTTGCGCAGGGTGAGGAGGCTTAAAATGCTTTTAGACCCAGCCGGTAATTGAATCATCCCGAGGGCTGACGGTTGTATCTTCACTTTAATCTATTCAACTTGACGAAGGGGACAGATATTCAGCCGATAACGCCAAACTTCTCGATGCTTTTCAACGAATTTCGCGGGAATTGTCTCTGCCGTGCGTACCCGTGTATTTGCAGTTTGTAGCAGACAAATGTCATGACTGTGCGCCCATAGCAACGTAATGCCAAGTACATGATATCTATCTGTAATGTGAATGAATGGAATGCTGAAAAGCAGTTAATGGGCGTGAAAACATTTAGGGGAGACCCAGGAGAGTTGAGCCACTTTTTACATAATTTGTCATATTTCCCCCTAATTGTATTTTGGGCTGAAGACTTTCTTATGATTGGAAGTTAAGGTCATATGTCATAATCCAGTTTTGTTAATTATACGGAAGGTGATTGCATTTCAGAATAAGAGCCCGTTCAAAAAAAGATGTCAAATGGCACAAGTCTCCTGTAGGACGAGGAGAGTTGAGCATACCCGCAATGAGAGTTGAGCCACCCATGGGAGAGTTGTGCCACACTGTACTAGGGAGTGGGAAAGTCGTATATCTCGTGAGGATGGGCCCGCATGAATACATTTAATGTGCTGTTCTTATCGAATATCACTATTTTGTAAATTGAAATACAATGACTCTAACAGAGAACTATGATTTTTTTCAGATAGAAAGAACTTAAAGATAAGCTTTCCAAGTTGTAGACAAATTGATGATGTCATCGAAATGTTCTGACTTAGAGTTGGCTACCTGGGGCCGACAAGCAACTTTTAAACACTTCCATGACATATGCTCCGGCGACAAATGCTCCGGCACGAATTGCTAATGTTGAAGCTTACACAAACCCTTACCCCTACCCTAACCCTAACCCTAATCCAAATCCTTACCCTGCTCTGACCCAAAAACTCAATCATACCCACGAGGCTCACTCTCTCTTCGGAGAGATATCAATGTCAGAGCAATAATTGTCGGCGGAGCATATGTCGTGTCACCATTTAAAACACAATAACTTCTTTGAGAAATCATTACTCATGAAGACAATAATTGAGTAAGCGAAAAACCATTGGCAGCTTAATTAAAACTTTTAAACAACATTAAAACACAACTGATATAACCCTTACTTAGATCTTACAATGCTTTTCAGAGCTCGCTCAAACAGATATGCAACCTTGAACAAGAGATAAAGATTGTAGTGCGTGGAAATTAACATGACATTTTGTTTCATTTAACTCACGTCAGCTTCAGGCTGTGCTATTGATATTTATGTATCATCCTGTTTGTTGAGAATTTCAATTTCCATGGGGTTTCATTCAACGTCTTAAGACAACAAGGGGCCACAAAACTTCCCAGAATTGCCTGAATACTGTCACATCTTTTCCAGTCACATCCTTTCAAATTTCAGACGATGATATCATATTGTTAACAATATCTGCTCAAAAAATGTAGTCCCATGAACAACATAATGCCAACCAGTGACTCTTCCATCTACCTGGCAAAACAATACAAAATAACAAAATGACCTCAACAAATGATTTGTTAGATTCAACGAAATGCAGAATACCATGATTGCAGTGTGAACCAACACAACTTTAACAATAATGACACAACAAATGGTGGTGTCCTTCACTCTTAGAAAAAATGTGCTGATTAGAACCTCTTCTTGTCCCGTATTTAAGATTCTTTATAGACCCTTTTTGTATACGGTTCTACAATGTATAAAGAACCCTATACAAAAACGGTCATTTTTCTGTTTATCTATGTATCTCTCGAGTGTCATTCGATCTACACCAAATGCTCGAGCGGCAGCTCAAAACTGTTCAACTCTTCGACTGCTTTTGCTCCTCGCTTGAGCAATCCTGGATCACTCCCACGGTCTGATGTCCTTTTGTATATTTGTGGCATTGTCTGAAAGAAAAGTAAAAATTTGTATAAATAAGATAATGGTAAAAGGAGAGTTGAGCCATGGATCATGTCTCCTCATGATGAGTGGCTCAACTCTCCAAAGGTCGGCCATTTTTGCATGTGACTTAACTACCACTAGAGCAGTTGCATCATATTTAACCAAAAACATCAGAAATAATCAACAATGCAGAGGCTACGCGTTGCCCATATTGCGACCAAAGTAACTGCTAGTATATGAATAATGAGAAGGGTCTTACCTCTAACTCTCAAATCCACTTTTCAGCGCGATATTTGGTTTTCCTTTCACAAAATCTCCCATGAGGTACCATGGATCTTGCTGACTTAACTGGAAAGAAAGTTATATTATACACTACCAGCAGAGGGAGTTTTAACTTTATATCTAAAGTGCAAGTGTGAGATTTAGGGGGTGGATCAACTCTCCTTGTGGCTCAAGTCTCCTGGGTCTCCCCTAAATCCAAGTAAATCGCCAATCAGCATAAGGTATGTGTGGGTTTCATATAAAAAACGTTGGCGATTAAATAAAGCGACACTTTTGTGGGTTTTTTTTTAGCAAAACATGATACCCAGCGCTGCTGCGTTCCTTCGATTGTTCGTATAATGTGGTGCGTACTTTTATATAATGTATTTTCATACTGTGAGTCCGCTTTGTAGCACCGTAAACTCATATTGTAGAAAAAAAAAATGTTACCTTGAGTTAAGTCATGCACTCGAATCAAATCTGACCTCATGAAAACATCTTGCAAGGACGTTTGGCCGACTACTGCAACAGTTTCGGAAGTAGAAATAACTCTCTACATAGACTGAACCCAATTGACTGTCACAGGGCGAAAATTATACATTTACTTCATCTTCTTTGATCTACTATATCGCTCGCAGTTTTACATGAGATTATTCCAAATATATTTCTTTACAATTATCTTGGGACATTTAGACTATTTGTTTTTTAAAGATGAATTGCATTTGAGCGATTAAAATCAATATCTGGAAATTTCGTGGGAGGAGGAGGAGGGGGACAACTTCCCTTGATGTCTCCCCCTCCCCCCCCCCCCTCCATCTACCATCCCCCACTCCTCTGCGCCCGCTTCTATAGAAGGAATACTGGGAAACTATGAAACGGCCCAGCTTCTGAATATATACCACTTGGCCAGTTTCAAAACGTGCTCGAATTCTTGGATGCCCCTGATCCGATTGCTTTTTAATGGGCCATCAATGCGGCCTTACGCCTGTGACGCTCACTTATGACGACGACAGTGATTGGTATTTGTCTTGAACACGTCAATAGCTGCTGATCAGACAATGCATGCAGGGAAGGGTTTTCAGCGTTTGCGAACCCTTGTGAAGATCGACTGAAAGAACCTTACGCTGATCTTGAAACCAATTCTGCAATAATGCTCTCATGTTAACTGGCCTTCCGAAAGCTGTCGCAGAGTTATGATCATTCTGAACATTGTGATTGGTCGTAACATGGACCCTACATGGTCGTAAATTCTGTTACTTATCTGTTTATATCTGCCTCTAAAGATTGTGTTATGTTTTGATTCCTTGATAAAACAAAAAAATGAATAAAAAAAGAACCCTATACCAAAAACATTTGAAGACGTGTATTACTAAGAGACAAGCTATACAATCAGGCAATATTTTACGAGTCAATGGTTCAATTCACAATGACGTACCAAGTCTAATTTGTTGTGATTACCTCGTACCTAGTAAAATTTAACAACCTAAACGCTTGGAGATCATGAGCTGCGTCCGAAGCATTGAAACAATGGCACTACTATTACGATCATGATCATTATTATCATGATCTATATGAAGATCATAGTTGTTTTATCAATATGCTATTCTTACCAAGAATCAAACAAAACAAAGACAAATATCACAACACCGAACATTACAGAAGAGCTCTCCTAAACGGTCAAATAAACATAAAGACAAGAATAAAAAAATACGGTAAGACTACACATGCTATCACATCTCACAATTAAAGGAAACCCAAACCCCAATAAAAATGTGGATTGAGTGAAAGCAGCAACATTAGTAGAACACATCAGTGAAAGTTTGAGGAAAATCGGACTATCGATGCAAAAGTTTTGACTTTTTAAAGTTTTGGTGTTGGAACCGCTGGATGAGGAGACTACTTGAGTTTATGGCATCATGTGTGGACAACGTTATAGACAAATTATAAAGAAAATTAAACATGATTTCACTTTTCTAGCATTATAAAAGAGCACTTGACTAACCAATTTCAGAAAGCAAGGCTAATAATTACTATTTATCCTTAACATATGTCAGTATCAAGTTGATGGAATATGTAATTTTCATGAAAAAAATGAATTTTGTGGAATTCTCTTTAGATTTTCTTTATATTGTTGTACACACATGACGTCATGAACTCTAGTCTATAGTCTCCTCATCCAGCTGTTCCAACATCAAAACTTAAATATTCATAAGTTTTGCATCGATTGTCCGATTTTCCTCAAACTTTTACTGATGTGTTCTACTAATGTTGCTGCTTTCACTCAATCCACATTTCTCTTTAGGTTTTTTGGTTTCCTTTAAAAAGGATGTCTTTGACGTGGGAGATACCCACAATGCATCTTGGTCACCGGAAGGTCAAGCAGAGGGACCGGATGTTCTTGCACAGAATGTAAGGAGAGATGCATTGCCGCGGGCCTTGGAGCCATGCGATCTACGCACCTGGCAACATGACGGAACGGTAACCTGATTTTTTTTTGATAATGCCTATGGATCTTTCGCAAATAAGGAGTTCACGGTTGTGATTTGCGCATGTGCAAAACAACGGTCAAATGAGAATGTTCTTGTATTTGCCATTGACTTTAAAACAAAAAGAATCTGAAATATTTAGTCATGCGTCTCATATTAAATTACAACGTATAATTGATTGTGATTTATCAGCAATGTTTCACAAAAGCTCTCCATGCATTTTATTTACATTGATTACAAAGATGGCGTGCTTCTACAAAGAATGCTTCAAGATCTTTCCATGTTATTTGAAAGTCTGTGGTGTAGCAGCAAATAAAAGGAAAGATATGCGCTAAGCGTGAACTCCCCTGATTATCACGTTACTGTTGGTGGCTCAGCGGAAATCCCACGGATTCTATTACGAGGTTTTTGGTTTGATTCCGTCGTTATAGGAGGAGTATTGCCCTAAGTTGGTACTTTGTCCTTATATCCTAGTCAAATAGAGTCGATTTTAAGTATAGTTAAGGCGTCCATCTATACGAGATATTGTCAAAGCATTTGGCTGCTTCCTCAGTTGCTATACGTTAAACAAATTCGGACTTCAGTCGAAATTCCAACCAATCGACAAAAATCTCTCGTTAACATATCAATGCGTTTCCTTTATTCTTGATTAGGGCATGCACTGTCTGCCAATGTAATATAAAAAGCTGACGTAACGGCAAATGGATAAAGATAGAAGAAGCACAATACTGCAGCAAAATAAGTGTCTGTACAATGTAATTCACTGGCTATATTATATGCGCTGTTTTCAAAGAAATCAAACACAAAATACATCAACGAATGAACAAGAAACGTAGAGGAGTTGATAGGGAACTAAAATTCATGCACTGTAAAAACATCGGTGTTAGATTTAACACCATGGGTGTTAAATCTAACACCGATCAAACTTCAATAGAGGACCACACCCACAGGTGTAGAAAATGCACTGTGATGGTGTTGCAAAGTGTTCACCTGACACTTCGTGGTGTTAATTTGACACTGTACCTGGTGTTATTTTGACACTGTATTGGTGTTAATTAAAAAATGACACCACATGGTGTTGATTTGATATTTGTTGGTGTTAACATCAATGGTTTAACACCCGTCCAGCTTCAATAAGAGACCACACCAGCTGGTGTTACTGTGGTGTCAATTTATTTTCACATTTTTTTCAAAAATCTAGTATTTTAATGTAAAATTCTTGATTAAATTCTTGTTTAAATTAAAAATCAACAAGAAGTGCAGTTACTAAGAAACTCTTCAAAAAAACAGTTTTATATTTGGAAATGACACCCGGAGGTGTTAATTTAACACCATAAATGAGCACCGAAAATTTAACACCAGCTCGGTGTTCACTATTCAACACCGGACTTTTTGCAGTGTGTAAACTATAGTACATGGCGACAATGCAACATAATAAAGAGAGAATGATCAAACCAAGAGACAAGAAAGGAAACATTCTGATTACTTGACAAAAAAAGACAAAAAATGACTAATCCTTCATTCTCTATGTTAATCAATTGATCCTTGACAGTTGCTAACCTCAAAACTTGAAATTCTTTCTTGATATTCTTCTTCTTCTTCTTCTTCTTCCTCCTCCTCCTCCTACTCATATTTGTCTGTTGCTTTATTTTGATTTGTGAAACACAATGTTGCAGCACTGAGGGTTGGTGGAATCCCAGAGAAACCTTCATCACGTATATAGAAAGGGAGCAATACGAAGTATTTGAAGCACACCGATAAAAGCTATAGATACGCTCTTCGAAAGATTGATCTCAAACATAGAGCGTTCGTCGAAGCAGCGACAATAATTGTCTCGTGGAACATTTTCAGAAACCAATATTGCCCGTGTTTTCCCCCCACCCCAGGCAAGAGTATAATATCGCACCTATTCTCGCAGGTGTCTCAACCTTCAGACTATACCTATTTGCAGATGGCTTCATTTTCCAGCTCGCCGGCGATACATCATCAGGCTACACCGCCATAAAGCGTTACAAAAAAAAAATGCGGAAAGATGATGATATGTGGAAGATCTGAATGCCAATTGACGGATCCCGCTGTCTTTCCCTAGTTCATCCTTCACAAATCGCTCGTATGAATCATCCTGTCATAGAATGAGAGCACAAGGGCACAGAATATATTTTCGCAGTCGCAAATAAGCTACTCACATGTGGTTCGTGAAGGTATCGAATATCTTGCTCCAGAAAGTCATTCCGCCTACACATCAATCCACATCTGAACATCTTCAGGGGCACAATGACACAGGAGGTATAGACGGCACGAAGAAAAGAAAGACCCTAAACGAAACATTAAAGGAACTGTTCAGAACCGTCCTGTTACATCAGTGTTACTGTTACATAATCCTGTCACTTGACTACGGGGGAAAAAGTACTTTCCATGTAATCATAGTGGAATATCATTACAAATTTTGCGAATATGAACGAACTGAAAAAGTTTGCAAAAAATGTAATCACCCATATATGTTCACTCTTCATTCTCGTTAGGGAGGGGGGGGGGGGGGAGGAATTCATGAGGGGATGGGTAACTGGCGTACAATACTTATTGCTGGTATTGCTCACTTTACCAGCCTCTTCAGTTTGTTTGTTGTTGTTGTTGTTTTTTACCACAGGTCGTTCGGTTTTCGATTTTCTATTCTATAGAAATTTATGTTTTATAGAAATTAAAAACAATTGTGCTGTCGTCATGAACAAGACTGCAGAGGCTTACCTCCGTTTAATCAAAACAGTTTTGTAGCCCAACGTTTATGACTGTGTGGTGTCCGAATAACGAAAGTTGAGATCGAGTTTAGTGTGCGCATTACAGAGTTACCTCTGATAGTAACGTTTCACATGTCTATCTTGCACTCAGTCCCCTAGCATCAGAGTACATAGGTCTCCGATGAAATAGTGCTATTGACTTCAAAATTTCATTAACCTGAAACGGAGCGACCAGCTTGCCATAGTTTGACAAGTAACGTATGTTCTTACGTTTGCGCAGACAAGTTGTTACGACTTCCCCTAGGTTTGAAATGCGTCATCAGGTCATAGTACCAAAGGCATTTATACCCGCGCGTTATTTACGAGCTGAAAATTATTTTCCCGACAGGAAGTTTGACGAGCCCTTCCGTCCAGACTGAAGTCGCTGTCACTTGTTTACATCCTTCATGGTAGCAGAAAGAGAGGGAGAGAAGAACGGATCTAGTTTTGATCATGAACTCTGAATACCGCCTGTACTGGTCATTCATACCAGGCGACGAAACCAGCGCGTGACCGCGTCAAATTTTTGCGCGTCTATTATGACAAACTCTTTTTGCACAACTTACACTATACCATAATGGGTTAGCATGAATATATCATCAGTTGACGATCAAACGAAAAACGCAAAGAACATTGTTTTTTCCCTCAAACAATTCGAGCATGGACATAGCAGCGAGTCAATGAATGCTGCTTCGGGGTAAACTTGTCACAGGTTTTTATATGATTACGATACAAGTAACCCATGCAGATGACCGCGACAAATTTCTTGGAAGGACCGTAGAGAAAAGGTTATGACAATAGCAATCGAGGTACCGTGATCTCCCAATTCATAAAGCGTCCGAGTCTTGCCCGGCGTGGTTATCGTCAAAGTGGTCGTCTGGAAAAGGTCACGAGAGATACCCGCAGGCATTTTGGCGGGATTTACTCGCTTTCTGTTTGCACGGAGGGGATTCCGAGCCGATGTTTGCTATTCACCCCCTACAGTAGTGAGAGGACGGCGGCGTTCGCGTGGTTACATCCAGGAAATGTGATAGCTCGCCGTACTTTCGAAAGTCACATCATTTCAAGGAACGAGACACTATGTCTGTGTGTCAGATCATGTCTAGAATAAACACACCATCTGTGTGTCAGAATACCATCATTGTTTCACACCGATGTGACCTGTACTTTCATCCAAGGACACGTAGACTTTGGGCCCTTTGTGGTTTGTTTGTTTGTTTGTTTGTTTGTTTGTTTGTTTGTTTGTTTGTTTCATTTTCTATCTAAGAAGATGGCTGGATAGCACATATTATTCAGCTGTACTATATCTGGTCCTCCTTGGGGTCCAGTTACGTGTGAGGTGAACCACTTCACCGGATGATATGCCAGCAGCTCTTTGCGAAGAATGAATAAATTAAGCGGGATCTTTTATGGGCATGAGTCGTGACTCTTTCACACACGGGACCTCCATTCAATGTCCTTATATACGAGGGACACAGTGGTTTGCCTCTTACTAGAGGGGACGGTATAACTACACACAACATTGCTTTAGTTGGACTCGGGAATCGAACCCGTGTCCTTTTGATTCGGCGGCACACGCGCTACCCACTGAACCAAATCTTCCAATGTGGCTTGAAGCATCTTGTGGATGAAGGAGGTATGATATGCCACAAGACAAAAATTTCTGGGATAAGTACGCGAAAATATAAATGAACAAATAAATAAATGAATAATCAGTTGCCAAGTATTATAGCAAGGGAAGAAATGTAAATAAATACACAAACACACACACACAAACAACTTTGGAAAATTCAGGAAATTTCCTTTAATATACGGAAGTCCAAAGAAAACAGAGACATCTTGATTTATCTTTGTGTCAGGATGCATTAAAAATTGTGTGACTGGCAGAACATTGAGCGATTGTTTGCTGCTTGGGGTTGGGGAGGCCCAATCATAAACAGTTTTGTCGCAGTCATGTTTGAGGCCGTTTCTGAGAATAATTATGTGAGAAAAAAAAATCCTTCGACGCAAATCGAATGACTGTTACGACAGAGAAACCTATATTACTGTTTCAGAATACCAATATTCCATGTTGGATGGAAAGTGACTCAGAACTTTGCTTCCGTTAGCAGTCAGAAATCATACTACAGTTTCTTCGCTGCAAAAGGAATCAAATTTGCAAAGTTTCCATTGCTTCACATTTCCTTTGACTCACAGTTGGAAAGACTGGTAGCGGAAAACCAAAAACCTGCACCATGAGAAAGAGAGAGAGAGGGAACCTTCCCTTAACTCTAATGGATGATCTGAGGGGAAAAAATCAAACGAAGCGTCCGGCTTAAATGTATACATCCACTGTGTTGAGAATGGCATTAACGTGGGAAAGATTCAGGAATGAAAAATGGCATTACCATTGATTCTTATTTCTGCGGTCATCAACCCCTTTTTCCATCGTAGTCGTCCATTACCTGGGCGAAGATGTGGGGCAGAAATTATTCAAGGGACGGTGGGAGAACGGCACGAACTACCGGAAATGACTCCTTTTATTTCCACCGGAATGATAATGGATATAGAAAAAAAGTCAGCAAGTCAGATCAATACGTTTATTCTGCGTGTGTGCGCTTTTATGTGCGTGTGTTTGTGCACGCGCATGTGTGTGTGTATCATACAATGTTTGTGTGTGTTTTATGTGGCGCGGCTATATAATCTTCCTCTAGAATTTCCAAATTCGAGAATACTGTACTATGTTATATAGTTGAATATGACTGTGTCCGTCCGTGCAAGTGGGGGGGGGGGGCATTGTCTGCCTGGAAATGAACAATCACGCACATACACTTAAACACACAAACACACAAACACACACACACACACACACACACACACACACACACACACGCATACACAGGCCATAAACCTATATATACACACACACATCCATAAAGTGCTGTGGTGTCAAAATGACGTCAGCATGACTATCAATCTGTTTTGGCAGACGAAGAATGGACGGCCCAAAAACATCGTGATCACCGATAAAAAAACAGCAACAACAACTCGCAGCGAAACAAACATGAAAAGGAAATCGGTTGCTGAATTGGCATTTTTTTTCTATTTTCCTTAGTAGAATCATCATAAATACATGCAATATCCTGCATTTAATGAGAAAAGATGGTGAGTAGTCAGTCAATTATCAGCAGAGCGAATAACTGTAACAGTTACTTCTGCTCTTCTATGGGGCTCTGTTAGTAACCCCACCTTAATTGGCGAGTCGACATAGTTGTACCATTGATAAGCATCTAGATGACACCGTATGCTGAAAGTACACATAGTTGTTTTCATCTACAAAGATTGTGTCCATAGGTGTAAAAATAAAGTTTAATCGTTGAAAACACACATAAACACACACAAACTATTTACATCATGTACCGAGATCCTCGTAAGCCAGAGGTATCAATATATTCTTTCACAGAAGAGAAACACCCTAAATGAAACGTGACATGCAAAACTATTGAACAATGGCGATTTTGCGTAACTGATTGTTGCACAACTAATCCAAGATGTCGCGTTTCACACATGAACACACACGTACACCACTAACAACGAACACACATACAGTCCTGTACTTGAGTTGAGCTGCATACTATGTGGGTGCGTGAATGGTGCTTACATATTTGACCTAGATTGGTAGTATATGCGGAGTATGTTGTCACTTGAGGCTATGTTGTCGGTTTCATGCAGGACAGCAAAAACAAATGATTCAACACAAGAGGTTGTGTGAGTTCGTGTGTGTGTGTGTGTGTGTGTGTGTGTGTGTGAGTGTGTGTGTGGTTTCCTTGTGGCTGTGTGTGTGTGTGTCGCTTGTTTAAAGAGGCAATACAATTAAATGCATGCATGGTAGACCCTATACGAAATGCATCGAAATAACAATGCCTTTTTAGAGATGGGGAGTCGCAAGAATCGATCTTCAGTAGATGTTAAGGTGTTCCGTTTCCTCTCTTTGTTTTATATATCACTATAAATCTTATATTATAATATCCCTTCTCATGAATACAGTGGAATGAAGAAAAACTTAACGGCGTAGTGATGAGGCTGAATGCCTGGCCTAGTGAACTGCACGGTGCTTAAATCCTACCGACAGAATATTAATTTTACTCACGACGTGTAATGATAATAAGCACGTGGCAACGCCGGGAACAGATAATGACGGTAGATTGATAGTTGCGTTCACACAATCTGAACAGACGTCAGAGAACAGGGGCAACTGCACCCCCCCCCCCCCACACACACACGTTTTCTACTAAAAAAAAGGGGAAAAAAGAAACAGAAAAACGCAAGGATTCAGGGGCTCTGCACTCTTTTTGTCGAAGGGGTGGGGTGGGGGAGGGGAGGGAAAGGGGAGAAGGAACATTGATCCTTGGCCCACCATTCTATGATCACTACCCTCCCCCCTTCCACACACACGCGCTAAAAAACGTTCCGCTGCCCCCACCCCATCCCCCCCCCCACGGCTCCACTTATTAAGCGCTCGTAATCATAGGCCTTTTACAACGTTCTAAACTTTGAGCAACTTTATTCTCATTGAATTAGCCCCGATGTTGATTGCATATCTAGTCCTTATTTCCTTTACCACCCCACCTCTAGCAATTTTGGCCAATGCCTGTGCGTGATTTTTTTTTCATTCCCGTTCAATTACTCTTCCATTTTCCAGCACATGTCTTTGACTTCGTGCCATCTCCGAGCGCAGCTGCAATCAAATCCAGCTGATGGGGGGAGCTCTCCGAAATAATCATCTTTCTGTGAAGCCGGTGCGAAATTAACGAGCCAATCAAACAGTGCCGTCAAATCGAAGGGACTTTAATCATCATGTGCCACAGAATTATGAATAATTGCAACGGAATGCATTGAGTCAGCTACAGATATAATTGCGGAGCAAATGTCATTTCTCTTTATCAATTGCGTTGTTTGATGTTGATGAGTAAGTCGGGCAGATTTTACACACTCCGAATTTCTTGATGAAGGCATGTCAATTTCATTGTTGCTGATCACTGCTGATAAAGAAATATGTGATTTACTGCAAGTATTTCCAGAAGTTACGCTTTATCATTCTATTTTGACTCAATTAAAAGAAGTTGCCACTTTTAACTATATTTCATCATCATCATGCTATAAGCCTTTTGGTTTCGTCCAGTTGTCTGTCTGTCTGTCGCATTTTCCTTTCCGTCAAATCGGCAGGTAGAGCCACACTTTCAGACTAATTGCGAAACGATTTTGAAAAAACGCCGAAGGAGAGCCCTGCACAACTCCACAAGTTAGTAAATGGGATTTTTTTTCCAAGCATGTCAGGGAACTGATATAAAACATATCGCGAAGTATAAGTGATGGTTTCTGTTAAGGCCTATAATGACATCAATGGCCGAAGACATGATAACAGCACAAGACAGAGTAAAATTTAAAGACACGTATAGACTTTGTATGTTTTAACGGTGAAATTCTCATGCATTGCATGCTGCCTTCCTTGCAACAGATCTATAACTTTTTTATTCTATCAGTGCATTTTCAGGGCTTTCAGCGTAGTAACCAAACCTAGATACATTTTTGCTGTTATATATCACATATTGCTGACACATTTGCAGAAATGCTGTAAATACAGACTGTGGCGCCGCACTGTTCCATATTGATTTTATGGCAACATAAACCGAGTATACCAACTTTTAGTTGGTATAGGTCCTTGTGGCGACTCTCGTCTCGTTGTGATAAGCTACTGAAAAGGAGGGGGCTATGAGAAGCAGGTTGATATGCGCTTAAGGGGATCAATCTTCGTGAATGGGAGGGGGTATATAGAGCTGGAGCAACTAATCGCATCATGTTGCGAGGATGCTCGCCTCCTCGTCTCGACGCGCCTTGTGAGGATAATGTCTCGAGAATGACAGCTATGTGCTTCCCCGTTGGGCTGGCCGATCGGCTCAGAGTCTCGTCGGTCCAATGCTTGCAATTAATCATTGGACTCCCCTGAATCACTGGAATCTCCTGCAACCATTATCAGCTCGTTTCTCTCCTTTTCACACTGTGTTCCCCCACAACCCCACCTTCCCCTTCCCCAACCCCCTCTCATAGGAATAAATATCTTGCCTGCTGTGCCCCAGTTTAGTTTAGCCTTCATAGACTGTGGGATATCTATCTCTTGCTTGAACTCTGACCTTTTCCCGATTATCCCGCGATGAATTTCAGACATCACGCTTTCTTTCAACGGAAGCGAATGTAGAGCGATTAATCGAATGGCGAATGCAGGTGATGGGCGCTTGGCTCGGCACCACCTGTAGAAAACGGGTTATCTT
Source organism: Diadema antillarum (assembly GCF_040938485.1). Classification (NCBI taxonomy): domain Eukaryota; kingdom Metazoa; phylum Echinodermata; class Echinoidea; order Diadematoida; family Diadematidae; genus Diadema; species Diadema antillarum. The sequence continues at coordinate 370,611 of NW_027272591.1, read as the reverse complement.
ATTTCAGTGTTTGCCTATAGTGTCGATTATTAGCATTTATTGTCATTAATGTATGCGTGTGTGTGCGTGCGTGTGTGTGTGTGTGTGTGTGTGTGTGTGTGTGTGTTTGTGTATGTGTATGTGTACAAACATAACCTATAGTGTAATTGAAGGACTGAACTGACTTGCGATTTATATGTCCCAAAATGCCTGAATATGTGAAGAGCATAAACGCAAAAATAGATATTTTCATTTGTATGAATATGAGATATTGTTGGAATCAATCTGATGAAAATCGAATAAAATATTTGAAATGTGATATGCGACTTTTTATAGTAATATCTTCAAAAATATATATTTGAATATCATTTTCTATTTGAAGATGACATTATCAAAAAAAAAGATGTGAAATTGGTGTTTATCAAATTTTTGCTTTGTAACTCTTCATATTACTTTCTGTAATGGAATCCACTGTTTTGATAGCCGACTTGGAAATATTGGAAATTTAAAAATGTAAGATATTTATTTCAAACAAGCAGCAGCTGTTCAGTGAATATGATAGATGATGCTATTGTCCTCTCATTCTGCGTTCCTTCTCTCCATTCCCAAAGAAGAGTGATTGAATAATCTTCGTTCCTCCATTCATTTCATCTATTCGCCAAATTATATAAGCTGGAGTCATTTTAAGGTACTTGAAGGAATCCAGCGTTTTCGAGGCAGTCATGCGTCCATGTTTCCGGTGCTAAACGTCAACCCCACAGACAACAAGATTTATTATAAGAATCGTTTATGAAATCTTTATTACAGATTTATGGCCTGTGCGACACTGTGAAGTGGAATAGTGTATAAAATCACGCAATATGAAAAAGAATGGAGTTCAATACACTCGAGTAATGCGATGGAGGAAAGATAAAAATCTATCAAATCAAATCCACGGGAGATCTCATGCAAAATGCGTCATCATGATAAATCGATGCGGAAATATGACCTACTTTGTTGAACTGATGGAAAAATGTTCAGCAGCCCCGTGGTGGACGAGAATGCCCGAATCTTGAGATCTAGATGCCGTCATTATAGAATGATACTTGGCCTAGAAATTAGGAGTCCCCCCGGCGATTCATTCCCTCTTTGTAGACTAATCAACATCTATTTACACTGGGGATTGCGGAAGATGAAAATTACATAGGTCGATGCCGATTTGGCACTGGAGGGAAGGGGGTGGGGTGGAGGGGGAGTTAACATTGCCGCGCTACTGGGAGAGGAGGTTTTCATAGCTCCTCCTTTCCATCCTGTTCGTCATATTTCTTGCAAAGGGATAGACTAGTGAACTGCATGGGAGGTTGTAATGGAGAAGAGAGATGTTCGTGCCATGCGATTGTATTGTTGTCATCGCTTAAGAGTCCCTTTGACGAGAGTAAGTGGAGGATATCAGGCCTCCCAAATAAAGGGAGCTTGTCCTTGACACTGACAGCAGCCACCTGCTACCCATTTTGGGTTGATGGAAAAGATATAATCCGATATGCCAAGAAAAGAAACGCGAGTGCTTCCTTTTGTGGCGATTGCCGTAGTCACCGTCATTACAGCAAGGATGACGTAATAATGTGTGAAATGCATTCTCTGTGTGTGTGTGTGCCTGTGTGTGATAGTGGTTATGTAAGTAATGGTGCTTGTGTGTAATGGTGCGTCTGTTTCTGTGATTGTGTATAGTATGTGTGTGTGTATGTGTGTGGTATTTGCTATAAAGACAGATTGACAGCATCCAGCATAAAGTGGAGGGGTGGCAAAAGTAAACGATAACTTCTGCAGTTAGTATCGTTAACCCATTTTTCGCAAACTTTAGAATATTAAATTTTGGGCTTTTTTGGCAGATTGTTGCCAGGGTTTAAAAGAAAAGAAGCAGTAAGAAAGTGAATACGTCCAAGAATCGGGTTCATCCCGGGAGACCGACACCCACGAGTCATACAGCCCATGAGTTCGACACTAGGTAAAAACAGCCCTCGAGTTCGACAGATACAACACGGGGCTTTGTTAGCTTAGTGTCGAACTCATGGCTGTATGACTCGTGAGCTGTATAACTCATGAGCTGCATGACTCGTAAGCTGACTGACTCGTGGGTGTCGGTCTCGTGACGTGCACCCCAAGAATCTGTATGAATAACAACAAACGATTAACTTGATGAGGTTACAAGTAAGATCACGTTTCCATAACAGCGTGAATGCTCTATTTTCGTTAATTGTGTTTTGACAACCGACAACTGTTCCAAACGAGCTCTACTCCTTTCCTACTGATATCGTCCCATCTCGGTCCTGAACGAAGCGCGCAACAAATTGTTGGAATAGCGATCTTTACGTGGGGTTACGCAGACGAATTACTGACATTGCTCACAATCACGAAAGCAGGTAATAAGCCCCCCCCCCCCCCCCACCACCACCACTAATAGCCTACCGATGCTAAGTCGTCATAAGTATTCGCGAGACTATGATCTGTAAACTGACATTAGACAAAGTGACATCCCAAAACACGTTTGGTAATCAATGGAAACCGAAACCTAAACTGCCAAATATAAATTTGGATTGAGTGAAAGCAGAAATATCAAGAGAACACATCAGTGAAAATTTCGGGAAAATCCGACAATAATGATACAAAATTTATGAATTAACTTTAAAAATGTCCGTACAGTGGATAAAGAGACTACGGTAGTCCATGACATCATTCTGGACAGTATAAAGAAAATATAAAGGAAATTCAACGTATTTTCATTTTTCTTGCATATAACTGAAAGAGTACGTGGCTTACCTCTTTCAGAAATCAGAGGAATAATATTACTCTTATTTTTGTCACTAACAAGATAATTGAATGTGTACTTTTCATGAAAAATGAAATTATTTGGAATTCCCTTATATTTTCTTTATATTGTTGTCCATTACGACGTCATGAACTGTAGTATTCTGCTTATCAAGCGATGACGGCGCCGAAACTATAGAAATTCATAACTTTTGAATCGATAGTTTGATTTTCCTCATTTTTTTTTTACTGATGTGTTCTACTAATATTGCTGCTCTAACTCAACATACATTCATATTTGGGTTTCAGTTTCATTTAAACGTCATATTCAACCAGGGTCCTTTTTTAATTAGTCCCTTTTGTGGGGAGGGGAGGGGGAGGAAAAGCCTACATATTACCACGCAGTGTATAAAATATGCTATATATAGTGTTAACTATATCTTATCTTAAACACACCAAGATTATTCAGCATGTCATGTTGATGTAAAAGCGTCAAACAAAAGTGTCCGTTTTTTCTCCATGGAGTGTATAGTAAATAAAATGTGACTTCTCAAACAAATCTCAATGGAAAGTCTTCGTTTATCTTTCCCTCAATCTAATCATCCCTTCAAACCCGATTAGATCTTCTATCGTACAGGATCTTCTGTAGGTTATTACGTAATGTGGCTAAGACAATTGATGAAAAATTGAATGCGTACATACATCATTATGTTCACATGTTCGTCACTTTATCTCTCCTTATGCCTACTTTTGTTTCTATACTGCTCTTTTGTTTTCTCTTTCTGAACATTTTCCTCCTCCTCCCGTATCCCCCCCCCCTCATCTATATGTTACATTTTTAGCCTTTCTTCTTAGGGGACTGCCATAACAACATTGATTAGAACGTGTCACTGACAAGTCGGTCTTCCGACTCTCAATCCAAATGTCAGAACTTCACACTTCCATTCGTATGGTGCAGTAGACTGCAGGCACTGAAGCAGTATTCTCTTACTCATCGTCTTTTCCCTACAAAATCGCCTTATTAGATTTCGCAATTACCGCGGTATTAAGCAACAGATGTACAACGCCGAAATGGGAGACGATGAAATTAAAGGATTTGGCGAAACACCTGCACACGCATGCAGACTGCGCAATCACTAAATCTTGTCTGGGAAAGTGGCGAAGGAATACTAAATGTGACGCCCTGCAATACATAACGATAACACATGCGTTAAAAAAATGATTCGAAGTCGTTTGGGATTTTTTTTTCTTTTTTACAATGATCAATAATAATAGTCTAAATATTGACCTTACGCCCAAAAATCTGACATTATGAAATTACAAGAATACTTGTGAATGACAGACAGGAAACTTTTTCCCCTTAATTTCCTTTTTTTTTAAAGGAGTGGTAAGAATGACAAAGAGATAACCACGTTGATGAAGAATCTTGACAGAAAATCGCTGTGGGACTTTAGTACTCACAGCAGCTCTAAATCGGGTCTGCCGTGGGGCAAACTGATCTTCGTACTCACTTGTTCAACTCTGTACCTTTTTACGAATAAGTCTGATTTAACATGACCTCACCGCGGGGCTTCGGTTCCATTCTAGCCAATAATTAGAGTAGAGGCAAAAAAAATCGAGTGCTTCAGAGGATACAGAATATGCTTAAATCGAAGAGAATCCCACTTTGATGTTGCAAATCGACATAGTAATGAAAGTCTCTATTCAGAACCTAGATGATTACATTGATCTCAACGCTGCTATTTGTGTTGTATTGTTCTAATGTTTTGAATTGTCCAATTATTGTTTTCATTTCTCTTAATATAGTTATAACACATGATCACAAATAATGATATGCATTACGATTTATGATGAACTCATCATAGATCATTGTCATCTTCACGCGAGTTGTCGAACTGTACTCACACGCGAAGTATCGACCTGCGAAATATCCTTTTGCACAACTTAAGATTGTGGCGCCCGAGTTCCCGTGTGTAACGGACGTCTGCAGCACCGGGTTTTTCATCCGCGGGCAGTTTGTTGCTATAGCAACACAGGAGAGCGCTTGGAGAATTCTGCGGGAGAGATGCTCCGCCGTAATCTCCAATCAGTTACGGTTCCTTACCGTTCAAGCGTAGCGGGTCTTTACCCAGGATTTTTGCGGCTGGTGTTAACAAGCCCTCTTTTTAGACACCGTGAAATGAGGATGCTCTAGAAACTTGCCTGCTCTCATGCGAGGGAATCGGAGATGTTGGTTTGTTCTCAGGTACGTTGTTATTTTTTTTTAATCTTAGACAAATACACTGCGCCATCTCATCTACAAGATCAGTGTCGGCATTGGTCGGAAAGACATTAGTTTTATCCGCCAAATCTCATATAATATAATTCTGTAGTATTGGTGATATATCTTTGTATTATTTGGACATATAAACATGGATATTCTTTTATCAGTAAGATGAGCACGGAACTCAAGAAATGTTTCATGCTGTTAATACCAACAATTTATTTACAGAGCACACGACTTTTTTGGGCACCCCGCCCTTTGTCCAGTGGTGCCCGAAAATTTGTGTACTCTGTAAATAAACTGTTGGTACTGACAGCATGATACATTTCTGGAGTTCTCTTTTGTATATAAATATTATTATTGATGATATTATTTGACCAACATGTGAAACACGAATTGCATAACATTATGGGTATATAATGAACAAATCAGGGATCTCGACACAAACTTTTTGGCCTGGTGGTCCGTTCGGGCCATTAAAATCTTTAAATCTGAAATTTTGGTGGCCCGAGCAAGATATGTAGTGGCCTGCTATAAAAAAGCAATAAAGTACCTATTCATTTTGAATCTTGAAAGATAGAGGTGGGAACCGGGCTACCCTTACTGTCGAGCCTTGTAGAACATAATGTTAAGTAAACAAACAAGCAAGCAAGCAAACAAACAAACAAACAAACAAACAAACAAACAAACTAAACAAACAGCGCATTAAGGACTCCTGTGTTCCTCCTGAACTCGCAATTGAACTATTGCATATTCCCTTCTGTTGTGCAGATTTGATAAACTAATCGCAATACTAATTCTCTCGTTAATTGGCAGTGAAATACAGAAGTGCCAAATCAATGATGACAAGATAATTTCTGCAGTTAGGTGATGGTTTGATTACATTAAAGCAAAAGTTCTTCAGTTTATAGATTACGATTTTAGGAAAAAAAGACTAAAGGAAACTTCAGTCACTTCGCTTACAGTCCCCAAATAATCATGTTTGGACATGTAGCACAGTCTACTATTATGTTTTCACCTGGTTCAAACAATCTTTCAGAATCAAAATAAAAATACATCATATTTTGAACGTCATTGTCTGCCAAAACAGTTAAAGAATTATCTCAAATCAGTACTCCTTTCACACCTAAGACAAAAAGCTAGGCAGTAAATGTAAAATAAAAAGAAAATATGTCTTTTGTTCTTATAGTGGCCCTTAATCTGTAATTTCTATATGCAACAATAATTATTGTTGTAAACAGCATACTGACTAGACTCTGTTAGTATGAAAGGGTCGGGCTGTACAGTTAAAACAGTTTAAATGTGGCATTCGTCGTTGATAAGCACTGAACCCCTATAATAGTAAGAATTTAATGCATTGCTTTATCATGGATAAACCTACTTCTTAACTATGTACGTGAGGCCCTATAATCGGCGAAACTAACGACTCTAATCCGAGCTATCGCAACCCACGCTTTGCAATACGATTCTGCAGACTTTGTTTCGCATTGCAGCAGTGTAATGAATTGCTTTAATGCTGAATTGCTCTGTATAAAATGAAACATATCTTATGTTCCATCCGCCACTGGTAGAATTCATATGAAATTGTAATGGAACGTTTATTTTGATAACTTCTGACATATTTCTGATATGATTGACAAGTTGAAAAGGATAGCATTAACAAAACATTTTGCGTACGTTATCTTGCACTAGTGACCCGTATACCCATTTTAAAAAACACACATGCACACGCACACACACGCATACATGCACACATACATACATGCACATTCTTCAATCAATTCCTTCCAGTGTTGAATTGTTTTTCTTGTATCGTAAGAATAATTAAGAAAATGTGCGGGTACATTCATTGTGCAGTTAATAAGCGAAGATTCTTTCATTTGCTGTTGTTGCAGTTTTTTGACAAAGTGAAGCAAGTAGCTATCCCAATCACTTCTCGTAACGCTATTTACCTTGCATTTATGGTTAAGGCAATGAACTTAGAAAGAATAGAAAGAATAAGCATCCATTAATGACTCCAAAGAGGGGAAAGGGGGTCGGGATGATAGAAGAACCAGGTCTACTGGCACTAGGGGGTCATGCTGGTATACCGCGTCTTGGACCAGTCAAGCCATTAAGGTCGATCAGACAGGAGAGGGGGTGATCAGACAATAAGTCGATAGGAGGAGGAAAGACGGAGATTAGAAAGAGAAAGAGACAGAGACAGATAACAGGGGCGGATCCAGGAATTCCGTAAAGGGGAAGCGCCTATGCAAAATTAAAGGGGGCGCACGCACCCCTCCCCCATTTTTTCTTTTTATTTCTTTTGTTTTAACCAAAAATAAAGAGGGGGGGCGCGCCCGGTGCGCCCCCCTCGGAGTCTGGATCCGCCACCGGATATGGAGAGAGAGAGAGAGAGAGGGGGGGGGGGGGAGGGAGATACTGGCTGAGGAGAGAATTGAATAGATAGAGATGGGGGGGGGGGGCTAGGATAGGGGTGACCGACTACACCTTGAGCAGATGGTAGACATTAATTAGCGATCGAGAGGATGGCGGCAAGAACAAGAGAGGCATGCAGTAAACCATGCCATCGTGAAACATAATGGTCTCACTTCAGTTGCGCGCCACGCGGGAGAACATTTTCTTCCTAAACTCCTTGAAGCCCCTACCGATCCTCGACTCTTAATAGTCGAGAAAAACTGACAAAACATTGGTTCTAAATTATTTACAAATCAGATTTGTTGTACCTGCACGTGCTTTGACACGTCAGTGAACTTTGTTTCTTATTCAACACTTGGATGTGATTTTACTATAGTTGTTTGTACGCTAGTGTTTATTGCATTTATTATGTAAAAAATTATTGCTTATTGTGTATTTTATGCTTTAGTGATGTTGGTTTATTATCAACTTGTGGAAATCCAAATGCAGTGATAGAAATTAAAGTGAAAATATTGATCTTGACGTAAATACGTATGGTAAACATTCTTATTCATGGATAATAATGGTCAAAAAGGTGAAAATACGACATTACTGTAATTTTCCATTACAAAGCAGGAAAACATAAATCATTGTGATTGTCCAAAATTTTCTCCCAGAGTTATTTTCAGGATATAACTTACTAACGAATATGACATACCGTGATATCCTCATAATCATCCATTTTATAAAGCATACGAATCACGTAATGAGTGCAGGAATACTGGTATTTATACGTAATGGCAAATTTTCAATTATAATGGTCATCATAACAATGGAAAAAATTACATAAAATGAAATATGAATATCATAAAATAATTTTGACAACTACGACAAATATAGCCATAATAACGGTCAGAAGTAACAGTCATATTGTGTAAGAATAAAAATGTGCAAGCCTAGTGTCTCTCTCTCGGGAGGGAAAAAAAAATCTAATGTATTCGCAATCCTTCTCTGAAAAGCACTGTCCCATCTTTTACTAGGCATGAGACACATGCATGCCACTTATTCGGGTTACACAAAATGAGGTCGTAATTTCAGTCTTGTAGCAGATTCTATTATCCCAGTGATGGCTTACTGTATTTAGTTTATCGATATCATGGCCACTGATATGCGTTATATCCACAATGGTTGTTGAACCTAATTACGGATTAGATTGCTCTTTGAGAGGTACTCGGCTGGTCTCGGTAGACTTGTCTGAACAGTCCTTTCCTCGAAAGATAAATCAAGTTGCATGATATATATTTAAGGGACAACGTTAAATCAACACCAAAGACTGTTAAAAGAGTTGGTATATAGGATGCGTGATTTAACGCTTTAACGTACAACTCGGATCGCTCACCATGAGGTCTCGTTATGCTGTCTGTTCTCTATACCCAATGGACTCCGTGTCATCTATACACACGACTTGAGATCATATTAAATCACCAGAGTAGAGATATTGTAATGCCATTCCGCAGATTCCTTCAGGGAACTCAAGTTATGCAAATTATCGTTGCTGCTGCATGAGGCATGTTTTTTTTTTTTCTTCTTCTTCTTCTGGCGACCACCAAAATTTCCCGTTTCCCTAACATTGATTGTTTGAATACCGTTTGGGATTCGCACAATAAACAGCAACACATTTTTTTTGAGCACGTGATAAATGTATACGAGATTAAAGTTACAAAAACCAAATGACTTATAAAACTCTAGCATATAACATGAATTGATGAATGAATGGAAAAAAATTGTGATGTAAAAGTATACATGGACCAGATGATGTATATACTTCATGCTCCTTATTAAAAGGAACACAAATAATGCAACACTAGCATAGAATGCAGGTTACAAACATCCACGCCCATGCTATATAAGCTGAAAGACTGCCGTGTGTTCGCTACATGTGAACAGATTCATAAAGCATGACACACTGTCGTCATAATTGTTAATTTGACCTGGTGTACAACAATAATTGTTGCACAGCATGTTCATATTCCTAGGAAGGAATAGATCGGCGAGAAGGCCGCCTGTCGATGTTATGTATCACAACTTCAAATGAATAATTTGGAAAGAATGTTACTGAGTATGCGATTCGTGTCGCACTCACATAGGTATGCAGTTATTACTGTTATGACAGCGTGAGTTATATATCTTATGTTATCAGTCTGATCGCGTGTTCATCAATCTTATAATTCGTATGCGAATTATAGCCACATTCCAATTAGTCGAAAATATCATGATAGATACCGCATTACTCTTTTTCGTGGTATCGGCTCATGCATAAAGTTAAAATCAATTCCTTTGATTCATACAAGAGGATAATTAGTTGAAAATGAACACATTTCAATATGAATATATTACTGTAACAGCCATTTCCGAAACAAACATATAACAGTAGCATAAAGTTAAATGAATGTCGACAGATTGAGGGCAGTATTTTGAGCATGGGCTCTGCATTTCTTTCCTCCATCTCACTTTGGACTATATTGCGTGCATAGTGTCGAATCCATTCATGATAATTCTCCACGTATTCTATCATGTCTGTATTCAAGTCCATGGTATACATCTTCCGCCCACTGCTATTTGACTGGCACTATGTGGCAAGGACTGTTAAGATTCCAGGCATTCACCGCCTACATTTATCCACGTCTCTGTATACCTGGCTAGAACGTGAAATCTTTCATGAATTGATGCCTCGTCGGGGATAATCCATTTCCATTTTGTTTTGTTAATGGCTATGCGTTCGCTAAATATGATGAGCGAGAGCCGCGGACATCAATCAATAGCCGTCAGTAAGTTGTGCAGACACTATGTACGAGAGATTTACGATATAGTGTCGTTCAATCCGTTAATAACGCCTAGCCCTCCTCCCTCTCCACATTTTATTGAGTTATTGTAAAACGAGAACCTCGTGGGCTCTGTTTGAAGTTCATGGAGACTTTAGAACTTACTCTTATAAAAATCGACGCTCTTATTCTACTATTCGATCGGTGGGCGACTTATAGGATATCCTTTAACCTTTGAACACACAATGGAAGGTATTTTTGGTATTAATATCCTGTGCCATGCAAACGAGGAGTATACTTTTATAAGATTATACATATATATATATATATATATATATATATATATATATATATATATGTATGTACACTCTAAAAAAAAGTCAAACTTTAAACACTTTTGTCTCACTGGGATCACCTTTACGGGTGCACTTTGCACCTTTGTGTTCTGAAATGTTCATAGTTAACCCATTTTTCTTAGAGAGTATTTATATGTGCATGTAGGTACGTGTTCGTATGAATTATATAAATGCATGAATATGTGTTTGTTTAGTCATCTTATTTTCTTGGTGTATTCACGGTTAAATTAATAGTCTCTACATAGGCCAAAACATTGGCATCATTTCTTAATAAATATTTGATCCATACTTTAAAATATTTTCAAGTTTTGATAAACTGTGATATGTTTAATAGTATATCTGATTACGTTCAACAGTCATAATCTAGCTGTACCTAAATCAAGTTTGGATATATTCCCATTGGTGAACGTTTTACACGATCTGCTTTTCAGTGGAACAATAAGTATTCCATCATCATAATCTATAGTTATTCAAATTGAAACGATATGATTTGCAAAATTTATAAAACTGTATATGTTTTTCCCTTTTGTTAGATGGAAATAAACTATAGTTGAACTGAATTGAAAATATCTACATATCTACAATTATCTTTTCAGTATATGAAGAGCTTGCTTCCAAAAGGCGCTAAATCCATTGAAAAATGATGGATTTACCGCCTTTTGGAACCAAGCTCTTCATATAGTCTGTATGAATATAATCTATATATAAATGTAAATGTATGTATGTATATACATACTACATAATAACCTTTTTTTTTCCATTCTAAAATGTGGCTCAGCATGTAGCTCTGAATGTTGTGTCATACAGCGTTTTTGTCGTTGTTGTTTAAAGTTGTTATTTGCCTGTTTGTTTTGACATTCATGACCGATTTTAAATTGACGGCGGCTAACAGCGGCCTCGAGCCGAACTAAATTTAGATTACAAAATAGGCGGAATAAGGAATTAAACGGCCCATATTTTTTTTTTACGATTATTAGTTAAAAGCTATGACATCACAGGCATCTCAACTCGTCTGTAGATTGTACGTCTTTTCTCCAGTGTTCTCCGAGCATCTGAAAATTGGTCAAAATAGTTCAAACGTGATAATCTCTTGTTGACCTCAATTTCGACTTGTTGCTAATTATTAATCGGTAAAATAATCACCGTGATTACTGCTATTTGAAATGACCTTTATCATTCCAAATAGCAGCTGACCCAACGTTACAAAATGAAATGGTGGCAGACAGGACACACATGTTTTTTGGAGGCATCTTGATTAACGGAGACCTCCGGATGATTTTCAGATTTTTGCATTTGAACAAATTGCAATGAACAAGGATGATGACACCATAAGTATGCATGAGTTGGGGCTCAAGGAAGCAGAACAAAAGAAGAAGGCATGCATAGATTATACACAGGTGAACTCGCAAGCAAGCAGTATCGTAATGGAACATTTTTGAAATATGTGAACCTCCTATGTCATCATCCTTGTTCAGTGTAATTTGTTTAAGGATTTTCGAAGTATTGTTTCTCTGATCAAGAACCACAATAAATTCCACAAAATCTATACATGGAGTTGTCGATTTATGTACTACATGATGTGAAATTATGAAAATTGTCTCGAATGTCCCTTTAAGGGTTCCTCGCTCGTAGATTCTGAAGGACTTATATACATGACATATATCAATGTCTGTGCGGCATGTAAACCAATGTTGTATTTCATTTTCATTTATTTTTCATTTCATATCCATTTATTGTTTCCTATGCATGTTATGTAAGAACGATTTCAATGGTTTTGAATATTTATGACAATGTCCGGGAAAAGAAATGCACCTATTCCATGAAGTGGAATCAGCAATATTCTTGATGAAATGTTTCCCATTTTTTTATTGTCTTGGATCGCTAAGATGAACGAATAACATGGCTCCCTAGTTCTATTTACATTATTTCGTGTGAACTTTTCTGACTCATGTTACCATTGACGGGCGCTTCGTTATTACAACTACGCGCAAACGCTATGTGTTTTAACCTAGGGAGGCTGCACTTCTGAGAAAAACGGCAAACCTGTTTGATGGAATACATACATATAATATATACAAATGGGTCAGGTTTGGATGTTTCCGTTCTCCTCCGTTTGAGAGTAAGCAAACATTACACTTAATCAAGAGCTCTGTTGAGATGGAACGTACACAACGTGTCAGACGCCAGAAAACGTACACCAACGCGCTGCTCTTTTACTGCTATGCTAATGAACAGTGGGAGGACAGACACATACTTCGCTGTACAGAATATTTCCCCCGCCTATACCACGTATGGTGCTGGTGGTGAGAAAACTGGACATCGCTGTAATACCGCTCCCTATATAGAAGAATGAACTTATATGGCATATGGTGTTGACTTATGGTAGGTGATTAACTGGTGATTAAATGTCCTGCTTACCTTTGGGAACAGCAATTTAAAAAATGTTCCAAGATATCACATTTGATACATGATATGTGAAGGTCTGTTGTATCACAAAACATCCTACCATATAACAATTTTGCAATAAAGCCTAAAATATAAGGAAATATCACTGCTTTTCTTAGTAAACCGTAACTGTAGACGGTTTAGTCTGGCAACATTTTTGTTATGACTATTGTTCACATTCTGTCTATTTAACAATACTTAACATCGATTATACTGATTCAAATTTTTACATTGGTTGTTTCTCTCCTATAACTCACATTTTAGAACTATTTTGAAGCACTAATGATGGGGTTTTTGTTTCAGCTGCAAATGGTAAATTATGCCTTTAAGTTTCGAGCAAGTTTTTTTGTCATTATCTGGTATACATACGTATAAGTGTGTTTGGGTGCGTGTGTGTGTGTGTGTGTGTGTGTGTGTGTGTGTGTGTGTGTGTGTGTGTGTGTGTGTGAAAGCGGGGAGAGGCTCCCAATGAGCATGATGAGAGTTTAATACGTCTTATAAACTTCTCTACCCCGTAAAGATCAGTGATTAGTGAGCCACTTCAGGATGTAATTGTGTGGTAAGAAGACCATGTGTTTGCAGGTCCAGGCACAATCATCTTCTGTCCCTTGTCGATTCAAAATGTAGTAAGCACAATACTATAGTATATTCTGACTCTAAATATTATGGACACAAATTTAGTATTCTGACTTCTTCTGACTTTGAAATGATTCCAGTGCTCAAACATTATAGTGATAATAATCACGGCACTTGACAGACAATGGTTTTAAATAGCTGCAGTCTATCTTCTTTATCTCAAAGGTTCGAAAGTGACACCACGCCTCATATGAATGACGTAAGGGATGAAACGCTGTACTCCTCTCACCCCCCCCCCCCCCCATTTGATTTTAAGGTAGATGGAGGGAGCAGCGAAAGGCGCATTATGCGTTTGACCTTCAGGTGACGCAGCGGGCCAGCGAATCTGGGCCGACAACAAAAGGCGCCGACGCACTTTCTGGGATTCGCTCATTCGCTTGCCATGGGTTCATGTTGACCTTGTTGCTGTTTATGGTTACTACTCTCTTCACTTTCCCTGTCGTCATTTCCTTATTGCAACAAACCGCGGATGGTGCTCCCGCTAGAAGGATGCACATAGCCCCATTACCTATGAAACACCCTAAAACACTGCATCGCCGCTTTCATCAATCCACCCGTGTACACACACACCACCACCTGTTCAAATATTTGGCGGAATATGAATATCAACAAAAGCTTACAGGCATTAATTATCACCAAAACGCTGCCGCGTTTAATAGTTGTATTGTAGATATCGCATAGAGCACTGTTTTTCTTTAAAAAATAATGTAAAAATTGCACGGCGCGCAAGTTGAACATCTAGTATACACAGATTGAAGGAGTAGGCCCATGCCATTTCCTGTTTTACTTAGACCTGCTTCACTCCTTAACCCCCAATCCCAGACGTATTCGTAGACAGCGCAAATAAACAACACAACAACGCAAACGACTGGATTTGCAATATGAAAGCACAATAAAGATATCGAGGTAAGATATGTGTTTACTGCCTGTTTCTTCCCTTTTCATTTCATGAACATGAAATATGGAAAAAAAAACCATGTGATTATGTATACACAACAATGTAATGACCTGTTAGTAAGAACAATGCAGTCAGTGCTTACAAGAAGATTTTATAAGAAGATAAATTTCTGTTTTATGTCTGACAGGTTTGTTGAGCGCATAGAAACTTAGCCCAACATTTTTCCCCTATTACATAGATTTAAATCAGTTCATGATATCGTTATATACATGAATGTATGATATATATTATCCATGCTCGATGTTTCTTTGTTGGTATGCTAACAAAAAAGTATAGAGAATGCATTCAATCTCTGAAATAGTTATTGGGAATTGTTATGAGACTTTTCATGTCGTTTCGACGTGGTTTAGTGACGAAGTATTGCATGCATAAAGGCACTCGGAGTAGTTAACAGTGCTGTGGAATTCGTTCGGTGCGAAGCCGCACACTCCGTGTTGGGTTATCTTAACAAATTGCGCCGCAATTCTTTCTTCCACTGATTAAATAATGCACCTGCACACATGATAGCTCCCAACCGTAATCGAATTACCGTTTGCGATGGTGAGGAGAGTGCGCGGAGGGCGAACAATGTTCGGGGTCGGGAGAGCAAAGTGTGACCATCAGTGATAACGAGTTCAGCGGGAAAGACCTTGGACGGATGGACGCGATTTTAAGAGACGTATATAGGGACAACACATCCCCGAATGAAGAGATCTATATAGTCTACATTTTAGCATAGAGACCCAAGAGTCAATTCATTTGATGCCGCTTTCATCAGTCACTGTGAATAGGCGAATTTTGGCAAATTCAATGTGGTCCTTTGTGTAAGACAGCAAGAAAAATTCTGTTGTAGTGCGATGTACAATGTTTTGTTGAGTTTTTTTTTTTCGTTTTCTTTCCTTTACATGTATGACATGTCGTTATGTCAGATAATAAATAGGCCTAAGCTAGCTCACAGAAAAAAGACGGAATATTTTGGGTCACCCTCTTTTAGCATTACAGCTTCTTTTTGTGCCTTTACAAAGATACTGATAACACTAATGATGATGGTGAAAATAATAACGATAGTGAAAATGAAGCATATTTACTTGATTATATCATGATAAAGCAATTATTGAAAATGTCCCTTAAACTTTCGCACAAGTTCAAGGACATACAGAAAGACAGACAGATGCACACGTGTCATGCACACACATAGACATATTTTACACCTATATAATACTATATATATATATATATATATATATATATATGATGCAGATTGTAATCATATCCTTTTGTATTTGGATGATTGATGAAATAATTGATTCAGAAAATAAATGTGAATATCTATCTCTTGCATTTACAAGGTTTTCTAAACAGGGTATGAACTTTATCAGCCAAAACATGGCTGAAATTTCAAGTGATATTTTGTAATAAGGTTCAACTGCATGCGGCTATAAACCGGCGACTGTTTTTCCTTAGTAGCGTGGATGGGCAACGATGCAAGGCGGGAAGGACATGGCAAATGTTGAAATTACTTTTGCATTTTCATGAGAGGCACTGAATTCGAAATATGTCGCCACCGCAAGGGTTTTTTGTTTTAATGCGATTTTGCCATCCCTCTCAGAGGTTTTGCATAATCACCATTCCTTTCCCCGAGGGCCGCATCCGGTGAAAACGAGAGAAAGCAAAATAAAACGAAGATAGAAATGGCCGCAGGAGCCAGGGACTATCTGTACGGTTGATCACCTCTCGCGGGCAAAAAGACAAAAGTGGTACCATGATTAAGCGAGACCAGTTCGTGTGAGAACCGTCATCTGACTCAAGGGCCGGAGGACGGCTTGGCTATAGTGGAGGAGCAAGTATAACATTACTTCTCTGATAAAAGGCAGCTGTGTCATCTTTCCAATACACGACCGCTTCCATAAACCATTATACTAAACACATTCACTCCTTCATATCTATTATGTGTATAGGTTTGTATGTGAAAACATGGGTGTATGCAAGAAACTATTCAGTCTTCAATAAAGTGGGTAGTTTTGGTCGGCGTGCATCTTTCATTGCATGGGGAAATAACATAATCATTGAGTGTCGTATACTAGTGGTTGAAATGCATGTGGTGTAATTACAAGGACTATCGTTTATCGTTGGTATTGTATAGGCCGCGACACAAGTTGTACACTGCAAAAAATGCGGTGTTAAAAGTGTAACACCAACCGGGTGTTAAACTGTGGGTGTTAAATTTGGTGTTAAATTGACACAATTTGACACCCTTCGGTGTTGATTTAACACCAACATTCTCTCATTCATTGGGTGTTAGATTCTCGGTGTTAAAATGACACCCAAGTGGTGTTATAGTTTTGTCATGAAAAGGGGGTTTTCACTAGTAACACCGTATCGGTGTTAGTTGTCCACCAGAGAAAGTCACGTGTTCGCAGTCCGATGATCTCATTGGTTACACATGCCAATGCCTGAAATTTGTTGCTGTGGCGCGGAGTCGTCAACGTCTGTCATCGCGATAGTCAGGTTTTCGATGTCGTCTGGGGCTAAAAATGACATTGAATCTATGATGGTGACTTTGCTAAGTCTGTCAGCGGGGATAAGTATCTTTTAAGGTAATTATTTCGTGTACCAGTTATTTTCTATCATAAACGATGTGCATGATTTTCACGGATTTCATCGCATATTATAGACAACTTTGTCTTAGCACGCACATAATACTATAGTATACTATGTAGCGCAGCATACTAAGTACATGTAGCCTATAGTGTTTGCCATACATAGTAATAGGCCATAACACCAACGCGCTATACAGCGGTGCATTGAGTCCGAATTTCGCTGAGGGTTCCTTTGTCCAATAATTGCATTTTAAAAATATCATCAAATTTTAAATATAAAAGGTTCCGTGGCATTTTGTATTGTTATTGATGTAGTTTTCTTACCTCTGAGGCTCTGGTGCGGATCTTTGTTAGCGCGCAAATCATTTTCTAACCGCTACTAACGTGCACGAAGACGAAGTTCGAACAATGTTTGTGTGTACATGTGTTCGTAGGTTTGTACATGTTCGTAGGTATACTATATTTTTGTAGGGCCTACTGAAACTGTTCTAGGTCCAAACTGTTAGGTTTAAATTAGTACTAGGTACTAGTAGCAAATATCGCTCTAAAAAGAGCGTAAATACCCGATTAAAGGGGCTGGGTGGGGGGTTCTCCCGACCTGATTTTTGTTTATCACAACAGGTTACGTGATGTTTTCAGTAGCTACACGTAGGAACGTAGGGGCCTATATAGGACGCTAGTGTTTGCGCGTGGATCTTACGTTAGAATCTACTAACTAGTTTCTAATATGAGTACGTTGTACTACTATTTATGAGTTTGCTAACCGCTTACAAATTTAAGAAAATGCTCTTATAAAGTTGATGACGTCACATGCATGTAAAACCGGTATTTCCACCGAGTCCATGTTAAGACTCTAGACTCTAGATCTAATTGTAAGGTGCGAGTTCAAGGGTAGCGAGAAACAGAATCACAGCCCATATTAATAACTGGCAGTTGTTCTCTGTCTGAGAACTGATCCTAAATTTCACAAATGAGTCAAAATGGAATACATGTATCATCGCTTTTTTCATGATTCAGGTGAGGGAATATACGTCTACTTTGATGGTAGTATTTGTTGAAATAATCTCTTGAAAAAAAAAAATCCCTTCTGGAATATGCCTCTTCCCCATACTTATGTTATTGCCACACATAATGATATTGGCAATATTGCACTTGAGAATCTTGAAAATGACAGAATTGCAAAAAGACCTTTTACTTGTATTATCTATCTAAAAAACCTTGAAAATGAGAGTAGATCAATTGCAAAATGGCATTTGATTTTTCCATTTCTCCTCAAATAATATTTGCATAAATGTACACTGCATAAAGATGATGAATACCTGGAAGCAGGATATTATTGCCCCCCCCCCCCCCCGTGGCTAATTAAAACGAACTTGAAATTATGAGCATATCTCAAGTAGGTATATATAATAGAATCACCGACTGAATTAATCTGAAGCCACCTGAACAAAACCCTTTGTTTTCTGCAGTTCTGATCAAATCTTTCATGCACACAAGATAAATCTGTTTCATGCACTTGTATACAGTAAATACACTAGTGCAGTAATATGTGGATGTTCAGTACTTTGAATCCTAAGCCAGTGCATCACACCTTGCGCACCAGTTTGACAGTTTGCGGACTTGTAGCCACTTGATAATTATGTATGTTCATGGTCCTTACACTTGCAGGTTGAACAGTACTTCTCACTCCTTCTCCCAGGCAACGATGCCAAGCTTTTTTGAGCAGTGGCCAGTTTTTGGTGGAAGGTCTTGTCAAGCTAGCAAGAGGAAAGCCTTCAGAAACCACAGTCAAGCTGTTGAGTTTGCTGGGAGAACACACGCGGAAAACTGATGTGGATTCATGAGACTTGGAGCAATCATCAAATAGTGTACCACCAGACCTGGTAGCAGTCAGGGTATGCACAATACTATAGGTTTTGAAAGCTCCTTTTTTATGTTCTAGATGTCTATCCATCCAATATCGTTTCTTGTGTATCATGCCGCAAGTTGAAAACAATCATCTGTGAATGAAACTTGGTAAGGCTATGTAAATCCAGGGGGCGTTCCACAAAACTTGTCATTGGTGACAACTGTTATAAGTAGCTGAAATCTTTGCATCTGACAATACATTTTATCAAACGTTTCTCTGGAGTCGATGAGGGTCGTGAGGTCAATAATCAAGGGTCAGGAGCCCTTCATTATGAAAAAAAAAATGCAGGAAATATCTTGTGACTTTGATTTTTCAAAGGCAGATGAATGGATTTCACCAAACTCAATTGTAATATAAAAGTTCACAGTCACAAATCAATATGTAATGTAATTTTGTTATTTTGGAGATGCTGATGAAATAAAGAAGACTTTTTTTCTTGTTTTTTTTAAAGAAGTCACACAACAACCCATGGGTTCATCCTACATGAAGGATCATATGTTTTACTTAATGCTCCCTGATTATGCAGTGCAATTCACTGATAATTTCTGTTGATACCTGGATACTTTGTTAATGAGTCGTAGAATATATTGTATATAACATGCATTTCTTACAACACAGCATAGAATGTAAGTAACCTGCAAATCCTTCTTGTACTCTATCTGCTTCCACCTGTGAACCAGGGCACAAGGATTGTGCAAGATTTCTGTGGCTTTGGCTATAGACTACCTTATCCGATTTCAAAAGGTAAGTCTACATGACTATAAGGTTTGTTCAAATATGATGCGACAAACCCCCTGACATTTTTAGTGTTCAGATATGGTGCGCCGAACCACGCCACTTTCATTATGCTAATGAATGCACATGACTCAAAAAAAAAAAATAAGATAAAGATAAACTCATGACATTGTATCTTCACTTACTTTTGAGCTTGATTGCACCATAACTTCTTGCCACTGTGTTGCAAAATATATTCCTCTTGCCTCAGTGTTTTTGTTTTGTTTTGTTGCATTTTGATCTGTTTATTTGTTTGTTTTTTACCATCTCATATCGCATTGATTTGTGCACTAAAATGTTGCCGGAGTTTGACTCATCATATTTGAACAAGCCTTTATGAGTCATTTTGGACAGGCAATTAGAACTCACAGTACTTTGGTATTCTGAAAATGAAATTGATTTTTACGAGTTTAATTGATTTTGCATTTTCTACTTTCTATGATCTGTTTTTGTATTAGAAAAGAAATTAGAGGTCAAGGGAAATTTTCTGGGGTTTTTTGTGTTGTTGGACTATGTAATTTATTAAGATCACTTGCTTTTCAATGTTTCATAGGTTAACTTTTTTTTTGGATGTTGTGAATATTTTTGCGCACTTGCCTTTGTCAGGGTTATGTCCTGATGTCGACGAGAACTTTACTCGTGAATTCTTCAAAGTCGATCCTTGAACTTTAAAGATTGTCTTCCCCATATGTAGGCTAAAATTTTGAAGTTGCTTTTTGATCAGTCACGAATAAGAGAAAAGTGATAAATTTCAAAGCTTCTTTAAGAAAAAATAGGTATACAAGTGTAAGTGAGTTTTAATTGTGAAATTATAGTGATCTTTAAGTAAAATGGAATAAGATCCATTTATTATCCTCTGCCAAGAAGTGGTGCCTGAATTGTTATGGTTTTGAGTAGTCCATCCCTCCGTGTGTGTGATAGCTTGAAATCTGTTAAAATAATCATAAATGTGAATAAAATGTGTTAAGCCTATGTGTGACTGAGTCTATCAAATTGCATTATGGAATCGAAATAAATGTCACAGTCAAATTTGTCTAGTTTTTATTTGTAATAGATTCATACAATGTCTGCTTGTTTTTCATTGTTTCCTTACATTTTCAGCCTGATGCTAGTTTTGATCACCACTTGAAGAGGGAAAGCAGAAGAAGATGCAGCTCTTGATGCAGCTTGCTTGCTTGAAGATCAGAAGATGCAGCTTGCTTGACAGAGGACGTCAGAAGGATAACATACATGTGTACCAATATTACTTCATTGTTGACCACTTGGTACTACCCTGCCCTGGTGATATCATTCAGAGTGCCTTCGACACATTGTTCAAAGCACATTAAATATGTGTTTTGTCTACGGTATGCAAAACCTCTCATCAACCTTTGGACATTTGGAATTACCCCGAGTTCGTGAACGGAGATCTAAACTTTCAAATAGATAATGAAGTGATGCATTCTTTAGGAGTTCCCACTGAAACTGCTTTTTTTTTTCACTGTTTGCCATACGAACATGAACTGAGTGATGGACAAACAATAAATTGCGCCCAGGGGGCCTGTGTACGGACATAATTTGATTCGTTCAATGGTTTTAGAAGACACTTGAAGAATCATCATTGTGACAGTGAAACTGTGAAGATACTCCAAGTCCAGTTCTATGGAGGAACCGAGATAGAGACTGATGATATACAGTTGATGAAGCAGTACTCTTCATTAGTCGATGACAGTTTTTGATGAGGAGGTGATTACCTTTAGTCCAGGGGACATTGAACAACGACCTTGTAATTTTTACATGTCCTAGTTTACATGTGTCAGTATGGAGTAATGCATTACCATGGTAACATCAAATTTTCATAAAGATTACAAATACAGAATGTGGATCAAGCTACTTAGTTTTAAATCAATTCTGTTGAAATTCGATTGTCCAGAAATCTGTTGCCATGGCAATTGCAGTTTTTAAACAAATCATACAAAATTGTGTGGATCACGCTGCTCTCGTAGTTTCTTTTTTTTTTAGCATTTAAATCTGAATTTGATACATATGGTCACTATGATAATATGTTATCGTGCAAGACACTTTTTGTGGGGGGGTCATAAATCCGTTTCCATGGCAACAGCATCTTCATACAAATCATCCACAAGTATGATGTGGATTCAGCTAACTTCCTCAGATTTTGAGCATTTGACTTTAAATTTGGCACATGTGACCACTGTATTATGTACCTGTGCAAATTTTATTTTTCGTCATTGTCAAATAGTATGTTGTCAAGTTAATGGTATTTTGTAATGAGAATCGTATAAACTACAAGTGGATTGAGCTTACTCTCTCAATTTTTAGCAATAACCTTGAGATATGACACCTACATATTGTGACAAGATAAATTCTAGATGTGCAAAACACTTATCTCGTCAATGTTAAACAATGCATTGCCATGCTAACTTATTTTTTTTTTAATACAAAGCAATCGAAGATATTGTGATTGACTCATAACTCCCTCATGTTTTAGGCATTTGACTTGAAATTTGGCACGTGACCACTGTAGTGCGCTAATGTGCAAATGTCATCTTTTGTATCGGTCAAAGAAAGTGTTATCATGGCAGTGACATTTTCAAATTAAAAACTTACAAACAGTTGATTATGCAATCTCCCTCAGTTTCTTAGCAACTGGCCTGAAATATTGCACAGAGTGCTAATGTAATGGCAACCATCTTTTAAAATGAAAATCAAACAAAAAATACTGTGAATTGGGTGAGCTCCCTCAGTTTTCTAGCATTTGACTTGAGGTTTCGCTCATGTAACCAGTGTAATCTTAAAATGAGTCGCACACTGATCTCACTGTTGAGTAATCTTGCTATGGTAACAACTTTTGTTACATTGTACTTTTTTTTTTCAACAAAAGGCATACAAGAATATCATGAATTGAGCTAACTCTCTAAGTTTTAGGTGGGGGTATCAATTACATCCAGTTCGAGTTGAAAATATTGGCCCAAGAAGGCCTTATGTGTGTCATTTGAATATTTAAATGATCAGAATTTCACATGCTTGTATCGTCACTTGCAATACATGTAGCATTGATCAAAAGAAAGAGTATAATTTTTTTTTTAATGTTAACATTTTACAACCAGACTGGATGATCTATGTTGAATATTTGAATTATACAGCTGAGTAGGCAATTCAATTTGAACATTTGAATGATAGAGCCAAGAAGATATAATACTACAGCTGTAGTATCAATTTCATTTGAAAATTCAACTTGATAGTGCCAAGAAGGCCAAAGGTATTCAGAGTGAGTATTTAAATTTGATATTTTAGCCTACAATAGCCATAATGTATCTCATTTGCATAGATAATCAAAGAACCAACTGACAGGGTCAAAGGTTTTCCATTTTGATACTTATATTGTAGAGATGAGGCTTTCATTACATGTAATAGAATTATTGTGTTTTGTTGTGACAGACAGAATTTATTAAATATTTTGATCAACCTAGTGGCACGTGACTGTCTTTCACCTACTTACATTACTGTGTTATTTTGTGCGATTGAATGTGGAGAGTGTGAAATGATGTCGAGGTATCGACACTTCAAATTGTTAATAAGTTGGCATCACTTGGAATTTATTTCTCACTCTGAAGCGTTGAATCAACACTTCTGTGGTGTCAAATAAACACCAAATAATGCAAACTTATAACACTTTGAAGTGTTAGAATAACACCATGACAGGTGTTGGGGTATAGATTCTAACAACAAATAGTGTTGAAGTTACACCGTCATTGGTGTTAAAGGGTGTCAAAAGAACACCAAAGTGGTGTCAACTTATCAATAATCTAAGCAACACCAAAGCTGGTGTTGGTATATTTTAACACCACGGGTGTTGAACTTACACCATAACTGGTGTTGGGATGTCAAATGAACACCATTATGGTGTCAACTTCTTAACACTCTCTTAAGTGTTGAAAAAACACCGAGGCTGGTGTTGGTATATTTTTACACCCTTTAACACCCATGGGTGTTGGATATTTTAACACCAGAGACGGTGTTACTTCAACACCAGATGGTGTGGTCCTTTATTGAAGTTCGGCCGGTGTTAGATTCAACACCAGTGGTGTTAAATCTAACACCACTGTTTTTGCAGTGTAGCAACAGCCGTAGTGGTGTGCCTAGAGGTCGAAGCGGCGGTGATTGTGACAGTGTTGGATTGTATAAGCTAGTGTGTGAAAGAAAATTGATAAGAATCTATGTGTGTAGTGTATAGGATAATACTCTGCCAGAGGGTTTTTTTCGTGCACACAGAATACGTTTACATCTTCCGTAGATGGTGGTGTATAAATTAGACATGATAAGTATCATTATTCAGTATGTAGAAACAAAACATGAAGATGAGATTAAATGAATGTTATAATCAAAGTATGGTAATATATATATTTCTCTCTCTCTCTCTCTCTCTCTCTGTACCCTATTCAATGTAAATAACCTTTTAATTTGTGGTGACAAACGATAAATACTTTAATATCTACTATGGATGACGTATACATCATCATTCCTATTAAATTTCGAGATATACGTCAAACAATGTCAACGTCGATTTCATTGAAAGATACAGAGGAAGAGAAATCATATACTATCATAATATGCAAAACATACCACTGGACAAAATAGCACGTTGTAACGTCAAGAACTAAACATATTGCTATAATATCTCAAAACTCCTGACCCCGTAAAATACCAGTCTCAAATATATCCCTACATGGTTCTGAACTTTCACAACATTATTCGCGAACATATCTTTCTGCAAACACCATACTATCGCATAAACTTGCATTGCTATGGATATGGATTTTTATTAGCGCATACCCCCTCCCCCCCCCCCCTCCCCCCCCCCCCCCCTCCCCCCGTTGGCGGTATTCTGAAAAGTGTGCGCAGTATCAACCATCGTGGACAAACCGCACCAAGCCCCGTGAAATTTGACCACTCGGGTAGAACAATTAGGTTATACTGCACGCCGGTTCATCCTCGATCGCCTGCCATGACAGAGGTCTGTAGATAGCTTCAGCGCACGGTGTAGCTACGCTTGACATCATGTTACCATTTGTCTCCAGTGATTTTCCTTTAAGACGTAACTTTATCTCAACAATGTATTAAGGCGAGGAACATTGTTTGAACGTATCGACGAAATTGTCTTGTAAAGTTGGTAAAATGATGACGAATACTTTGCAAAGCTGAACTTTCATCATAAAAGAAGTAAAACATTACCACCCCTCCCCCGACCATTACCTGTTTGCAGTGTGATTTACAAAGTAGTTTTGTGGGCTTATAAGTTCAGCTGTAATATAACAGTAGTATAGTAGTAGGGGAAACCAATCAGAAAAAAACTCCAATAAACAGCAAACGAATTAAAGAAAAGAAAGAGAGAAAGAACAAAAAAGTTGAGGGCTCGGATCATGTTTAGTTAGGAGAGCACGCCACTGACGGAAAATCAATTTATTGCACGCGTTGCCGCAGTAGTAATGTAGTGTATTGCAATAGCTAGTCGTCGATGTAAGTGGGCAGTCGTAGTAGTAGTATTGATAGTACAATGTAGTAGCAGTATCGAAATTTAAGTAGGCCCTACATTATTGAAAAATAGCAGACATAAGGACGCAGCATTTTTTCTCTTAAGTGGCACTTACGTTGGGCTTGAAATTGAGATGTAGACCTAGATGTAGTAGTCATTGGTAGTTAAATGAGTAATAGGCCCTTGTATTATACTATTATTGCTGATGTCATGCATGCATGGTCGTTGCCACTTTTCCTGATTGTCTAAGTTAAAGGGGCTTTTCCCCGTCGATGTTGAGTTACGTTTGTATTTACCTTGTTTGCGGCGACAATTGATAATCATGTAAACGGCTTACAGACTATGTTTGACGCGACTTTCGCATTTTCAAGTGAAACATTGTGACGTAAAAATGTAAGTAAATGTCACTGTCTTTTCAGAAGAGCTTGCGCTGAAGATCAACATTCAATACGATTCGTCATCGTGCAATATTGAGATAGCAACATCTATCATCCCAAAGTCGTGTCCGTTTAAGATAGTGTACACTAGAACTTCGCATATCAAAGGACAGATGGAACGAAACTAAACACTGTACGAAATCACTTGCATCAGACATCACACTTTCGATCTTGCGTTGCATGACACATACAATCTGTCATGCGCTATTAAAACTACTGTCAAGATACTTTTTGCTACACTCACCCTCTTGGAAAAGATGCAGGATGTATATACAGATGTATGTCCATAGATATTTCTTCCAGTCTGCCATATTTGTGTCCAAACGAAATTTTGCTAAATTCTACAGAGATGGGATTGACCGTCGTCCGCACCTGTGCGAAATATCGTCTGCTCTTTACTACAAGCACGGCGTAAAAGCGGCGGAGAGTGAGCGAACACAGCTAGCCGAACAATAGTTCGTGACTGGCGAAGCACGAGCGTGGAGTATTATTCCGACTTGGACCTTTTAGCCTGTCGATGCGAACGCAGCGCGTGTTCTGTTCGTTATACTCTTCGACCACCGAAACACGCACGCGGTGGTGGAACACGCCAGCGACTGTTCACGCAATCATGCAGTTAGTGACGTTGGTACTCATAGCGAATTAGACTTCGAGCCGCATTGGCAATCCGCGAGTAGGGCAATGCGTGTTCGTAGTTTTATACAAAGAGCGCGCTCCTCGTTCATAACGTGCATTTGCAGATGACCACGCGCCATAAAACGACAAGGACACGGCACTACACTGAAAGTGGAGAATGTATAATATGATGAACTATGATGATTGTTGATACGAGTATTTTTATATCATCAGAAAGGCAAGATAATTTCTCGAGTGTATATATGCCATTCTATCCGCTCATCTGGTAGGGCATATTATACTCTACAACTAATCTGAAGGGGCCTGTATAATTTACCGCAAATAATGTCTCCCAGTAGAAACAACTATCAACTAGAGAAATACCACTGTTTTACCCAACTTTTGAAATTTCTAATTTCCAGCCAGTGTCCTTTTCCCTCGAATTTGATGATGCACCGTTTGATGTTGTCACTGAATACATAATCATGAATCGTTCGGCATAATTAATTTACATAGACGGGGAGATTTCATGTCTCGAGGAAGAAATTTAGAATTCGAATTTTATTGGGTAATTACCGAAGAAAATGCTTCTTTTTCTGTGAGATTTCCTTCAAATTTGTTTGTTCAATCATCCCCCCCCCCCCCCCCCCACTCAGGTGGTAATCTGTGCCGAATGCGCGTTCCCGATTTTTCGGGAACGCGGCCTGGAACGCGGGAACTCGGGGAGTTCAATATATCAACCAATATCATTTGCTTTGTTTTCATTTTCCATCTGACAAGATGGCTGGATAGCCTAGAAATCACTTTCCACGAGCTGGTCGTCCATATCATTCATGTCTCCACTTCCAACTTCCAATTTACTTTGATATAATCAATATAATTATATGTCCTAAGCCAATCATATATTTATAAACTTCACATTTCTGTTTATTTTGTAGTTTTTGATGATGTTGCTATTTGCTTCTAGTTTTAACAATGTGTCGCTGCCCTTTAACCTCAACACGCTTCCTCTTCCTCTTTTTCTTTTTCTTCTTCTTCTTCTACTACTACTTCTACTTCTACTTCTACTTCTATTTCTTCCTCTTCCTCCTCTTCCAGTCTTCCTCTACTCGGTCAGCTTTAGGCCAGGGGACCGGCGTGTTTTTTTTAGACGGCGCAGATTGGGGACTCTAAAAATCTATTGGGGACCCTATCCCTAAACCTAACCCTAATCCTAATCCTAACCCTAACCATCAAACCCTAATCCTAACCCTAACCCTAACCCTAACCAAAAACCCTAACCCAACGTTTTTCCCATAGGTTTAACACGCGCCATGCCCCAATCTGTGCCGTCTTAAAAAAAAAAACGCATCCGAGAAACCATAAAACAGATAACGAACAAAATAATTTCCCTTCTGAATATAAACTTTCTATACCAACTTGGGATAACCAATGCGAGAATATATAGGTATATAACCTGTAGTATGTGAAATGTGTGACACATAATAATAATGATAATAATATATAATATTTATAAAGCGCGTAATATTATATTTCTGAGCGCTGGAAAAGTGAAAACAAAGAAAGACCGTGGGAAATTGATGCAGAAAACTTTCATCAGTTGGTGAGATCGTACAATAGGAGATTTAGGCTTCTACCAACCTTTAGTGATTTGCTGGCTAGCTTTCATCCACTCCTGCGGACAAGTGATTGCACCGTTTCTCAAGAAACAAGCAGGCAGTGTTAGAGAAACCGTGCTATCACTTGGCCTGAAAAAGTCCGCTGGAGTGGACGAACGCTAGCCAGCAAATCACTAAAGGTTGGTAGAAGCCTAAATCTCCTATTGAACAAGGGAAGTTATACAGAAAACAAAATGAAGAAGTACATCTGTATACGAGATGGCATATAATTACATAAGACAGTAATATCTCTTGTACATTAGACAAAACTTACAACTGCATGTAATGCTACTATACTAGCACTTATAAAACTGCCAAAAAGATAACCTTTAAGGAGTAGCAATCTACGGTATTAGTCTGCCGCATGTCGATGGGTGGGGTGGGGGGGGGGGGCACTTCAAACTTTTGACTTTGTATCATGCCTGAATCTGCGAAATGCCTACCATTTTGTTCCAATGCTAACTAAATCCCTTTCCTATTCATGTATTATAATTACTACATACACACCTTCCAAAAAAAAAAAAAAAAAAACCCACTCTTCTGATAAGCATTTCTGTACTTACTGTATCACGTTCATCTACCTATTCATACGGAGATCATTCTTTTGCTGTTGCAGCGCCTATATTTTGTGGAATAGGTTGCCAGACATGCTTTGAGCTGAGACAGAGGTTTACTGCCACTTGGTCTAATATCAGATGGTCTACTTTCCAGCTCGTTTAACACCACTACGGCTAAACTCATTGGCCCGAATTCACGAAGGTGGTACAATCTTTGTCAAACCATGGACAAAAAACGTAGTTTTGTATGAGGCGCCAAGTGTCGCATGGCCTATTTCGTTACGAAATCAGTCATTTCGTCGACGAAATGACCATTTCGTTAATGAAATGATCATTTCGTCGACGAAATGTTAACATTTCGTAACAAAATAGGCCATGCGACACTTGGCGCCCCATACAAAACTACGGTTTTTGTCCATGTCACCATGGACAGAGATTGTACCATCTTTGTGAATTCGGGCCAATTAGTCTACTATCAATTTCGTTTAATCCCCATTTGATCTAATCCTCACTTGGTCTAATGCACAGTGTGGCTAATTATCGTTTTGTCTAATGACCTGATGGTCTAACTGCAATTTTGTTTCCTTGGATTTTTCCCATTTTGTCTAGTAAACTGTGGGCATTAGCGGAAGTGGGCATAGCCCATGTGAAAGTAGACCTAAATGGTAATGAGACAAAGTGGCAATTGACTATGTGGTCATTTGACGAAATGGTTGTAGACGAAACGGGATAAGACCATGAGGATCGAGACTATATGGCTACTTAGACAAAGTGGGAGTAGAATATAAAGTGACTGATCACCTAGACAGACACTATAGGCAGTTTGTAAAATCTTTAAAACTTTTTTTTTAATGTGTATAAGACGGATGTTACGTAATGTGCACAAAGAGCAAATATGTTATCAAGAATCTTCAATCGATGATTATGCGCTATACATGTATAAATGGAAATAAGTATAATAATGATAATAATAATAATGACAATAATAATAATAATCATCATCATCATCATCATCATCATTCATATCATTATTATTATTATTATCATCATCATCATCATTATTATTATCATTATCATTATCATTATATCAAAGTTCAGTTGAACATGGAATTTCCTTCCATCATGAACACTCATGAACCTATGCACTAATATCTAACGATAGAAAAGAACAACAACCATACGATGAGCAATCACAAGATCAAAATTTAATCTTTATTTCTAGGAATGGAGTTCAAGAATAGAAAGTACAAAAAGAAAATGTCATGTTTTAAACAGGTTGAGTTTGACTAATTTTAAAGCTGATACAGCAAAAAAGTGGTTCTTACCCACTTGCACTAACTCTTTGCATATCTGCCCCCAGATAGAAGAACGAGCGCTCTATGTTTAAAATGACAAACGTAATCAATGTCACTTCAATTAACTGTGACCACACTAGTAATTTGATGATTTGATACAAATATCTTTTCCATTAAAGCACGAATATGTAAATACCAGTACATATATTATAACATTGATGTTGAAGCTCCAATACATGTATATGAGTCAAAGTGTTTTGTAAATGTGTACATAAATACTGACACATTACACACAAAAAAAGAAACTTTAAAAAGAGTTCATTTATCCATAACGTATATGAATTATTCATCACAATACGTCCAAAGTCAGTAATTCATCATTAACAGTTCCCTAAACTTTGATAATACAAAATCAAGATGCATGCTGGACATGTATCTATCACCAAACACAGCAGTAATGTCACATGGTGCAATTCTAATGAAGAGTTAAAACAATGTATGGAGCTTCTAGGTTGATTTTGGCAAAAGTTCTAAAACTTCTTTGACAATAATGATTATGATCACATTTACAATCGCTATTCAAAGTATTGTACGTGTAGATCCACCTGAGCTAGGTCACACAAACCCTAAGTGAGATAGATGTGCATTGTACCAGCAACCCCATGAGACTAAAATACATAAATTATACATATTTTGGCAGAGTGTACGTACAAGCTTAAACACGTTTTAGCTGCAACTGTCTCAAGTGAGATAGCTTTCACTGCACTGATAGACCAAGGATTACTTTCCATTGCAATATAGATTGGTCAATGCACTCTTACTTTCTCATGGTGAACCACGGCAAATACCACAAAGAGTAAACAAAACAGTTACATAGTTTACGGTACGCCCCCAATGCATAAACATCTGTATTATCAATTCCATCTGTTGTAATACAGGGATACAGAGCTACACATCGTAAAAATGGTAACCAACAATTCAGTACATGTACTGTCTCGGAAGACAGTTAGAGCTTGGTCCCTGACAGTTGATTTACGTTTACAGTGTGTAAAATCACTTCAGTACTATTATTATCATTATTAGGACATCTTCCTCTCGTTCATTGGGCTTCATCAACTTTGCATTCTGTAACGTTGAATCCCTCAATGATACAACACAGAAATGATGCACAACTCTACTGGGAACATAAAGAGAAATACAGTATGGTGGAATGTCGTTACAATGTAAGATATAGCAAGATACTATTACAACAATGTGATATTGCAGGTTCCATTCTACAGTATGTTCCCCCCCCCCCCCCAAAAAAAAAAAAAACAACAACAACAACAAAAAAAAAAACAAACAAACAAACAAACAAACAAACACACACACACACACTAACAAACAACAACAATTATAATTGGATTTCCGCATTGATATCTTTCATAATTATTAAACAGTCTGAATACCATTTCAGGGTATAAAAATATAACTTCTTACCTACATCCTGCAGAAAACCCTATTCAATTTGGATTAAGAGGTCAGAGAGAATGTTGATCATTGTAAAGCATGTCATGGGTCCATTCTTCCAAGTTTAGCACTTGAATGCTCTCAGCATTTTGTAAAGGTGCAAGCACAATGGACAAAACTTGAATGGAAGGGAGTCCTGACATGCCCTACAAAGATCCCTATTTCTCTGTGACCACTGAAGCAAATTGAACAGGGTTTTCTGTAAGATGTATGTAAAAAGTCATAGTTTCATACTTTGAAATTGCATTCTTATTGATTCACCATTTTTTAATGTGATTATCGCAGAAGTCCAATTGCATTTTTTTTTTTTTTTTTTTTTTTTTGGGGGGGGGGGGGACATGGGGTATATTAATCTATTTTTATCCCTGATGTAACGAGACACACAAAATAACAAGGAAATTTAAGTGGTTCCCTGCAACTCATTATAACGAGGTTCCCATGTAAAAACATTAAGAGCAGATAGCTCAACTTCACAGTGCAGTCAGTGCAACTACAGTAGAATGTACTGTGAAACACCAAACTGGCAAGAAGCAGGACATATTGACTCTAGCACCTCATCAACCGTGACCTCCCCAAATCAGGAGTCTGCAACACTCCTCACAGAGTTCTGTTGTACCAAACATTTTATTGAAGTAGAGATGAACATGTACATGTACTACAATGTATGAACAATAACATAATCATACTTTCTTCTACACTGCATGTGTTTCACCACCATGATGGCAAAATTGAATGTGTAACATTCCATCTTTGAGGAATTTACTCAAGTCTTCAAAAGAGCTTACACCGACCAAAAGCACAAATGGAATGTTAATGTAACAGGCAATGTGCACAGGTAGAAAAGAAGAAGCTTATATTATGACTGAAATAACAATATAACATTTATGACAATTGGAGTTGTCTTCTGATCATCTCTATCAAATTTAAAGTTCTATTCTACAATATATTGTACCCTTCTTCTATCAAAACCACACTACTGACTGCATTGCCATACAGCTGCTAATATGTGGACTAAGTGATTGATGAGACCCGCAAGGTACAGTAAAAGGAGATCAAATTGTGGGCATGATCTATACAGCCCATCTAGAGGATCCCGTTTTGAGCTTGAAGATTAATTACGGTGTCAGTTCTGAGAGCTACGCCACTTCATTTTCCTGGATTCCCATTTGGTGACAGGAAGTCAGGGGGCCATATTCAATAAATTCCCACATCAGTTTACTCGAGTCTGAGCATACATTCTTAGCAATTTTCTAAGATAAGAATATTGCTTAAGTCATATTCTGAAAAGACGAGCAAGATTTCTAAAGTTAAACAACAATTTGTGAGAGTATTTGTAACTTTTCACAACATCTACAGATATTTTGAAGTTGTCCCATCAATGATCACTGTCAGTTTCTCTGGAAGTTTGTGTGTCACAGAGACAATTATACCACCTGGAACACAATCAAATTCCACATAGATGACTTCATAAGCATGTAAGGAACAAAATACTTAACATTTCTTCTGGTTTCATTGTAAATATAGTAAGTAAGCTAACTTAACACACTTTTCTTGTCCAGACAGAAATACTTTGTGGCAATTTATATTCACAATAGGAAAAATTCTACATTCAGAGTATTGTCAGAAACTGGCTAGAACATGAATCTTTACTAAAATAGTCTATATAGGCTGCTCTCAAAGCATCTACCATTTTGGAGTGAATATTTCTTCTGGATGTTTGTGAAATGCCATGGTAACAGATTCCAATTTGAATGTATTCTGTTGTGAATCGATCTTTGTATATTTTTCCTTTTTTTTTTTCAATTCCGGTACATTCAAGATCATTTCCTCAACAACATCATCTCACAGTGAAAAGTTGTGTCTATGTTGCTCTGATACTGTCTGGTACATTGTACATGTACTATCCAAATGCTGCAAATGACAGACAAACACAAGCACAAAGCTTGCATACACATACCAATAAATCTTTGTAGTACGATTATGTGCAAGGGGCAATTGTCTACAGAAAATAAACTTTGCTGAAGTTTAACTGTAGATAAGGGTCAGGAATATGTGTAAAAGTAAAACTGAGGGACAATGCCCAATACTGTAACAGAAGGCGGCAGAAAGGCAATTAGAGAATTCAGCATACCTTATTCTTTTCAATGTGTAATACTGACTATCAATGACCTATCATATGTTTTCTAATTCATATATCTGATCACACACTATGCCATCATACCGATGAGTGGACACAATACATCTCAAGCGAGGAGATATCGAAGATACACCAAAGTTCACTGAAGCACTCCGCATCTTTATGCCTGGCTCGACACTCATCTCTGAGATAGAATACTTCATACTGTATACACTATATAAAGTGGACTCCCGATATAGCGAAGTCCTCGTAATCGGCAGTTTTCTTTCGTTACATCAAATTTCACTATAACCAAACAAATAAACAATAAAAAACATAGAGAGGATAATGTTGCAGCCCCAATTTTTATTTTGTTATAACCAGAATTTTGTTACAACCCTGTTTGTTGTAACGCAAGTGCACTGAATTTCATGGGGTTTTCATTTTTGTGAATTCTTGCCAGTTGGGTGCTATTTGTGAATTTCAAAGCACAAAATATTACCTCTAATCCCACCATGAATTCCTCATGCACGGGTACATTTTCTATCTATTGCTGTATTCCATGACTGTAAGATTAACCATTCACAAAATTTTCAACAAGTCCCAATTCGTGAAAATTATACTTGCTATAGATATGGCACATACAGCAGTTCGAGACAAAACAGTGGAAAGCTTTAGGTGGAAGTCACAACTCAATGAGCACTAGTAAATGCACAGGCTGTTCTTAAAAAATTGATCTTTACATAAATATATTGCTCGACACAGAAGACGTCTCTACGCAGAACCTGAATAAAAGACAAAATACCTGTTAAATTCTATACTGAAGAAGCGACTTCTTTGAAAATTGATCCAACTGATGAAGGGAGATACAGAAAGAATAGACATAATCGCATGTCAATACCAATCGGGATAGTCCCATGTATGATAAATACTGTTGCTATCAGTCTGCTAATTCTGCCTTTCCATTGGCTATTTTGCCGAGATGATGAAACACCTGAAACATATGTGTCATAATGCTCCTGCCATCCAGAGCAAGTTCTTCACACCAAAGTCATCATCTCTGACAAAGATTACTTTTCTCTCCAAACGACGACCGACAGCAGCCAAAAATGAATGAAGAAAAGGTAACAATATTTCACAAGAACTGCTTGGCAAGATAAAAGAAGATGTATCCGGTTCGCTGTCGGTCCTCCCTGAGCCGTAGCTCGTCGGTCTTCATCACGTTGGAGTCATCGTAGCTGAGCCAGGATCTCTTCTCCGGGTCATAGACGTCGCTGATGTAGTGGCCCGCCAGGGAGCTGCTCCCGATGTGGCTGACGATGGACACCAGGCGGTAGGGGTTAGCCAAGTGGCCGTCCTGTGGGGGGGGGGGGGGGGGGGGGGCAAAATAGAAAAATGTAGCCCAGATTGAAAATGAATGATGACTTGGACACTTTCCTGACATCTCTCCTCAATAAAAACAAATTGCATTGGTGTCTGACAGTGTGGCAGAGAACAGAAAAGTGTTAAAAGAAGTCTACACCTGTGTAAGCACACAGGCGAGCTCCTGATAAAATGAAAAAACAAAAACAAAACAAAACTGACATCTTTCCACAATAAAAACAAATTGCATTGGTGTCCAATAGTGTGGGAGAGACAGTAAAAGAGATAAAAAAAAGCATACAGCCAAGCTACCCGACTGACAAAATGGAAAAGAAAAACTACAGATGATCATGTGTATCAGATACTTCGGAGACACGACATTTGCTCCTGCGACAACTGCTCCGGTCTTTATTCTTCAAGGACTTGGGATTAAGGTTAGGGTTGTGATAGGGCTTATGGTTTAGTTTGATGTGAGGATTAGGCTGAGGGTTATGCTTGAGGGTAAAATTTATGTTTGGCATAGCATGCAGATATTTCATGGGAGCAATGGTCAGAGGAGCACATGTCACGGAACCGATACTTCAGCAACACCATACCTCAGAGTTTTTTCGGAGCATCTCCTTCTCTTCTTGCGAGTAGATTGGGCTGATTTTGACTGGTTTGCTCATTTCTAACTCTCTCTCAGGTGACACTGACTGGTGGTAATCTGGGGATAGTCAAAAGGAAAACACTCAAATAATTGGTAAAAATTACAGAGCATGCAGATGAGACAGAGTAATATAATACAGTAGAAACTCAGTATAACAAGATCCTTGGGACGAAGACAATTTGTTTTTTATATGGATATTCTGTTATATCAGAAGTCAATAAGCAATACAAAACAAAGGAAATAAATTCATTTGGACTGGAGAAATCACTTTGTTATATCAGGTATTTTGTTATATCAAATCTTTTTCTTTCAAGTTTCCACCGTACAGGCAACTCCTGTTGTAAAAAGTCCTTGGGACCAGTTGTTTTCTGTCGTTTTTCACTATTTTGTTACAGCAGAACGTATAAAGTATACAAAGATATACAAATTTGGGGGCCTGAATTCTTCCTTCATTGTCACAAAATTTTGTTATAATCGTGTTCATTCTAACAGGAGCACACTATAAAAACTTCAAGGATGAAAAGAAAGAGACTGACGGTGTTGGTTGCAGCCTGAAAGAGCATGATTCATTACTTCACAAGGATTCATACCTTTATGGTCATTTTAAGAAATCTGATATGCTTTACTACATTGTAGGACTTGCTGTTTTGAAGCTGAGTTTTACACTTTGTTTGAACAATGAACAGTTACAAAAGTTCATAAATTATTAGCAAATTCCCTTTACCAGCTCCTCTTCAAACAAAAGATTGCATCATAACTTCCTGGAAACAGAGAGTTAAAACTTCCCTAAAAAGAACGGCTCCAAGCACCCAATCTCACCTTGCAGGCTCATTTCTTGTGCCTTCAGCAACTCAGCTGCCTCCCGGTCCTCAATAGCCTTAGCTTCTGCAAGAGTGATAACATGGACAAACCTCAGGCTATCAAGACTTGACACTGAAACAGAATTGCTACATGCAACACACACTGATAATGCTGAAAAAATGCACAAAGGCAACAACGGCTTTTGAGTTCTTCCACATTTTTTGAATGGCCTGATCCAAAGAAGAAAGATAACAGATCATCAAAAATCCATTCGTGATATTGGAGAATGGAGAAATGGTGAACAAGCTCTTTTCTGCAATTTGTTACGCATTAATTGACTAAAATGGTACAGTGCAGGCTCTTTGCAATGACTGCACTAGATCATTAATGTGACAAATCTGGAAAGTGAATCTAGACCAAGCAAATTTCACACTACATTTCACCCTTTCAGCGAATCAAAAGCTGCCCCAATATGCTCTGTTATTTCCGCTGACTGCCGTAAAGCAGGTATTTGTTTTGAGCTGTCATACTTCATCACCAGTTTTCTTGTACAGCTTGACAAAGTGCTGAGATATCAGTTCTGAAGTCTATTGAAGGGGGCATGACCCGGTAAAGAAGGAAATAAATTACGCACCTTGCATGCTAAGTTCAGTGGCTCTCCGTATATCCTCGTCTTCTTTCGCCTTCATCTCCTCATAGCTCAGCGTTCTGTTCATCTCTTGCTCATCTCCCCTACGTGAGTCATCGCCGAGATCAAGGTCCACATTGCCTCCATCGTCGCAAGAGAGCAAGGGCTTTCTCCTGCCATCGTCCCTGGGGTTGAGGATAACCTCATCCTCGGATGGTGTCTCAGAGGACCGCGACTGAAAGACAGTTCTTCTGCACTCGTTCTTCTTCCACATGCCTGAGCCTCCGTACACCTCAGAGGAATGTTCTTGGCTGGTCGTCGAAAAGTGTTCTTGATCATTCCACGGGTCACTTTTAACTGTGCTCCTCCACACGTTGGAACCACTGTGATTAGAGTCTTCAGAGTCTTCTAACTGATGCTCATCATTCCACCTGCCATCTGAATTTGCAAGAGCAGTATCTTTCTTCATCTCGCTCTTGGTGGTATCGTTTGCTGCATGTGTTCGAGGACCACAGAATCTCCCATCAGCCCTTTGCTTCTGAAGGCTTGGGGACATGGGATTTGAATCTGTGTCCCAAAGTTTAGGGCACGATGGATCATCTCCTTGCGGTTTCTGTAGTGTGAAGGCCAAGGGCTGATCTTCCTCAATGTCCATTGGCTCTTCTATTACTGAATCCTGGTGGTCCTTACCCTCAACCCTGGCTCCTCCTAAGAGTCCAGTCCTCGTTGGTACAACATGACCACTCCCTGGCACATGGCATTCCCAGGCAACTGCTCCCTCTTCTCTCCCACTCTCAAGCCCCTCATTGGTCTGATGCGACTTCTTTCTGTGGAGCATTCTCCTGGAAGAGAAAACCCTCTTGTCCATTACCTCTCCATCCTCCCTTGCACCTCCGAGAAGTCCAACTTCCCCTACCGGTTGGCACGCACCCTTCTTGATTCCAGAGTGTCCATCAATCACCCTCTGGGACTCCTCCTCCTCGGAACATCTCCTGCTCAGCTCCATTGCCCACTGCAGCTTCTCGTCTTCGTTGATGGCCAGCAAGCCTGGTGGCAAATCGTCGTCGGTGTCGCTGCCACTGTCCTCACCGATGCCCCTGGCTCCCCCTTGAAGCACCCTACTGGATGCCTGGAACTCCGCCTCACTTGTGTTGAGTGCCTCGATGAGCTCCTCCTCAGTGGGCTCTTCTTGACCCCTGACCTCTCGCCCCATCCTGGAGGCTGCTTCCTGTCTGCTGAGCTCCAAGGCATATGCCATCTGCTGGTCCTCATCCATCTCCTCCAGTTGTTGGTCCTTAGAACGAGTAAATAAGAAAGACACACACAGGAATTTAAATAAGATATTGATAGCTGACTTTAACCGTTTCTGTGCCAGGGATTTCGGACAGTGTGTACAACACAGTGGGGTTTTCTGTACCTATCGTTACCAAAGGCACACCAAGGGTTGACAGCCCTGTCACTGTGATTCAATGTGCTTCAGAATTTGAAACTAATCCTATGTAACATTCCAGCGTTCCGGCATAATAAATTCAAACTTTAAATTTACTCCAGTATAGAAAGGGCTTAAAGTATGGTGCTCTGGTGACTAATGGAAATTTTTGAACATTCACTACATGTTACATGCAACAAAATAATTTTTGAACAACATATCATCAGAATCACAGAATATACACGTAGCAATTTAGTTGTCTAGTAATCTCAGATATTCCATTTAATCACTTTCCACAAAGCACCAGGCATTTTCTTATCCACACATTTTCACAGTCCTCAGGAGCTTGCTGGATGTAATATGCTGCCATGATGCTTCCTAGCCTAGTAAATCCAACAAATTTCGCAAAAATAATTCATGGTTTAAAAGTACATAAAAGTACATGGACTGCTGCTAGTCATATGACTAATGTGGTAAGACTACCTTTTGTGGTTCCTGCTTGAAGTCCGGCTCAAAGCGACTAATGAAGTGACTAGTTTCCTTCTTCGGGGAGACAGAATATGCTGGGTTCCGTTTGAACTTGAAGCGACCGGAAGGGGAGCTGGAATTCAAAGGGCATCAGAAATTATAAGTCTTGTGTGTGACAAGTGTTAAAGACTCTTTCACTTTCCAGTAAAATAAGTGGGCAGCTGGGGTGGGGCATGGCAAGGCACAAATGGTGGAAGGACTTTTTCTTTTAGCTCAATTTTCAAGATGACAATAAGCCCAGTATTTCACACATAATGTGCAGCTACATACACAAATCTTGTTGGCATTATTAAGATGCCAAAAGTAATGAGACTATGGACTTTGAAGCCTAAAGTCACAAAGGCAGTAGACATGAAATTAATGGCTTAGATTCAATTCAAGGACAAAAACATGTATAAAATAGGCGTACCTTGCACACATGCATGTTAGCATGTGTTCATAATTCAATGGCTATTGGCCTACCTGATGTGCCGTGAGTTTTTACGGTATTTGCAAAATTCATGTGAATTCCATACTGTATGTTTGAATCAGACAAGCTATCAGAGTCATCTTGCAAATCTTTTTTTCAGACTTACACAAGACCAACATTTTAAACAGGACAACTAACATTAATCATGCTATGAGAAATGATGGTGGGGTGGCAGAAAGAAATGATTAGACACATGTTTGCAAATTTTGGGGATTACTTGTGACGTCAACGCTGATGACTGAAATGCCATTGTCATTTTCTGTTCCTCTGCTACATTCTACACATCTTAGATAACATCACTGTTACTGCTACTAGAATGAATAATCCCCTCTCCATCCCCCATCCCCAAAGCCCCTATCTCCTGACAGCTCTAAACCAATTTCCTTGAAGGGTGGCAACTGTCAAGTTCCTGCTCTAAAACCTTTTGAGTGATGACTAACCAACACAGTTACCAGATCATATGGCAGTCTGTACTAATATAAGGTTTTACAAGGAAGGAGCATTGTCACTTTCAAGACTCATAGAATATCACTGAGAAAGGAAAATTTTGCCCTGCTACTTCAAGTTGAAACTTTGTACACTCAGCTTTGGAAACAAGAACTCATGACATCCCTTGTACAATGTTGACAGCCAGTGGAATTCATACCATGAAAGTTTGGCCTTACAAGACCAAGCACATGAAAATTTTTACATGAAAATCAAACATCAGGGACCGATTTCATAAAAAAATTGTTATGACAGCAACCTTTGCTGGAATGACAATTGCCATGGACATGGCAAGAATCCAGCCTCCTGATTGGCTGTTGTATTTGGAAGTTGCCATTCCATTTAGAGTTGCTATCCTAGCATCTTACATAAAATGGGGCGCAGATATAAAAAACAGCATCTGAATATCTTCTTTCACCTGTAAAATGAGCTCACCTGTTATCATAGTCGAGTTTCTTCTTTATCGCGGCACTGCCTGGGCCTCCAAACTTTGGTGATGGTAACGGTGACTTGGTATTCTCCTTCAAGGGGGAGAGGGGCCTGAGAAAAACACACCACAAAAAAGTCTCTAAAAAAAGTTCTTACAGTCACTCACATCATACCTGACCATACCTACCATGTCTGACAACATGGTCCAGTCCCCATCACACACATCCTTAGATTAAAAATCAAATGTCAGTATCAAAGAAAAGTGTTATGTACCAGATTTGTTTGTTTGTTTGTGGTTTTTTTTTTGGTTGTTGTTGGGTTTTGTTTGTTTGTTTGTTTGTTTGTTTGTTTGTTTTTGTTTTTTTTGGGGGGGAGGGGGGTTTAAACATTTTATGCCAGACAGCTCCAAAGTTTTTTTTAACACACCGAACCTCATTTGAGTCATTTCAAATTTAGTAGCGTTTTAGCTGAAGCCAATCTATTAACTTCATGTATTTGACTCTAATTACATAAAATCACCATTTTCCTTTCAAGCTTCACAATCCACCAACTATCATTCTTCCAATGTACACTTTGAAGCTTTACAATAAGCAAAAGTAGGGATACCAGTAGGGAAACTACATATTTTAACGAAAGTTACAAACTCCCAAAAGACAACAAAATATTTGGAAAGTGTCCCATCCCCACCCTCTTTAAACCTGTATCACTGTTAACCTTATAACAGCAAGCTTGCTTTTAAGTAGGATCCTCTATATTTCTTTTTATTAATAGCATTTATACAGGTACATAGAGCCAAACTTATGAAGATTGACCGCCATGTTTAATAATTATGTTTACATTTAAGTGCATCCCAGCCGGACATTGTGATTCACTTCATTTTATCATATTTCATGTACATTCCTTCATTGAGAAATATGAAAATAAATTGAATTGAATTGAATTGAATTGAATTGAATTGAATTGAATAGTCATGACTGCCGTCAAGAATAGACAGATTCACACCACCACCAGCAACAGTCCCACAGGTTTTTTACCCCATTCAGGTGGGGACCCTCTTCTCATACACCCTCTTCCTAAACAATCACAGTAGAGGACCACCACCGACTAATTCCGTGCAACTCTCTGAAGACTCACACGGGTGGCGCAAGAGCCGCGGCCGTCCTTGCTGGAGGTGGGCAGGTGTTCTTCAGGGTGTGCCATCCCAGGGTCAGGTATCGGGGAATCCCCACACAGCGCCTCAGTTTGCCATTGGCCAATGCCTCCGTGTCAAAGGTGTAGCGTTTGAGATGCAGCACCAGCACCCTGAATCAATGAGTGGACACAGAGATGCTTTGATTAGTGATGGCTTCTTGAGTTTCTTTGTCTTTACACTTCGGGGTACTGCCAATATGCAAAGCACCAGTATATAGGTCTGCCAATGTGGAATGGCTCGGTAGCATTGTCGGTTCCAGTTGTCTAGCTTGCAGCTTCATCCACAAACTGTTTTCCTCAGTTTAAATCTAGCATAACTGTATGACAGTGTACAGATTTTCAATTTGACTGATTTGTGGCCATTATAGTCATGGGTTGAAACTGCGATGTTGCGATATGTTGGCCACATGAAAGTTAGCACCTGGGCCCCATTTCATAAAGAGTTGATTTGATGACAACTCTGTGCTGGAATGACAATTGTCATGGTAACAACAAGAATACAGCTTCCTGATTGGCTGTTTGCTGTGGGAAGTTGTCATTCCAGCAAGAGTTGTCATTCCAGCAAGAGTTGTCATCCTAACATCTTTTATGAAATGGGGCCCTGGTTGTAGAAATAATTAAAAATACCCCTGGATGAAAGACATGATCTGGGTTGGTTGGATGGCTAGCTCTCTCCCACGAACAGTGCTTCTTACCCAACTCATTCCAGTCACATGCTGGTTTGGCGAGCAAGACGCAGCCCAAATTGGATCAAACTTTGCTACAAAGCCATCCCACAACGCATGTGAAACAGGGCTCGTCGAGGAGGCACTTTTCTGCTTATTGGCGGTACCCTGAATTATCACATACTTTGGTTCATGACTGCTTCTGACCACTACAGTTTGTGAACAACCTAAATGTTGCATCAGAAAGCACATGAGTGTGCAATATCTTTCCATTGGTTCTTACTCTAACCATCCCTTTCCAGGCAAAGAAATTTCATCCTGATGTGATGAATTTGAAATTGAATGCCCCCAGACAGATGCCTAACATTAACTATAAGATTTAGCATCATATTCACTTTTGCTCGCTACATCGGAGAAATTTACTTCAATACCTTGTAAATTTCCTTTGCTTTCTGAACAAATTTGCCATGAAGGCTTACGAGGCTCTAAAAATTGATAACTTGGTGAATTCACCTTTACAACTTGACAAATTTATCTAGACAAATTTTCAACAATAACTTCATGATTTTAAGCTTCATATCCTATCTGTTGAGGACGAGTTCCGAGCATACTGTGGCAGGTGTCATTGGGAAATGTGTGTTGTAGCAAAATCAGTCCGTCCTCAATGGGTTGAGGAGAACAAGAAAAAGTTAGCATAGTACCTTTCTAAAGCTCCCGTGGTAACTTTGCAGATTTGACATGGTAACTTAGTGACTGAACATTGGCAAAATGAAAATGAAAATTTGGTATCTTGGTAATTCTAACTTAGTAACTTAGTCAATGAACCATGACAACTTGGTTATTTATCTTTGGGTGCTGAGTGAACTCTGAATTTACCTTGGCAACTTGGTGAATTTATGTGCAATGACTGCCTCCTTGGAGCTGCACTTGGCACAGGCGTACTCCAACTTCTCAGACGCAAAGAAGCTATCCAGCGCTGTCTGTAGTGTGAAAGTTTCGCTGCAGAGCAAAGACATGGCCAAAGAATTTAATGCCCATCACCAGAGAGCCAAGAATGCATGGAAAAATGCGACAATAACTGAAAAATTAAAACATCTTAGCTAGCATTTATGTGAATAGCAGATATCAAAGTTGTAAAAAGCTTAAGTGTGAAAGTTTCGCTGTAAAGCAAAGCCATGACCAAAGACTAAGTCCATCATCAGAGGACCAAGAATGCATGGAAAAATGTTGACTGACCCAAACTGAGAAAGTATAACATCTTAGCTTGGGATCATGTGAATACCAGAAACTGTACAACAAGATTTTTTTGTGAATTGGAGCCAGTGGCCTTTTTCATGGCATGAAATTCTTGCCAATTGCCACTGGCATTCAATGCATATAGTGCAGACAGGAACTTTTGTGTGCACTGAAATTTCGCAAATCTTGACTCTCGCGATATTCGCAAAATTAAAATGCACACAAAAATGTCTGGTTTTACAGTAACCAAGTTGCCTTCATCAATTCCTGATACCTGTAAACAGGCAACCCTATTTACCCCTTCTGCGCATAGAGGCTTCTTGCAACGTCAACCTTTACTCAACGGAGGAGGCAGTAATTTTCACTAAAATTCTCTTGGTCTCACACAAAGAGATTGTGTATCTATGGAGATTGAACTGCACATAGGGGTGATACAAGAAAGATGTGAACAGCCAAACATGTGTATACATTTTAAAACATGAGACCCCCCCCCCCCAACATACACACACACACACACACACACACACACACACACACACAATCAGCCTTGGTTATTCCATGCTTTCCAAGAGGGGTGGCTAAAGATGGCGCAAGAGGTGAGGGTTGACAGGTAACACACCTTTATTGCACAGTATTCGCTACAATTTTTACAGGATCAACATGCATCATTTTCATCCAGTCATTAAAAAACAGAAACCAGGGCAGGCAGGAGCCTAAAATTGAGCCAAAGCGGGGCATGAGTTTTCAATTCGAGCAGAATCTTTGTCAGAGGTAAAATGA
The DNA here is from genome assembly GCF_040938485.1 of Diadema antillarum. NCBI lineage: Eukaryota > Metazoa > Echinodermata > Echinoidea > Diadematoida > Diadematidae > Diadema > Diadema antillarum. The sequence goes on along the minus strand of NW_027272591.1, from coordinate 326,333 downwards.
CAAACATAACAGGGGGGCATTTCATGAAGCATTTTGGTCGGATATTTTTCTGACAAACTGTTACAAGCTACTGAAATCATTGCATCTGATTGGATAAGAGCAAATTTGTCTGACAAAGTTGTCGGACAAAATGCTTTATGAAATGCCCCCCTGGTCAGCTGACACGGATGTTCCGTTTCTTTTACTCACTTGTTTCTAGGCAGGTCGAGAGACAGATCATTGAATGTCTCCTTCTTGGTCACCTCCTCTCCACATCCCTGGCACAGAATGGAATGGACCACTTCCATCTCAAAGTTCTGACTGACAGCACACACAAACTTGAGGCAGCTCCCTTCCTCCTTGGCCGGCACCACTTGGCATGGGGGGGAGGTAGCCTCCTTGGTCTCGTCGAGGACATCTCTCGCCTTCTTCGGATTGCATACTTTGTCGACATCCTCCTTGAGTTGATCCAAACACTGGCACAGAAACTCGTGTGCGTCCTGCAAAATGAAAACATTTGCTCCTTATCAGTTGTGATGCTACCACTTATCACATACATGTAATGAGCTACATGTAATCCTAGATAGAGGTTGAACACAATTTGCTGGTCACAGTTTCCATGCCATGGAACAAATCATATCTGATGCAATTTCTGAGAGACTACCCAGTGCATACAGAGCAAGAAGACCTCCGAAATACTTATTGCACTGCACAAAGTATAGGGCACGATACAGCAGATACGCGATCGCTGATTATAGACAGAAGTAAAATGATGTATTTGGCATGGCATTGTTTACCGTATACGCCATATATTTCGCGAGTCTCAATTTTCGCGAATCTCAATTTTTGCAAATCAGGAATTCCTGATGATTTCGCGAGTAGTTAAATTCGCGATCGCGGAGTCCTGTACTGAACGGAGAAGTGTACACACGCACGTCACATTAACATCGGGATCAGAGTCAATATTTTCGCTCGTCTTTAATTTCGCGAATAGCACCTGACTCGCGAAATTCGCAAAAATAAAAACCTCGCAAAATATTCGGTGTATACAGTACTTGATCTCTGATGTGTCTATCCAGCAGTAGTAACAGTCTCATATTACTAAATAAAATCACTAATGTATATGCTATGAATATCAAATTACAGACATTACCTCTCCTTCTATTAGATTAAACACACTGTGCCCTATTCATTCTGTAAATGATACATGAAGTTGGATATGTTGGCATGTGTTGACACTTATTGGCTCATATCAACAAAGGTAGCTAAAATCAAATCCATGGACTAATTAAGTGTGACACAACGTAAGTCTGTGGGCATAGTGGTGGCACGAAATGGGCTACCATAGAAAGATTCAAGTTGAAGGTACAAATGTATTCTTTGTCATGGTATTCTGAACAACCTATTTTTATGATATCACATGTGAATGTCGTTTTAAATACATGTATAACGTTCAGTCAGGAGGGACGGAAGTGCTATGATGGGGGAGATTACAAGTCAACAGTCTTCTTCTTGGATATTTATTACCTCCTACAATAGCATCGCAAACTGTTTGGAAGGAAGCTCTATTATATCAAACAGTCTACATAATTACTGGTCGGTGATTGTTCATAATGCAATAATGTGACTAATTCAGCAAGAACAGAATTTTTCATATGGCAGGCAGTGACATCATGTCGGCTCACGTAATTCAGGAATTTGACTTGATGTCAACGGGGCTCGAATGAAGAATAATATCTTGGGGAAAACATAACTCTCACAGGCATGTCAAGTGTTATATTTCACCTCTAAAAAGGCAATAATCATGTAATATTCCCCCCTCAGCCAAACATTATCAATACATACCATCCCTTTTGAACAAGCATCACATACCGTAAAAGTAGAAATTTTCACAGGACGCTTTTGAAAATTTCACAAGGAGCCAAGATTCACAAAAGTTATAAGCTCATGAAAGTTTTTTGTCTACCCAATGCATCAAATGCCTGTGGCAATTTGCATAAAAAGTTGCATGCCACAAAAAAGGCTATCAGCCCCAAATAAAAGTTTCATGCCGTGCCTGTTTCTGGTTTTACATTATCTGTACTCACATGTTGCATGCATCCAGAAAACCTTGTCGCCGTTGCAGAGATGGCGGCCTTCACCCTTTGCAGTTGTACCTCAATCTCAGCGCTCCCTTTTCCTCTCTCCTTGACAAAGAGCAAGCGGCTAAGAGCTCTGGTAAAATATACAGCAAACAGGATAGATCAGGGGGGTGTTTCATCAAGTTAGTAAGCGCTGACAAGTTGTCAGTCTCTGACAATCACCATGGTAACAGTCAGTGACCAGAACATATCAGCCAATTGAAACCAAGGATTTTGCTGAAATTGTCAGCGCTGAGGGCTGACTAAATTGATGAAACACCTCCCAGAACACTTAAGTTTCAAGATCATGGCAAATTAAGGCTTCTGGTACCTTGTATAAAGCATTCCATCATCAAAGGATATTGCTACGACTACCAAAAGATTTTACGTCACTGATTTATGTTTCCCAAACAGATTTAAAGCTAGATGATGCCTATGTCAACACTTCGTGGCAGAGGCATAAAAAGCACTCACAGAGCGCAGACCTCCACCAAGCAGCTCATTTCCACCCATACACACGTATGCTGAAAATCACCTAATTTCCCAATGATAAAGAAGCCTTTGTTTATCTCATCAGCTTCTTGCATGGTGGTGGCTCAAGCAGAGCACGCAGTGTAGTTCGTGTATTCAAGCCTCATAAGTACACACAGCTAGAACTCTCAACTTCATTAACCCTATTTGCTAAAAAATTTTTTAATCTTTCAAAAATTCATAAAATTTCAAAGATCACAACCCAAATTCAATCATCTGTTCCTTGTGTCATTATCAACTTTTAAAGTTATTTTGCACACATACAAACAAACAGACAAACAAATGCCGATAAAAACAAAACCTCCTTAGCAGCGCTAATAATCAAAACTAATATTTGCGTCACATGCACTTTACAAGGCTAAAACACAAGCATTGCAACTACTAGTAACTTTTTTCTTCTTTTTTTTTTCTGTGAGGGATTTGATCTCATTTCAAGCACTATTTAAAGAAAACAGTTTAAGAAGTCACATGTTCCTCTGGACATTTGTGTGTTTTCTCCTTTGCAAATTTGATCATAATGACAAGGCCATAGAGCGCAAAACTAACACCTCCCGAAAATGTCCATTCAATTTCCGTTTTGCAAAGTATCTATCCATGAAAATATCAGCGTTGAGAGTACCGGTACTCTGGGCACTGAGACACTTCACAGATGGCTTTAAACGAAATGTTGTATCATAAGGAACCAACCAATGACAATTGTATATTATTATGAGTGCATACCTGCATTCTAGAATACCGACTTTATCCTATTAAAGTCGGAAATTTTCATATCTTACTAGGATTCATCCCCATTTGCATAGTTTCTCAGTTTCATATCAAGTTCAGAAAAAAGGTTAGGAAGAAAGTTGGGAGGAAACTTCGGAAGATTTTCAGAATACCACTGAGGAAAAATTCCTGACTTAGGAAAAAAAATCCTAACTTAAGAAGGATTTTAGAATATCACCCATGGCCTTTACCACTCAGCCACAGCAGCCCCATCTAATCAAGGCACAGCTTGCCATACCATAGAAGAGAATCACCTTACCTGTAGAGACTTGTTTTGGGCACCGAGCGGATGAGGTCTACGTTCTGTAGGTCCCGGATGAAACACTGAAGGCCCAAAAGCGACTGCAGGATGGCATTCATATAACAGGTGTTGCCCAGATTGGAAAACCTGTGAGGTACATTAACCACATTAATGGTATACATGTAGATTTACCCTACCTTTGCTTCATCATGACACTTTGCTTCACTATAACACCGTTTCATGAACGTTGTCAGTCTCTGACAATTTCAGTTAGTAAAATCCCTGGTTTTAATTGGCTGAGAAGCTCTGGTCACTGACTGTTACTAGGGTGATTGTCAGAGACTGACAACTTGTCAGGGCTGACAACTTTTATGAAACGGTGCCCAGGTATGCAGCTTCTACTCTAAAATTTTATACTCAACCCATGAAGGGGGCTTGACTTGCCATGGTCACAGCATAGCAAGGCCAATTTCAATTTGTCCTGAGTGTTATATTAAAAACTGAATCAACCTCGATTTATGCTGGCTTTTGTTTGAAAACTCACAAATTAACATGGGAAGGAAAATTTAGCATTTCTTTCCATATTACAAGGTAAACATTTGAGGTGCAAGTCATGTTTGCACAAACATATTAACAAATAAGCACCAGTACAAGTATGAAACCTGCAAGACTGAATTCTTGGAAACATCAGCAGGGCAGTTTCCTTATACGAGAAGCGTTAAAGGCATGATCATACCAAATAATTTTTACACTGCGTACCCAGAACTTCAGCAGAAGAATTAAGTATTTCAGCAAAACTCATAATCAAACAGGATGACAGTCTACTGTAAAAGTGGAAATTTTCACGGTGTTGAAATTTTCGTGCATTTCGCGCAACCAGAAACTAGCGTGAAAATAAAAGCCCGCGAACATTTTTTCTTGCCATGGGTTCCAGTAGCTGACGGCTTGATTCCGCGGAATTAAAAATGCGCGAAACTCTTCTTACTCGGCCAATCGTGAAAATATCCTCTTTTACAGTACTTCCATGGACATCATCTAGAACTGCATGTTTTCCATTCAAATCACATGAACAAATCTGGCAAACCGACAATACTGCTCACCCTTGCAGATTCAGCCTAGCGGTATCTGAGTTGCTTGCCCTCTTCCAGGAGTTGAAGCTGAAGGTCCTGTGGAGTGGCTTCGTCGAGTTGTCATCGTTCGAGAGTGACAGGAGTCCGGGGGTCTTCTTCTTGGCTGAACTTTCAGCAGGGTGTCTTTCGAGGAACGTGGGAAGATCAGGGAAAATGGAATGAGTGCAATAAATGCCCCATAGAGGCCCCTTTACAAAAAGATCAGAAATTGGCAAAAGTTGTATGAATGTCGTAGCAGCGTGTTGTGTGCTTTGCAGGTTGTTGTAGACATAACCTCATCTCTCAGCACTAAGCTGTTCCTACTAGCATAATATCTAGTATACAAATAGTGAATGGTCACGAGTGCATTGGTACAAGATTTCGCACGAGGTGAAAGATAGAGGCAATCTATTCAACGAGGCATAGTCGAGTTGAATAGTGTGCCTCATCTTTCACCGAGCGCGAAATTTGGTTCCAGTGCAAGAGTAAAGACCATACACTATTTGTTTTATGCAACACCTCGAACGTCAACTGATTTGGTACTCACAGATTCTTGAATTTAGCACAGAAATGGCAACCATTTTCCGTGAAAGACGACTGAGTAGCCTCACAGTCGCAGTCACCGTGTATGTACATGTACAGAATATGCGAAACGAAGTTGTTTACAAAAATGAGTGACAATGGAACTTTTCACTAAATGTCAAGTGATGGGCAATCGACCAATCGGATAGCTACATTGTACATTCTAAATAGGTGTTGTTTAACATTTTATTAATGCCAGGCCAAACTCAATACTACATTGCTGTTGCTGTGTTGTTTCATTTCTTGTTAAAATTGTCTATATCTTTTTTTATTTCTTATCTCATCATCATCAGATGAGAAACTTGCAAATAAGAAACTTGGCAGGCCATAACAAGAAGGGGTAAACGCAGCAAAACGCGACAACTTGTCTGTAACAACACTTGGAGACAGTCTGTCGTGAGACGTGACGAGAAATATGTATGTGTAGACTAGCCTGACCAGACGTCATGAGAAAGATGACCGACAGCTAAAATGTTCACTTGAGTGAGGGCTGGAACAAATACGACTTACTAGATCACAGAGGGGAAAAAAGGGAGAATATCTCTCCTATGCTCATGGCGCACAACGTTTTGTGCACGCGGGGCTGTCATGGGCGCCGGGAACATGAATCATCTTTACCACCAGCAGCACTGCTGCATGTAAATTGCGCCTCTGCTAAAACTTGGCTCTAGTTTTTTTAGACTCACATGGACATAATATCACTGGCTCCATATCCTGCCATCTGCTTGCTACGATTGTAGAAGTTCACGGACACCGACATCGCAGGATTGGGCCCTGAAACAAGACAACACAAAGCAAAACAAAAATTGGCATACATTGAGCTATACATTGCTCTGGGAAGTTTTGTGTCTGGCTTTGATTTGTGCGTAACTTGAAACATACAAATTAGGAATCTCTTTCACTTTTGTCAATGTCCTCTATAACACCCTCTTCACATAGTCTTGTTGGGTGTTCACTTCTTTAGCTGTCATCCTCCTTTACAATGACCCACATTCTGTCTGAAATCACTGTACAGTCATATCGTGTTGATAAAGGTTTTACTTCTTCAAAACATCAGCACAATTCATATAGTGAACATTCTCACAACATCTGGCATAGTTTGCATTATTTTTGATTACTGAGTATGTAAACTTGAAGAATGGAATCAGTGTCACCAAATTTTCTTGAAAATCATGTACCTGTGTGATCAGTGTCAACATACATGTAGATATGTAGACGTAGGGCTGCTATTAAAACACTTTTGATATGCCACAAATATAACAAACGAAATATCTTTTTAAATCTGATTGTCCAATATTGTTCGCAGTTGTAGAGATTTACATGACTAAACCTTACTTGCATTCATGTTTAGACATATCATTCTCAGCATCGATAAACAAGATTTACACACATTTGTACGATGATAATCTATGGTGGGATTACAACATGCAAGTGAAGCTTTTGACCAGCGGTTTATCCAAGAAGAGGCTTTAAAGAAGAAGCTCAAATGTGGAATCTCACCTTTCCTTTTCTGCTCGTCCCTCTGTCGGTGCTTTTCCTCAAAACACTCCATGAAGATTGAGCCTCCCCCTTTTTTTCTCATCTGAAGCACACTCTGCTTCTCACTATTGTCAAACACAACAAGACACAGGACTTATTGATGTACGCATTTGTGAATTACACAATCTTCCTTTGGAACGGACTTCTTCCACACACAAGGAGTGATCTATTACTGGACACTTGAAAGTCAAATCGAAGTTACATTTGTTCAAATTATCATACAATAAGATCATATTTTTGTGCTACCTCAAGTTGTTTCTGGTGTTAGTTAATTCATTCTTGAAATTATACTGTGCTCTGAGCAAAAAATCAAGGGTGACAAAGTGCTTCACAAATAGTCATTATCACTGTTATCTGTATTCTTCGGGTGAATATTTAGAGCATGTTTGTTCTATTACATGTCAAAACTCCATGATTAAGAATTTCCTCTTTTATTTTTTCTTCTTCTCAAGGCCCGATCACATAAAATCAGCAGTTAGCAATGAGATAATGACTACTTAATAATCTTATGCATACATTATTTACTATCAGCTACTGAAAAACAATTGTTTGATCAAATTGAATTCATTGTTGAGTATGAAGAAGCACAAAGTGTGCATAAAAAATTGTGCAACCACACAAGTATACTGTTCATAAAGGTAGAGGTAAGGCACATGAATAGTTTGATGTTTGTTCTGATGTTTGTTTTGTTTGATAATTTTTTTTTGTTGTTGATTAATGTTCTACATATATCATTCTTCGTCAATTGCACAATATCTTTCACTCTAATGACAATGTTGTTCCGGCATCATGAGAAAAATAGTGAAACAACATTTGCTCCTGCGACAGTTGCTCCAGTCTTATTTTCTCCAAGGACTTAGGGTTAGGGTTGTTATAGGGTTTTAGGTTTAGTTTGATGTGAGGATTAGGATTAGGATTAGGGCTATGGTTATGTTTGTGGGTAGAATTTATATTTGGCTAAACGTGCAAATATTCATGGGAGCAAGTGTCGTCGGAGCAAATGTCATGGAACTGAGAAAAACATAACTCATGAGGAAACAGATAGTAGGGGTAAGTTTTGTCCACTTTTCTGGTACGGGTAATTTTCCACTTTTCAGGCACCACTCACCAGGTTGGTTGGTTCTCCTTGTCCACCTGATCGCTGAACAGCATTGAAGCGCCAAGATTCTCTTCGTCACTACCGTCGCTTTCGATGGTGGTGTCATCGTCCGGGGCTCTCCGTTTGCGGGACAGGCGGGGCGAGAACGGGTTCGGTCTCCGCGGGGTCGAGGTCTTCGTCCCCACTCGTGGACTGTCCCCCGAGTCCCTCCGCTGCACTCTCTTTGGTGTCTGAAAGGAAGATACGTGAGGTGACACATAGACAAATCGGTGATGAAAGGGTGATTGGACGGAGTCCCACGCATCCACTGAGCAGCCAACCCAGCTCCCCACTCACATGGTCATCTGTAACACATGCTCAATTCGGGAGAAAATTATTTTCGTTCAGTATTTTTTCACAAAACATTTTTAATCTGGGGTACTACAATGTAGTTCTCAAATCTCTTCCAAACAACCCTGAGTGATGAAAAGTGCAGTGTGAAGTATTACTTCTCTCTAATATTCAGCATGAGAAAGTCCCGAAAGATAATGTGAAATTGTGGACACTCTTCACCTCAGCACTCTTCCTTCATTTTTAATAGGGGTATTAAAGTTTGCTAGCTTCCCTTCCAAAAACCTGTGATAGGGGGCAATTTTGCAGGCCTCCCATCCAAAAACCTGTGAGAGGGGGTAATTTTTAAGGCTTCTCTACCAAAAGCCTGTGATAGGGGGTCAAATCCTACCCCATTTCAATCCTCAAAGGGGGTATCTCTAGGAATCTAGAACAAGTACCTGTGTATGGTTGACCACCAGAATGTGTGTGTGTGTGTGGGGGGGGGGGTGGGGGTGGGGGTGGGGGTATCCAAGCATATCAAAGGATTCTTGACAACATAAGAGGAGAGAGAAGTTACAATGACAATGTACTCACAAGAAAGCATTACTCTACCATAAATGTCTACAACCAAATTCTACTTATTCAAATTCATGAAATTCTTCCGTCGAGATGTTTTCGTTGCAACTGATTGACAAATTGCCCTACGTCAACGTAGGGCAATTTGTCAATCAGTTGCAAATTCTACTTGCCTGAGTGAAACATGTACTATCAATACAGGACAATGATCATAGATACATGTATGTAAGTGGACTCAGGTTATGGTTACTTTGAAAAACAGCATTTTTCCCCCTTTCAGTAGCATAAAGTTAATTATGAATGTAATGCTAACATATTCAAACAGATAGCTTTAAAAACTAGTAAAGCACTCTGAGAGCGTAGACCTCAGCCAAGCAGCTACTTTCCACCTAAGGGATCTTGCTCTTCCATAGAGTACAGTGATTTCCACCCATACAATGCATGCTGAAAAATCGCCCGATTTCCCAATATAGAAGCCTTTGTTACGTCATAAACTCTCATCTGCGCGACGCGACTCGCCCCAGCAGATCTAGAGCACGCACTTTATTGCGCATATATGAAAACCTAAAAAATGCACAGCTTGAACTCCCAAGTTCATTGACCCTACCTGCCAAAATATCAAAAATCCTTCATAAAATCCATAAAAATTTCTGGATCACTATCCAAATTTGATCATCTGTTCCTTGTGTCATTTTCAACATTTCCTGCAAGTTTAATCCAAATCAGTGTGCAACTTATTTTGCACACAGACAAACAAACAAACAAACAGTAACGAAAACATACATGTAACTTCCTCCCTTGGCGGAGGTACTGAAATAGCTGCATTTCATGTCACAACACATCTTATCTTTTGTGTTTAAATCTCATCCCTTTTGTCTCATCTTAATGTGTTATTTATGAGTTTGTACATGTATAATTCTCTGAAGGAAGAATATAGGGTCCAAGTCAGAGCAACCAAAGTGTTACACATTCCCTTGACTTGTAACTGGTGTATGGTGAGGTAATTTAATTCCCCCTGCTTTATGAAAAAGGCAAGTCACATTGTTACTTAATGAGGCAAGAAAAGTGAAAATATGTTGAATTCTCTTTAGATTTTCTTAATATCACTCTACACATACATCACAAACTGTAGTAGTCTTCTCTTTCAGCGACGGCAATTCTGAAACTTCAAAAATTCATAACTTTTGAAAGGATTGTCCGATTCATTTTCCTCAAACTTTCACTGATGTGTTCTGATAATATTTTACTGCATTCACTAAATCCACATATATACATGAAGATGAACCTGTCCTTTACGTTTCATTAACCATTAAAGGACAAGTTCACCTTCCTACACATGAGGGTTGAGTGAATGCAGCAATATTAGTAGAACACATCAGCGAGAGTTTGAGCAAAATCAGACAATCCATTAAAAAGTTATGAATTTTTGAAGTTTCTGCTCAGTCAAGGCTGGATGAAAAGACTACTATAGCTTGTGATGTCACATGAGTACAACAATATAAAGAAAGAATAAAGACAATTCAACATATTTCCATTTCTCTCGCATAACAAAAGAACACTTGACTTCTCTCTTTCAGAAGGCGGGGGAATAATACTACCCTTAACATACGTCAGTAGTAAGTCGAATAAATGTGCATTTTATTCAAAAAGTAAAGTTTTGTTAGATTCTCTTTTTATTTTCCTTATATAGTTGTACGCATGTGACATCATACTCTGTAGTAGTCTTCTCTTCCAGCAGTGACTGTGCAGATACTTGAAATATTTGTAACTTTTGAACGGATTGTCCAATTTTCCTCAAACTTTCACTGATGTGTTCTACTAAATATTGCTGCATTCTCTCAATCCTTATGTATACGAAGGTGGACTTGTCCTTTAAGGAAGGTAGCACAAACAAGCAAACCATACCTAGTCCAGTAAAGTACACTACAGAAGGTGAACACCACAAATTTGGTCACAAACTGTGCGGCAATAAAAGCTTACTGTGGTGTCATTCCTTGGCGACATTCTAACCGTCTTGGCTTGAGGAGATCGGCTTGGCGGAGATATCTTCTGATTCTGGCAGTTCTGTCCATATAACTGTCTTCCGGGTTTGGCTATGGGACAAAAGACATAAATGATTGAATGAAAAATTACAGCTGATGGGAACTTTTGGAGGGAAGGAAAATCTCCTCTGAGAAAAAAAAAACAAGAGACCCGCGGGTCTAGCGTTCACCCGAGTATCGCAAGCTCACTTACACTCAGTCACTAATCTAAATTACATACAGCTCTACCAAAATTTGACCAGGCATTCTCGAGTAGAAGATGAACATGTACAATTAGGGCCCAAATTCGGACCCCCCGCCCTACTCATAGTATAAATTTTAGCTCTATCAATTCTGGTTCTAGAGAAGAACACTTTTTAAAAGATTCTTTAATTTGGGGGGATTGCGGGGGGAGCATGGCGCCCATTTTAACAAATTGAGATCCTAACCCCCTAGGGATGCTACTTGTACCTGCCAAGTTTGGTGAACATCCATCATGAGGTTTTCACAACGAAGATGAAAATGTAAAATTTAGGCCCCAATTTGGACCTCCCCACCCCTCTCCCCTGCCCGCAAGTGGGGCACCCCTGGATCTGCTATCAAACAAACTTGAAACTACATGTACAGTCACTAATGTACTAACTCATAGTATTAACTTAGCTCTATCACTTCTGATTCTAGAGAATACTTTTAAAGATTCCTTAATTTTGGATTTAAATTAGGCTCAGGTGAGCTAAAAACCTTCCTAACATTCTTTGCATGCAATTGAGGATGACATCCCTATAATCTTCTAAAACAAGGACTACCCAACTGAAAAACTGTGAAGACATAGTGAAAGTATGCTCATCCTCCCCAACACATGATGAGGGTGTCAGGAGCTAGCTCAATGCGACAACTCGGCCATTCAAGGCATTGGTCTTCTTGCCTAGTGCTACGCTATCATCTCTCGGGACCAATGGATGGCAACCTGGGGCTAGCAAGCCTACTTTATCTATGACTGAGGTGCAGAAAATCTCGTCACAAATTTGACTGTGACAATTTTTTTTCTCTGCTTCCTTTCCCATTCCCCCCCCTTTTTTTTTGAAGTCCGAAACATAGAATCTGCCTCAGATATCCTTGTAGCAAGAATCTATTTGAGCTAGCTCCTTGGTCTGAGAAAGAGCCATAATTCACTTTTCCTACATCATCCACTTTTTCGTATTTTTTTCCTTACTTTGTGTTACATTACATACATTGTATACATAGACCTACATGCACATGTACAATTAATGCTTTGTTTTGCACAAAATCACCTTCAGTGTTAAATGTAGATGTGGGATTTTTATTTTCATTTTCATAAATAAGCTCCTACATCAATTTCCTTATCAATGTTTAATTACCTCTTTACCTTATTTCAAAATAAAAATTGCAAAATAAATTCATATTCCGAAAGTTGCATTGGCAGCACTCTACAATGACAATGTTATTTCTATGCCTCAGAATGTATTAGCACGTGAAATTAACTGATGACCAGTAAATGTTCAGCTCTAATTCTCTTCTCTGCATAAACTTTAAGCAGTGGGAAGTCTATTATATTATAATTTTCAAACTCTGTCTGTGCCGCTAGAATCACGTTTCGCTTGTGTGTTAAGAAACAAACCTTGTTTGGAGACATTGTCAATGACTTCGGACAGCTTTGACAGGGCAACCGTCGGGGCGTGGTTGATGTGAACCATAGAGCCGTCCCTCAGCGCTATGACCAGCCGAGACGGGTTGGTCTGCGTGTGAGTCTTGCTTTTCACATTGTTGAACAGCTGAGATAGATAATGTAGGAGGAATGAGGGATATACGATGAAACTTACCACTCTTTATCAAAAAACATAGTATGAATGGTCTTGTAGAGACAAGATCAGAGTTTAAACTGCATTGATGACTTTGATGCTTTCTAGCGCTCAAAGTACTAGCAGACAAGGCATGGGGATGGAAGCCAAGTCAATGCTGGCCCAGTTCCCCTCCCCCACCCCCCTCCCCCACCCCCCCCCCCCCCCCCTCACCCCCACCCCCACCCCCACACACACACACTTGGTTTTTTCTGGCTCTGAAAAAAAAAGGAAGAAAAGAAATAAACTTTTGTAATTTTACAAAATATCAAAACCCATAGGGGACTATGATTGAACCCCCCCCCCCCGAAAAAAAAATGTTGCGTGGCCCCCGACATTGTCATTTTTTAATTGCTTGAGTTACAATCATCCCTGTTTGCAACAGGATGCAGGGGCAGAGTCTTTCATCCATTAAAGAGCGTCAAGTGTGCTTAGTCCCACTTATGAACAAAACGGGAGTTACTCACAAGTGTAAAATGCATCATACCATGGTATGGGAGGTGAGAGTGATCTCGCACCTGATTATTGACTGGGTCTTTTCATGAACGAATGAAACGGCCCCTGCCGCAAACAGTTACTCGGAGTTACTCAGTTACAGTTACTCAGCCCAGAGCTCACCTTGAAAGATTTGGGCGGTCCCACTTTGTATTCGACGATCAGAACGCAATGACCATCTCTCCCTTCTGCAACGACGAGTCTTCCGTCTTTCCATCGCGGCATGCTATTATCCAAACTCGAGTGTTTGACTTGGCTCCCTGCACCACCGGCGGAGCACATGACGAACGGCAACTGGTCTCGTACATTCGGCATGACTACTGCGTTTGATTTGCTTCTCCCTACACAGGAATGACATTGATGATATATTGTATAGCAATGGTGAAGGCAAGACCCTATCTTTTACAATAGCGATTACTGTATACGCCATATATTTAGCGAGTCTAAATTTTCGCGAATCGGGACTTCCTGATGATTTCGCGAGTGGTTAAATTCGCAATCATGCAGCACACTACTGAATGGAGAAATGTGCACGTCACATTCATACCGGGATCAGAGTCAACATTTTCGCGTGTCTTTAATTTTGTGAATAGCATCCGACTCGCCAAATTTGCGAAAATAAAAACCTCGAGAAATATTCCGCATATACAGTAATCGGCTGGAGTAAAGACTTACAGCTACTGTATACAAGTAGACTATACATTTCGTTACATAGAATAAATAGATAAACATGAACGAACATTGTTGAGATGGCAAAGTCTTACAATTTAACGATGGCATTTGACTTTGAGTAGCATAACAAACGTAGACCTGGGCCCCGTTTCATAAAAGATGTTAGGATGTCAACCCTTGCTGGAATGACAACTTCCTATAGCAACAGCCAATCAGGAAGCTCCATTCATGTCGTTACCATGACAATTGACATTCCAGCAAGACTTGTTATCAATCATATCAACTTTTTATGCCTTTTATGAAACGGGGCCCTGGTGGAGGGCTAGACACTGAACTAAAAACGTGTTGAGCACAGTACAGGACAAGTTGCAGCTGCACATTTTTCTATACCTAGATCTTTAATCTCAAAAATATAAAGACAGAGCTGGAATATGCTGTATCCAATATGCGATTGATATGGAACCTGCATGCATCAATGTAACCTCCAGGCTCCAGTCATAACTAATAAAGCTTGAAATGGTTCAGGAGTGAGCAGCATGTTTCGTCTACCACAACTAGGAACTTTCTACTAGTGTCTCATAAAGTGAGGTGAACAGTGATGTGATCAGAGATTCAGATATCGCGGTATTTCCCCGCTGAAAAACGTGCTCATTGGTGTACTCTGACATCACCATTGGTCATACACAATAAACATAACGCAGGGCCTAATAATAGTATTGCGCACCACCGTCCAAAACCAGCTGCTCATTCAATACTCCGGCTCCGAGAGTCCTTGGCTGCGGCGGTAGAGTAGACACACAATTTTATTCATGATTTCCGACGTCACACAGTCATTTTGAAAGTATGCTACGCAGCAATATCTGTCCTGTGTTACTCGACTTCTGAAGATCGTAGACCGGTTACTAGACGAGTAACGTTCAAGGTTGTGAAAGTTCTGCTGCCATTATACGTTCACGAACGAATGCACCATTTTAGCATGCACAAACTACACAGAGCGAGCGTGCATTACAGCATTAGAGCTGAGCTAGCTAGCAGAATGATCCACACCACCACGAGCCACACGTACGCACGCACGGCGACGACGCCGACGGCGCGGGTAAAGTGCAAAGAACGCATTCGCATTTCACTGAAGCCGCGCGAAAAGCATCGCTTAGCAATGTCAGTCAACAGATGGCGCCATGTAAGAACAATACTCGTACCTCGTAAAACTGAGGTTCCTAACAGTACTGACCGTCGCCTCCCTTACCTCCTCGCATCTAAAGCCCCAGCCTCCCCCCCCCCCCGCTCAGCTATTCACAAGACAAGTATTATACAAGTATAGCATGGTTATTAAATTGTTTTTCGTCATTTTGTTTGCATTCTTTCCTCTTAAAAATTCTATTCACATGATATCTTGCATCTTCACCAAACGTATCATGTATCATGAAAACTAATGGATCTACTTGACAGACGGTGAGGAAGGTTTAGGTACCTAGTTATTAAAGGGATTATTGGTTGAGATGCTGCATAAGGTTTCCAACTTGTTTTGTGTGTAAGAGATTGAAAAAACCTCTTTTTCATTATCTCACAAAATAAAAAGTCATGGGTCCCACCTTTTAGATGACCACTTAGGTTATTTTACTTTGTTTTTGGATATCTCAGCCATTTCAAAACGAAGTATAATTGTCATCAAATAAACCTTGAATAGGCCCTATACCTCTGAGAAGCGTCGCCATATGCTCTTTAACATTTAAGTTTCATAAATGGTTTCTACTTTATCTCACAAAAAGAAACCAAATACCCCTATTTCAACCAAAAATGATTTTATCCCTTTCAATGTGGTATATATAGGCCCTATACTCGACGTATAGGTCTATATTGACAAGGATTTCTCTTCGAAAATTTTGAACCTAAATGACAGTGAAGAAAGTATATACAAAAGTTATCAAAGTAATGAAGAAAGAATATGTAACAAATCAAATTGATCAAATCAATTAACATAAGAATGTTTGTAGCTGCAAGCATAGGGACCTACTACTATAGCCATTATCGGGATATGGTTTTATAAGGGCAAAGTGTGCTTTGGTATAGATGCGGCTTTAGGTTTCCATCGTTTTTGTGTAAAACCTCTTATGAATTATAAAAGAACATACGATTCTAAGAGGAATTCAAAATTTATTTGATAAAAACTGGTTTGAAAGGGCTGAAATATGTCCTAACTCCTAGATGGGACTCATTGCACCTTTTATTGACAACTTTGTTTTACATTTTTTAAATATCTCAGCCATTTTAAACCGATTTTTATCAAGTAAACTGTGAATTCCTCTTAGAATGAATTGTATGCTCTTTAATATTTCATAGAATATTAAAAGGGGTTTCTAACATTACTAGTATATCTCCTAAAATTTTAAATCTGAGCAAAGCTATACAATCCGTAGGGGCAGTGTTTGTTGCCAGTTTTTTGTAACTATCCGAATGTTATCAGTGAACATCCAGGGTGAACATTAACTGATGTATAATTTAGAGAAAAATAATAATGATAAAGACTCCAAAAACAACATCACACCATGACGGAAGGTATTGTATTCCTAAGTGTAATGTAAGCCAGTATAAGTTATCAGTTTCTACTCTCGAAGAACTTTATTCACGAAGAATGATTATACTTGCTCACACTAGCCTAATTAGGCTTATTAATACTTAAAACAGATTCGCCTCTCTTGTTGTATATAAAAAAGTTGATATAATAGCAACTCTTGCTGGAATGGCATGACAACGACAAGAATCCAGCCTCCTGATGGGCTGTTGCTATGGGAAGTTGCCATTCCAGCAAGAGTTGCCATCCTAACAACTTTTATGAAAAAATGTAAAACTTCAATATGTCATAACTTCCTTTATTTTTCATCCGATTTCAGTCAAAATTATACCGTTAAACTCGTAATATTTTACTCTTTTTTTATCAGACTAACTTATATTTGGACTGGATGTCCTCTTTAAAAATGGTATCTAATTGATTTGTTTCAAGAGGCTGCAAAGCAATGAATGATTGTGAGTGATGAAGCAATGCATGACAAAAATGACAATGACAAAAATATATTATGCACTGACTTTATATGCTCACATCGATTGTCGTGAGCCAGGGTACGTTTGAGAGTCCAAAGACCTCGTTACAGTGCATGTGGTTTTTGTAATCCGCATGTTTCTTGTTGTTGTTGCTGTTGTTGTTGTTGTTGTTGTTGTTGTTGTTGTCGTCGTCGTCGTTGCTGTTGTTGTTGTTGCTGCTGTTGTTGTTGACTTAGAAGCCTATCTTATAAAAAAAACATGAGTCGACTTCTATTGTTCACAATAAAAGAAAAACTTTTATCAATTTTATGTTTATTGTGCAGTAGGCCTAATGTATGTTTTATAGTACTTTATGTCTACATTTTTTTTCGGATTTTTCATGAACAGTATAATCGTATGTCTACAAATGGAATATAGATTTTCATCGTTCCTTTGGAATAAAGATTGCGGGGGGGGGGGGGGAGGGTGGTGAAAAGTTCATCTAGCATGGGGGTCAAAACGATTGCGCAATTGCGGAAATAGAGCTCTACTAGCGAGACCTCACTTGCTGGCCGCTGCGACGCGGCCACCAACCGATTACCCTCTCGGGAAGCTGGTGGAGTGGCGTGGATCGGTCGGACGAAAGAGTACACATACACTTACCCTGAGGTTGGGGGGCGTATGATGCTGGAATTGAAGCTCGATTGAGATTGAGAGGCTGCGCGCGCTATCCATTCAATTCACATCTATCTTTTGCTAGCAGCGGTTGGAAGGAAATGGGCGACGAAGTCGAAGACGAAGCAAGTCTTGTCAGTATAAACTCGATTGATATCGATAGTAATGGAGACGTACCGGCAAGTGGTAATGGGAAATGTAGTGAGATTGATGATAGTGATGTTTTGGAGGTCGTTACTGCTCTTGCCGATTTTTCTGCCAAGGACGACACGCAGGTTTGTTATCATTTATTGTTTAGTCCCACACGTAACAGTGTGTGTAGTGTTTATGGTCCTGGCGCTTTAGCCATACTATAACCTGACGAAATCGTTGTTGTACCCAACTTAGGAGACACAAACTTCGGAGACACATTCGTAGCGTTGGTTAGCGAACTAGCATAAGAGGCTTCTCATTATATCACACACAAAAAAAATGGAAACCTGAAGCCCCATCCCATCCAAAACTAGTATAGGTCTTAAATCAGTTCGGGAAACCCACTCACAAGGGGGGCCCCTCCTTATAAGTAACCCGTCCCCCTTATAAG
Source organism: Diadema antillarum (assembly GCF_040938485.1). Lineage (NCBI taxonomy): Eukaryota > Metazoa > Echinodermata > Echinoidea > Diadematoida > Diadematidae > Diadema > Diadema antillarum. The sequence goes on along the minus strand of NW_027272591.1, from coordinate 308,157 downwards.
TAACCCCGTCCCCCTTATAAGTAACCCCCGGGGCACCCCTTATAAGGAGTCTCCACGCTTTTTTGCAATGCAACGCGAAAATGAAAGGACTGCGGCAATTCGCTTGATTATGTCCATAAAGCTTCACAAGTTTCCTAGTTACTCACGAAATTTGAGCAAAATCGGTTTGAGGCATCATATCTAATAAAATCATGGATTTAAATGCGATGTCAAACGACCCATGTACGGAATGTACGTGGCGACTGAGTACGGAAGTCTCCGTACTCAGTCGCCACGTCTGCACTCAAGCATTGCCGCGCCGCCGCGCCTGGCGACACTCACGCCAGTAATCGCTCGCATTTCAGCATTCGCATGGGTCGTTTGACATCGCATTTAAATCCATGATTTTAGATATGATGCCTCAAACCGATTTTGCTCAAATTTCGTGAGTAACTAGGAAACTTGTGAAGCTTTATGGACATAATCAAGCGAATTGCCGCAGTCCTTTCATTTTCGCGTTGCATTGCAAAAAAGCGTGGAGACTCCTTATAAGGGGTGCCCCGGGGGTTACTTATAAGGGGGACGGGGTTACTTATAAGGGGGACGGGTTACTTATAAGGAGGGGCCCCCCTTGTGAGTGGGTTTCCCGAACTGAAATTACAGTAGTACTAGTAGGGTGGAACATCCTATTACCGGACGCTTTTCTTTGTGGCTTTGAATTCCGTACTCATAGAATGAAATTTCGGCTAAAAACAACACCACTTATTTACAGACTCATGGAAGTTACGAATTCAGCCAACTTACATCATTTCTTCGTTCCAGTTTTTAGAAAATATGCTTCAAACATACCCCTCTAAAAATAGTGGTTTTTTGCGCGGTGCAAAATCGCATTGTATTACCGGACGCTATTTTCGTAATCGAATAATCGAGGTCTTTCGCACCTAATCCTTGCACCAGAATCACAATTCATCCCACAAATCACCGTACACATTCTCACCGAGCGGATGACACTCAAAAAAAATCTGCAAATGAAGCTCAAATTTCGTATTTTAAAGTAAAATGTCTGTCTTGACCATTTCGAACAGTTCACGCAATAAAACCTTGTGAGAAATCGACAATTGGTTAGAGTATACGTGCTTTGTCTATGGGAGCTGCACGCGCGGGTGATGAGTTGCGTGCCCCTTAGCGCACAACTATTCCGCATCGTTCGCGTTTGAGGACGATAGCTACAATTTTTCCGATATTGATCAGTGAACTTTTGGTTCTAACAGAATCTTCAGCATTTTTCCTGTATGTGAGTGGGATTTCATAGAATTTCAGTCGCGAAATGTGATTCAAACATGCATAAATATTAACTATAAACGAGGAGCGGGTCACTCAACTAGAAATTTGAGGTAAAATGTGAATTTTTTCGTGTTTTTACATTTTTATGTGGTGTTTTTTGCGATTTCGGTCCACACAAAGTTCTGTGAGGCTACTCTACGAAGTCTCGCGCATACAGAATGTCATTAGTACGCAAAAATGTGCTTGTCCGGTAATACCATGGTGTCCGGTGACACCATGCTTGCCCCTACCATCCCCTCATGGCCATGGGCTGGCCTTGGCTTTTTAGCTGAATACTTACTGGTACTGTCTGTCCTGCTACAAACTGATTTATGTTCATTTATTTAATATTATTTACATTCGCCCAGGATGAATAGCTTGAATAGCTATATTTCTAGTGTTAATTTATTAATGGTCTGTTTTGTGGTGTATATTTATAATATTTCATGTTAGATAGTTTTTGAAACTCAATTATATGTTTTAGAAACCCAATCAGTCCATGTTTTATAGTTTTATAAGGTTATTTAAATAGGTGGTCTGCTATGGCTTGTAATTATTTTTATTTAACACTGTTCAATATTTTTCACGACTTGTACAGTGTTTTTTGTCATACTTGTATTTTTTTAAATGTCATATAGTCTATGTGTTTTGTAAAATGAAAAATTTCAGCTCTTGAGCTGCATGTTCTTATTTTATTGTGAATGAACCTAGTCTATATTGAATTAAATTGAAATGAATTGAACTAAGTTACGTTAATCACATTTGCCCAGGATGAGCAGCTTTATGTACCTAAGGTGACAGAATTGCTTTGATATGCTCTGAATGAAAAAAAACAACAACAACACACAAAAAATGAAAAAAAAAAAACCCTGCTCTTGGATAGTGACTCTTGCATTTCTTTCTTGTTTTACTCTTAATCATTATCCCTGTCATCGCAGGGAATGATTTTACCTGTCAAATTTGATTGGCAGTTTTTTCATTGGGAAAATATTTTTAACAAAGTTCTGGGCAAGACTTCCATACTCCCTGCTATGCGTTATGTATAAGTAACATGAATAAGTTTAGGTGGCTTTGGGATTAGGATTAGAGTTTACTCAGTTTAGAATTAGGGTTAGGGTTTAATAGAGTTAGGGTAACATCGATCTCGGTGTCCTAGGGAAATGCGGACTTCAGAGGAAGCTCATACAATTACAAAGGTGTATAATAGTGGGGGGTACATATGGAAGTCTTTCCAAGTTCTGTACAGTTCCATGTAAAAAAACCCTACACACAAGAAACTTTGTATAGCAGTCATATAAAAATGCATAGCAAATTTCAATGCGCTACCAGGGAAATTATTGTCTGCTTAATCTCAGTGACTTATCATTTCTGCTTTTTAGCTAAGTTTTGAGAGTGGACAGTTGCTGTCTGTGCTGTGCAAGACGACTGGGCACTGGTGGTGGGCACGCAAGGGCAGCGTAACCGGTTACATTCCCACCAATCACGTCACAACGAAGCCCCCTCACAGTTCCATCACCAAGCCTGACTGGCAAGATGAAGAATACTTTGGAAGCTACAGCACACTGGTAAAGCTACATGATTCATTTCATTGCATTATTACCTTTTTTTGTTTGGTCAAATACATTCTCGAATTTTTGTAAGTGCTCTTTAAAAAAAGAAAAGATAAAACAATTGAGAATTGTGCAAGAACATGAAAAATTCTCCTTGCAAGCAAAGAAGGCCATAGTGCATCGATAATGCATGATAAATTTACACTGTTGTTCAGTTGAACTCTTGCTCAAAAAGCAGAGCTAGATGAAAACTAAAATGTAATTAATCTGTTGAGAACAAGTCCCGAGTATACTCGGGCAATTGTCTATGGAAAATGCATGTTGTAGCGAAATTCCCCATCCTTATTGGGTTAAGCTTTCTAACCTTAACAGTAGGTTTGAAAAGTAGAGTTTATGTCTTACTGGAAGTTGAATTTCATACACGTCCATTCCACACTGTTTTGAATATTAAAATAGTACTCTTTACTGTGGCTTGTATTCTATGTGGCCACTGTATTTTAGATTGGTATGTGCTGTGTACAGGCTATATGACCTCTATAATATGGTTAGCAAAATGTATGATGATAAGAATGGTATTACAAATATGTATTGTTAGGCACACAAAATAGATATACCTGTTTGCTATCACTGTTCTCCTCATTTTTGCAGAAATTGCAACAGGAGATGCTGAGTGACACAGCCAGAAATGAGGCCTACTTTAATGCCATCGTCAAAAACAAGAAATTTTTAGAAGGAAAGGTAAGATAAGTTCTCTCTCTCTCTCTTTCTGTCTTTCTCCGTCTCTCTCCCATAAGTTTTATGGCAAAGAAGATCCAATGGGTGCATTCAAGCGCTCTAAAGTGAACTGATCCAAAGCTTACCATACTGAACTGTGCCTGATTTGGAGTGTTCGAGTGCTCTGTTGAGAAAGCGTACCTCATGAGTTATTTTTAGAGGGGGTCACACATTTTTGTAGCAGGAGGGTCATTCACCTGGCACCCTTAAACTACTTACAGATGTCCCGAACAAAGAGAATGAACTCTTTGCATTACATTACCTATTAGCATGATACGCTCATGCTTCACATGTGAACTCTTGGTAAGCTTTTGGTAACCCTTTGGAGCACATCGGGAAATGGTCCACTTTTGGCTCGGTTCAGCTTGATATGGTACTAACACTTTAGGAGCATCCGAGTGTTCCTGTGGCATGGGTACGGTACGGTTCAGTTGGCTTCAGGAGAGTGGTCAAATGCACCCTCTGATATTCAGGTGCTAGAGGGGAAAACTATTCCTGGAATTTAAGATGTATAAGAGACAAACCATGACAAGTAAATTTGTCAGAAATTTATGCAATATTTCTGTTTTGCAAGGTTTGAAATGTTAGAGTATTCCGATGGAGCCACATGTTTTATTTCCACTGTGTTTGTGGTTGCTGCACTGTTTGCTAATACAGCTTTTCACTCACAGCATTTAATGTTCCTTGGCCTGATTATTATCCTGTTTCAGGGAGGCAGTGGCGGATCCAGACTGGGGCACACTGGGTGCGCCCCCTTTTTATTTTTTGTTGAAACAAAAGATATAAAAAGAAAAAAATGGGGAGGGGGGAGCATGTGCACCCCCCCTTTAATTTTGTAAAGGTGCCTCCCCTTAACAGAATTCCTGGATCCACCCCTGGGGAGGGGTGGAGATGATTATACATGTACTTAATTTCACACATTCACAACCTGTATAAAATCATATGATTTCACCCCTTGAATTCTGCACTTTCCCACCTCAGTCATTGCCTTGTAGATTCAACAACCAGTGATGTTTTTGTTCCATGGGGGAAAGGCCTCACCAATATCGGGATCAAACATTTTTCCTTAGTATGTACAATATTGTAGATGATGAAGATCAACTAAAATCAGTTTTTCATTTCCTTGTTGATGTTTAATTTCTACAAGAGGTACAATGTACATACACGTGTACATTGTATGTCATCGAGTGGGGTAAGTATATCTGATACACTAAAAAAAAAGGGACAGAACTGGCCCACATTTCTTTACACACATTATTATCCAACTGCTTCACTTTAGTTTTTTAATTTGGGATGAAATCGTAACCATCATTATTTAATTTTTTTTTTTTTTTTGACAGGTGAACAAACATTTACTTAACTAATCATTTCCTTGGTATAGTTTTATAATTGGGACACACATTTTAGCAGGAAAATATGTCTTAATATCATTTCGTTACAATATTTCCAATGAAATAAAATTATGATATACAGTGTAGGTAATTGGTTTCCCTATCATTGCCATCTCCCTGAATATGCCCAGGAGTTTTCCTGAACAAGTTAGGGGTAATAACACGTGCAGTTCAAGGACCCCTACACCAGAATTTGCAATCAGAAACGATTATGAACCTTGCTTTATTAAATACTTGCAGGTGGTCCTAGATGTGGGATGTGGGACAGGCTTCCTAAGTATGCTGTGTGCCAAACACGGAGCAGCAAAGCAGGTGAGTTATCTAAAGTAAAAGAACAAAATGTGGTATCAGCGCCTAGTTGTTAGTCACAAATATGTATAGTTTGCATTCTTTTTGCCATTTTAATTAATGTGTATGCATTTTTTTTTTTGGGGGGGGGGGAGAATGTGGAAAAGCTTATTCACTGTTGTAAGTATCATGTACAGTCTTCCCTTTAAATCTCTGTTTACTCTGTGCACAGACATAGGTACAATGTAATTACTTGTCTGTGCGACATACAGACGATATTTGAGCGCCTTTCTGTGTTTATTTTCACAACAGTCTCTAGCTGTACGTAATCCGATCTGGTACTTTTCTTATCAAAGGTTATTCCTTCTCGGTTGTCTCTCTATTCAACATACAAATATCCATATACTTCCCTGAACTTGTGAATACATACTCAATGTACTGTACTTCATCTGTGTAGCAAAAAAAAAAAAGCTGCTGAAAACTGCTTTTCCAATAATGGCGAGCCAATGGAGTAATATGGAGTCAAAAGGGGCCTGAGCTTTCGATCCTAGCAGAATCTTCATCTTTTTCTGTCGCATCTCGTATATTTTCTTTTCCTGTTTCTTCACATCCTATCATTTTCAGCCACCACATAATTATGGTCTCTACCATCTTATCACTAACCACTTGAATGTATTCCTTCATCATTGCCTCTCAGAGTTTACAATGTAGTCATGTCCTCCTCTCTCATTGATTCCTGTTTTCAGTTTTTTGACTCCCTAGATTAAATGATTTTCACTTCTCAATTTCATTCACACGGAAATGTTTATTCATTCCTCTATGTACAAAATTTGTTGTCATTATATTTAAAAGATAAGGTCAATTATCCTTGAAGTAAAACTTTGCACCACATTCAAACGTGACTTTGAAATGTAGATTAATGTAAAACAAACAGATGTATAATGAGAAAGGTTTGAGAATGCAAAGGTTTGCATTGATACGAAACAAGAATGGAAGTTATTGATTGGTTATTGATGATTACCCGTAACAAAGGCAAAATGATTTTTTTTTTTCAAATCTCATTAACACCCATAGTTATTTAAGATATCACCTTTCCTCATTTTGATGATAAATTATGTATGAATGATAGACCTTTCAACCAAATCATCATCACCAATGTTGTTATTTCGTATACAGTGTGGGACACATTAAAGTTTTCATAACTGTCATACTTTGTGTCTGATTTTAATGAAACATCTGCTATTCTACTTGATCAGAGTCACTTGATATATTAAATTTTACTTTGAAAATGGAATGTTTCACATTATAAACACAAGATCATTTAAACACAGTGTTGTTTTTGTCTCCATTTGATTCTCAATAAAGGTGTATTCTATTGAAGCCAGCGACATCGCAGAGACAGCAAAGAGCCTCGTCGAGCACAACCACTTATCGGATCATATCCAAGTCTTCCATGGCAAAGTTGAAGGAGTGATGCTTCCCGAAAAAGTAGACCTCATAATCTCGGAGTGGATGGGCACTCTGCTCATTGTAAGTTCATTATTATCTTTATTCTAGTCTTGTTCTTTCTGATTTTGTTGGAAAGATAATCTCTCCCTCAGTTCTTGTTCTTGCTGGTTTTCTGTCTCTCACCTTTCTCTTCTCTCTATCCAGATATGGAAATTGTGTCTACAGGTATATGCTTGTCAAGATCCATCGTAGTAAGATATTAGATAAGTATGTAACATAGAAAGAAGGAGAGAGACATACAACTTGTTGTATGCCATAACCTATTAGTCTTGATTGAAGTCAACTGGTTTGCATTTAAAGAATATACTGAGCAATTACTGCATGTATAGATATGAGAGAGGAAATTGCATATATTTTCCAAGTTGAAAGAATTTTATTAAAGATGGTAGCATGGGGATTCCGTGGAGTTGGAATACTAACCTGACCCAGGTATATTCGAGAAAAGAGCTGTGGGTTTGCAAAACTTCAAACTTGATTTACTGGAAATGATGTTGGACGTAGATACACCAACTGTATGTTGTTTTGCCATCTCAAGGCCAGGTAGTGAATGGAGATCCACTCAATTGGGCACCCTTGTCTCCCCATGCTATCGGATCATTACTGTAAAAGTGGTTTCTTTCGCGGTGGTTTTATTTTCGCGCTTTGAGGTTGAACCGCGAATTTAACATCACGCGAAAATGTTTTGAACTCGCCGCTTGTTACAACGCTATTGCGCCCATGCACTCATGAAGATTCCGCGCATTGAGTGTATTGATGGTCAACACACACACAGCGATACCGTGCAATGTAGGTACAAGCATGTTATAAAGTACTCGAGAGATGGGATTTCAGGTAAGCCTGCCTTTAATTCTAATTTCTATTCAATAAATAAAGGAATAATTGGATTATAGTTTGGTTTTCATGTGCAAAATAAATCAGTTTTTGCCGACTGTGAATTCACAGATTTTGCCGACCGCGAATTTAAACACACGCGAAAAAGTCAGCACCGATAGAAACCGAGAAAGTATCTGTACGCGAAAGAAACCACTTATAGTACTGTAGACGCTATATATTTCGCGGGGGTTTTATTTTCGCGAATTTCGCAAGTTGGGAGCTATTCGCGAAATTAACAACACGCGAAAATATTACCTTCCAAAATGAATCCCTTGCCTTGATGATACAAACATTTCAGTACTTAGACTATACCATGTCATGACTTACCGAACAGACCATACTGGCTGAGCTTGTTTACGTAAATGTAGCACGTCCACGTCTACTTACGAATACTGTAGAGAGCCGATCCATTATCGCAGAAGGGGACCACTCGTCAGAAATCTAGCGCGATGGACTTAACCACTTCAAAAATGTTGAATTCTAACTTACTAGTTCGCAGAGTTTGGTAAGTTTTTTTCATGCAGTGTATAACTAACGCGTTAGTATCATTCTTATTTGCTAGTAAGTTGAAAATTCACACTTTCTTTGCCACTTCATATTTTCTCTGGTCCCCCAATCGCGAATTTAACCACTCGCGAAAATGTGTGACAGCGGCAATTCGCGAAAATTTATGTACGCGAAAATTTATGTACGCGAAAATTATAGCGTATACAGTATGTCAATCATCTCGTCTAGATGTTTATTGACAGCCTCTCGGGAGCATGCTTGTTTTAATTTCAACTCTCTAGTTTGAATTCATGATAGAGTCCGTCATCATCGCCAGGGACAAGTGGCTGAAGGACGATGGGAGGATGTGGCCCTCCCAGGCCCACCTCACCCTGGCCCCCATCTCGGCCCCCAAGCAGCAGGAGCGCATTGCATTCTGGGATTCAGTGTGCGACCTGGACTACTCGTCTCTAAAGTAAGCATAGTCAACGTCTCTCAAACTCACCTCATGTGAAATGAAAGAAACGCAATGAACTACAGCACTCTGCATTGTATAGTTACTTTCCTGTAAAGCCAGAATTTTCATGTGCATGAAACTTTAGTGAATTTCTTGAGGAGTCAAGATTCGTGAAGGTCAAATGCATGCATTTTGTCTACCCAATGCATCAAAGGCCCGTAAAATGCTGCTCACTGTACATGGAAAACACTCGGGAGGAATGAGCAGTTTACCCCTGCCAAGTAATGGAATCGATCCAATTCATACATTTAAGTATGTGTGCACCTGTGCACAGTACAGCTCAGGTCAGGCGGAGCACTTCAGAAGTCAACTACAAAGTGTGCATTCTTTGCTTCATATTCATTCTAACTAGACTTGGAAAGTAGTGCGCATGTAGTTTTGTTGTGTATTTTATATCACTTGATGAACAGTGTGTGTTAAATACATTCCTGTATTACCAGTATACAAAGTGTGTAATATACATGTACTTGTAATCTTTTCATGGTCAGCAATTCCCAAACATTTCATGCCTCAAAAAAAAAAAAAAGGCTGTCAGTCTAATCAGTCTCATGTTGTGAATGTTTCTGGTTTCGAAGTACAATCTATATATTTTATTTTGTTTGTTTTCCAATTGTATTCCATTCAGCAGATTTGACACAAATGGAATTTAGATTCTTTTTTATTTGAGATCTCTTTAAGAGCTTGATGTAGCCTTAACTTGATTGATCACAGCCCAGACTTCGCATGTCGTATTTGACAGGCTAGAATTACTGCTGGATTAACCCGTTGAGGACAAGTCCTAAGTATACCAGGTACTCGGGCAAGGGTCTATGGGAAATGCGTGTTGTAGCAAAATCAGCACATCCTCAACGGATTGATAATGGCAGGGCCCTCTGGTAGGACAGTGTAAACACTGAAGAGGTTACCCTGGATAAATAAGACCATGTTATTATTATCATTATCATTATTATAATTACTGTTAGTGTTTTTTTTAGAAAAGACAACTTAGCTTAACCCCTTGTGTGCTCATGCATTTTGCTAAAATTTGACAAGCTCTTTTTTTTCCCATCAATAAGCATTCAATCCTCCAAACTTCACCTTCTCACAATGATATTAGACAGCCCACTTTGACCCGTTGAGGATGGTTTGATTTTACTACAGCACATATTTCCCATAGACACTTGCCTGAGTATACTCGGGACTTGTCCTCAACAGATTAAAGGAGACCTCCGGATGATTTTCAGATTTTTACATGTGAACAACTATAGATTAGTTATACTGAGGACAGAGTTTCAGAATTTATGATAATCGGGATAAAGAATAAGAATATTTTCAACATTTATAACAAATTGTCATGAACAAGGATGATGACATGGCAGAGTCACCATAAGAATGCATGAGTTGGGGTTCAAGGAAGCAGAACAAAAGAAGAAGGCATACATAGATTATACACAGGTGAACTCGCAAGCAAGCAGTATTGTAATGGAATTACACTGCTACATTTCTGAAATATGTGAACCTCCTATGTCATCATCCTTGTTCAGTGTAATTTGTTTAAGGTTTTTCAAAGTATTGTTTCTCTGCTCAAGAACCACAATAAATTCCGCATATCTATACATGGAGCTGTTGATTTATGTACTACATGATGTGAAATTATGAAAATCGTCAGGAATGTCCCTTTAAGAGGCATCTGTTAGTCTAACAGGAAAGCCATGGTGACATCATTGTGTTAGGGGGATAAGGTAGTCTCTATTCATTAACAGCTAGATTCCAGATTTGCTGATTGAAAAATGGTAGCTTTCCGACAAATGTGCCAGTAGGCGAATACGGCATGAGTTAAAGTGATGATATGCCTATCGGAACATTTGCCTTGTCTCATGCTCTTACAATTATGTTTGAAAATATTTCAATATTCCTTTCCGTCATTATCAAATTTCTTGCTATTAAAACAATGATGGCAATAGAAGTGTCAATTTCTGTGGTAGTATAGTTTTGTATGTTGTAATTTCCTGTTGTAGTACAGTGATGTTTGCTCTGTAATATGAACCATGTTATGTTTGTATCTTGTGTCTTGTATATTGCTGCAAATGTAGTGCATAATTTATATCCTAGCTTCAAATTTAGTGTCATGGTGGTTTTTCTTTCTTGTGTATAGTACATTAGAGAAATCAATGATGTGTAATCCTTTGTGTGTCCAAGCGTTTGATAGCTTTAACTTCCATGGTTCTTTTACCAGTGTTCAGTAAACCATCCAAAGTTGACCTTCAAGCAACACAAAACTTGACCCACAGTGTAGCTGTAGATTAGGAAGCCTCACTCAGGTGTAGCAATGTGCCTCAGTCCAACAGGAAGGCCATGGTGGTACAATAGGGATTAGGGGGATTGGGTAATCATTATTCACTGACTAGTAGTCTCCAGACATCTGTGCACATACTGAGTACATATAGGCGAACAAGAGCTCCATATTGAATGCATATTGGGAAACAAAGCACAGTAGGGATAAGAGTGGTGTTTATAGTTGTTTCTACAGTATATGGCAAGGTTTCCTTAAAAGGAATATTAGGAATTCCCCGAGAAAAATGTCACAACTGTAGTGCAGTGTGCTCTTGTAACAAATAAGGTTGTAACAAAATTATTGTTACAATGAAGTTATAATTCAGGTCCCCAAATCAATGTCTCCATCTTTATACCCTCTACTGTTCAGCTTTAATGAAATTTGATATAACGAAAGTAAACTGCCGGTCCTGAGGACTTCATTGCAATGAGAGTGGACTGTAGTGCAATTCCGAGATTTGTTGTAGATGCTTTTACACATCTACAAATGTCGTCAGTAACATTCATTTGATGTTATAGGGCCATTCCAGATGATCTTCATAATTTCACATCCTGTAGTACATATATCAACAGCTCCAAGTGTAAATTTGTGGAAATTATTGTGGTCCTTGAGCAGAGAAATCAATACTCTGAAAACCTAAAACAAATTTATTTACAACACTGAACAAAGATGATGACATAGGAGCCTCACATATTTCAGAAATGTGGCAATAATGCAATTTCATTACAATACCACATGCTTAACAAGTTCACGTCTGTAGAAGTTATGCATACCTTCTTCTTTTGTTCTTCTTCCTTGAGCCCCAACTCATGCATTCTTGTTGTGAGGCTGCCATAAGTTCGTTGTGATTTGTTATGAATTATGAAAACACTCCTTTCCGCATCCCAATCATTACAAATTCTGAAACTCTGCACCCAGTGAAACCAGTTTATAGTTGTTCATATGTCAAAGTCTGAAAATCATCCGGTGGTCTCCTTTAATAAGAAATGATGTTTTACGCTGCCTGCATTCATTGCCTTTCATGACAGAGCAGCTGCCAAATCCGAGTACTTCTGCAAGCCTCTCATCAATGAAAAGCTGGAACCTGGTGACATCTTAGCGGAGCCAGCGGTCATCTTCACCTTTGACCTCTGCAAGCTGACTGTCCAGCAGCTGGAGGTCAGTAGCCTTGTCATTAAAAAAATGACACACAACACAGCAGAAGTGGCTTATAGATACTCATTTGCACTCTGATTGTGATATACTCATGACTTTTCATGTCTGTGAAAAACAATGTATCAACACAACATGTTAAGAATTACAGTCATTCAATGTTGAGCGTTGGTTGTTGTTTTTTTTTCAGTAGCATTAGCAAAGGATTTTGTTTTTTTTTTTCAGTAGCATTAGCAAAGGATTTTGTTTTTGTACAGTACTGACTATACCAAAGTAAAACAATATTGAAATGAAACAAAACCATGAGCAACAACAGAGTTTATTCTTTTTGTATGGAATTTTTGTGAAATGAAATAGATTACAACTATACTTTATCTTTGAATGTGAAAGTGACATTTGCATTCTTATTGTTTTTTCCTTTTAATGATTCCTGTTGTGTGTGCAGGCCATTAAGATGGAGTTCAGCTTCAGAGTGACCACACCCGGAACCTTCCATGGGTTTGGCTCTTGGTTCTCTGTGGACTTTGCTTCCCTGGATGATGGTCTGGATGACCATGTTGTACTGGACACAGGGCCAAAGTCTCCGTAAGTGAAACATATCATTCTCTCTCTCTCCCCTGTCCTGCATACTTGATTGTATGTTTATTACCTATCATTTATTTCAGTCATCGCATTTCTAAATCTACAGCTGTATTCTTTTTTATTTATGTATTTGGTTATTTATGTATTCACTCATTGTATATTTATCTATGAATTTACTTTTATTTATTTATGTAGTTATTTGTGCTAAGTAATGATATATGTGTTATCCATTAATATGATAGTTTCATTCTGTTAGTCACTATATATTCCTATAATGTGTAGCTATTACAATGTGTATCTATTTTATTGATATTTATATATTCATTCATGCATTCATTCATTCAACAATGTTTTGTTTATATTTGTCTACTTGTCTATACCGTGATGCCTCCTCAAAACAGACTCACCCACTGGAAGCAGGCGGTATTCATCCTGGATGACTGGTATGACCTGATGAAGGGGGACGTTGTCGTGGGAACCATGATGATGGAACGCAGCCACCTCTGGAGAAGGCACTTCAAGGTCAGACTGTCCGGCAAGATACGACTCTTCAGCTCAATGCAAGAAAAGGTTCATATTTTCTTCTTTCTAGTTTGAGGTTTATACAGATTTGAGGTAGCCCTTCTGAGAGTTGCTGGAAATGACTGAATTATTCAAACTTTTTTTTTTGTAATTGCACTTACACTGGGTAGAACAAATGTTTGCAGTGTATGAATGAAGGAAAACATATGAGATGAATATATAGATACAATTTCAAGTATTTGAGGAACAGAATTATCATAAGTAGGAGAAAAAACTCACATTGTGAAGAATCATTTTGTACACTCATATCCATTTTTGTATCTCTGTGAATTTGAATTTTTAAGCAAGAATTTGTAATCGATGTGCTCATGAGTTTATTTTTTCATATTTGGGTATACATCTCGTCCAACACATTCGAGGGCACATCTCCTCTGAAAATTGTCTTAATAACCAAAACTATGTAAGAATGTGATTCTAATACAAGACCATGATTTTCACCTTTAATAAGCTTGTGCTTTATAGTAATGGAATGACCATTGCTGACCAAGAACTGTACATGTTTAGTGTAAATATTAACTCTTTTATCAATTGCATCATTTATCTGACGTGGAGACTAAAATTCAAATAGAGGTATTAGAAAGATGAGATGATTTATATCTGCAAATGTTAAGGGTATGCACAGACTAGAATAAAACATAGTTAGGTACATTTTTTTTTAAAGTTCTTTGGGTAAAGTCGGATACTGTGACTCATAGTTCCTTTAATTGACTATTTAATCAAATCTGTCTCATATCATATGAATGGTAGTTTTTTTGTTTGTATAATACCCATGAGTTCTTGCAGAAGTTCAGATAGATTATTGGTACACTATATATAGATCTACCCAGGTGGCTTGGATAGTTCAGTTGAGGTCCCCAAGAATAGGGCATTAAGTACCCAGGTAATATTTGACACCTTTATAGCCATTATAACTCAGTATTTGACTACTGCAGTTTATGTATGCATTGATATTTAAATGCTTCCTGACTTCGTTCTCCTAGCGGTACATTCCCTTGTAAAGATTTTCAAATACTTAGCACTGTTGCTAGTTGGCCTTATCTTGTAGCAAGAAATGGTAGCATTGCATTGCTTTGTGTGTTCTTTTGTGCCTTTTCCTCACAACAATCTTTGGGCAGCTTGACTTTATGATTGGTTGAATGAGTGGCTTTCTGTTTCAATCTTTTATGCAGGTGTTTGACAAGACTTTTGGAGTGTGGAGGTAGGACAGCCTGCAGTCCTCTCACAACAAACCAGGCACACTCTCTCACGACACATCATTGTCGTGGAGCTAGGGATTTGTTGAAGAACTTGTCAAGTACTAGCATGCCAACATGTCAATCGGAACCCATTGAGCGAGGTTGCCTCAACATTGTGTCAGCTGATCAGTCAGTTCCCGGATTTGACAAGAGCTGTTCAGCAAACACAAAGTGCAGTATGTAGGACCAAGCACAAATATCTCTTCTTCTTTTTTTCCCCCTTCACTTAGCTCTTCTGCATCTACTGCACTGCAGGGAACAAATTCATTTTAATTTTGTGTTATGCTTCTCATATTAGCAGGAAAATACAAAGTGATCATTGTAAAGGAAAGAACGAAAAGCTGGCAATCAGTCGGAGAAGAAGTACAGGTACACTGTACCTTCAGAGTCAACCTGTGGATTTACAGATATCCAAATCAAAGTAAGCAATAATCAATGCAAAAATGGTCATTTATATCAATAAGTGAACATCACAGAGGACTGGTGGTAATAGCTGTGAAGTCAGTTGTTCAGGTCCTAATACTCTGTGTGCATATCAATTTTAATTTGCGTGCAATATAAATCATACTCATAAATAGGTGCTTTACAGAAGGATGCAAATAATTGTGCTGTCCAAACAGTATTTCCTCTTTTAATTGACAGCAAAAATCTATGCAGATCAGTTCCATCTTTTGCAGTTTGATGCAAGTTCATCGTTCTCAGGAAACTCGTGCATCAGTGGCTGCTGAAGAGTAATATCTTAACTGTTTGTTACCGATACATCATTAGTTTTGCTTGGCTGCATTTATTGGCATGTCGTCCATTGGGTGACAAGATGTCATATTTCAAAGATATGAATTTTCAATTGTCATTTTTTTTTTGTTGCAAAATTTTCACAAAATTCTATCAATGTTGACATTAAAAAAAGTATGAAAATATTGTTTTGGATTACATTGATAACTGTTCAAATCACTAGCCCCTATTTTTCTATATATTAAAAATTGAGTTAGGAGGTTTTTTATACACCAGGTATGCCAATTGAGATACAAGGTGTTGTCACTCCCGGGACGATGTACGGCTGTACACATGATCATTGTACGCAGTGCCCAACAGCACAGCCCTTCTCTACATATTATGAACATGTCCTCGCCACTTGGCCTTATTACTGCAGCTGACAGGTAGCATTTTAACTGCTCGAGTCCCGCGAGCCACAATCATGTGCATGTGGTTTGGTGCTTATCTTTTTAAAGGGCCTAATCATTAATTTTACTCTTCGCTGGTAGCATTTCTTCAGATTCAGTGTTGTTTGTTATTCATATATAATTCTGTTTTGGTTCCGTGCAGAATTCTCCCCCCCCCCCCCCCCCCCAAAAAAAAAAAAAAAAAAAAAAATGTAATTGCTACTTTATGATAGAGTCTTCAGGTTTTCAACACAGCTTGGAAGATTGAAGTTCCATTCCTCTCTCAAATTGGCAAAGCTGTTATTGTCTCTCTGATTTTGTGCAGATGTCTTATGAATTTATCAAACCACTTCCATGTAACTTTACCCCATCAATATCAGGTACATGTATGCTGTGACATTCTGAGTTGCCAATTTGACAATGGCACAGTGATTATTTCTGCAACAAAATTCCCCAGAACATGATGGGCTAAGACAGATTAAATGATTGTACCTTGTAGGATCACTCTAGCAGTTGCAAGTGACACAGTATATTTTTATCTATATTTTAACACATGGCTGTGGTGTATAAACAACTTAATGTCAGTTGCACCCAACAATAATTACAGTTTCCATGGTAGCAGCATGGCAACAGCCAATCAGAGGCTGGTATTTCAGTTGTTACTATTTCAGCTGCAGTTCTGATTGTGCATGACCAAATTACCTGATGGTAAGTTCCCAGAAGGTCTGGAATTACGTTTTTTTTATGAACTTGCAATGTTATATTACCACATAATATATATTTTTCTGTATTACCACAACATGTATTTTTCAATCTATTTTTTTTCCCTTTTCAATAATCCATATCAGTTTGATTTCAAGTTTGGGGGTATTGAATGGAGTAAAAGTGTTTCAAGGCCTGTTTTGGATTGTGACATTACTACTACTCAATAATTACTTTTTTTTAAGTCCATAAGGTACATCAAGTGAAAACTCCACAAAACTTTTGAATTCAAATAGTCAGTTATATTCATGAGAAAAAAAAAGAAGAAAACACCAACCAACAACACAACAATCAGTAGTGTAATATGTTTTAACCCTAACTAGGCCGGGGGGGGCCTCTGAGGCCCCCCCTCGACGTTTCGCGCGATGTATCGCTATCGCGAGAAGCCATCGCCGCGACGTTTCATGACGTTTTTCTTTCGAGTCTCCCGCATCTTTTGACACCAAATTTGCGATGCCCGGGTGCGCGGTTCCGAAGTTGCGCATAAATATGCACGTGCATGTCAGACCAAAAATTGCTCAAAAACATGAATTTGTGTACAATTTCAATGCAAACTGTGTTTACAGGCAAATTTCATAAAAGCATGATTATTTTGGGGGTTTATTGATGAAAATCAATTAATAATGCAATTTCTTGTTCGGAACAATGTCACAGACAAATTTCATTGAAAAAACAATGAAAAACATAAAGTCGAAAAACAAAGAAATACATAAGAAATTCAAAAAACAGTAAAATACTTAGGAAAATTTTTCTGATTGTGCAATTTTTTCTCTTACATTTGCTAAGGACACTAAAAAGAATATTTACACCAAAAATGTGCCTGTTTTGAGCTTTATTTAGTGATTTAAACCAAATTGTCTGATTTCATGCATCATTATGCATAAATTAGCATAATTTAGTGTAAATGATAATTTTTGAAAAAATTAACTTCATGGAATTTTTAGATTACATCATAGGCAATGCGTGTGCCAATTTTCGTCGCGATCGTGCGGTCGACGGCCGAGAACCGGATGGGAGGGTGGGGGGGGGGGGGGGGGCCTGGGAGGCGCCCCCCCGGCTCTATCATCTACCTAAATGGCCCGGCCTAGTTAGGGTTAAAGAGCATTATGGAAATTTTCTGGGTAATTTGATAATGCCTTCATGCAGAGTGATGCAATAGAGTAAGGTGAATTTCCCTTTGTGTGCAATCAAATTTGAGTCCTGTGTGCTTCAATGGCCTGTTCAAAGACCTCTTTCCTCAGTAGCAACATTCCTAGAGATACAAGTTGTTCATCATTCTAAAGTTCATAATCTGTTTTGTGAGAATCTGACCTCAATTGAACATACATGTATGTATGTGTGTTTTATGATATGTGGTGCATATTTTTCTCATCATCTACGTTATATGAAAGCAAGCCAGTACATGTGATCAATAGTCAAGGCTCTCTTTAAGAGCTGTTAGGAAGTCCTCTCAAGATTTTGCAGAACAGAAGCCTTAAATTTTGTGACATTATATTGTGCAGGTTTTGCGATCTTACGACAAATTTATTGATACGATATATTTCATTATGGTGCAAAGAAAAGTGATCAAGCACCATGTTCTTGCCACAACTTAAAATAGATGCTGTAAAATCATGAATCTTGCACGATGTTCCAACAGTTGAAGTGGAACCAGAATCCAAGTTTTAGCTCATTGTAAAGTGGATTACTTCATACATAAACCAGGTATCCATTTGTACAGAATGTATAATATGTGACCCGCCACAACAAAAGGATCCTAAAGTTGCTGACAGCTGAGCCGAGAAAATCGGGTTTGAAGTGGGATCATCGAGATCGGTCAAAACCACCGGATTTTTCTTTTTGGTATAATTTTGTAGTATCATGTATCGTCTATCATCTGCCGAAATTTCGAAGCTAAATGATCAAAGGAAAGGCAAGAAATTAGCGTTTTTCTGGGCCATGATTTTCCAACTTTCAACAGAACAGAAACGTGTCCGAAGATTTGGATTTAGCTCTGCAGCTAGACTCCGCTCCTATCAACAGTTGAGTGATCTTATTGGTCAGTGCATGGCACCCATTACTGATTGGTCGTGTGTAGCCCGCTGTTCTAAGCTTGAATGAACATCGCGGAGGTTTCTACGAGCATGCCTTCTATCGTCAAGAGGTGAAAACTGTCTGGCCTCCCCTTGATCATGATAGAGTCGGAAGGAAAACTTTGAAATTGGTTTTCTCGAAACGCAGATTGCCTAAACCACTCAACATGCGCTAACAATTCATCGATACATGTATCTCTGCAACTGAGTACTTTTAGGAGTCATGAAATATATGAAAATAGAGTAGAAGAATGAGGGAATAAGGTTATGTAATTTTCAGAAAATTGTCATTCCCCGACTTTCGGATCCTTTTGTTGTAGCAGGTCACATATAATTATGATACTGTGATGTACTTGTTTCAGTTGATTATTCAGCTCAAGTCAATTCAGGAAAAGTATTTATTCAGTAACAGCTCAGTATTATGGAAACATACTTAAGAAGTGACAATTTTTTTTTTTTTCGATGTGTAAATTGATCAAATATGGAAACATGTTAGAGATGTGCAGATGTTGTGTATTTTTTGTTTCTCTCTCTCTCTGCTGTACAAAAGCAACAAACTACCAGTGGAAAAAAAAAAGTGTTGTTTGTAATATGTATTGATTATTCAGTGCATTGACTTTGTTGTAGCCTACTGGGGTGATTGCCAGTTCTACAGCGTAATGTCACTTTAATATGAAAATGATGATACATGTCAGCAAAAGATAAGCAGCTGTCACAGATATGCAATATTTGCAGCTGTAGCCTCCGCTCATGCAATTGTAAAGTAATTCATAGTTTATTTTCTATGGTGCATTTCCTTGATAAAGTCTTGTAAAGATGATTGTGACTTTTACGGGGTGCTTTTTGCTTGAAGGTACATGCCTACATCAATATCTTTGCAGTCTGAACATGCAGAGAGGCCAGTGAAAACTGAACACGCCAGTGACAACATTTCAGTATGAGTATCAAACATTTTATTGAATGGACGGTCATATAATAGATTTATACAGTAAGAAAGAGAATAGATACAATGAGATACACTCATAGTGTAAATACAAGGCAACTTCATTTCTTTACACCAGGGAAGGACAACACAAAAGTGAAATTAAAATGAAGGTCAGAGTAGAAATCATCTGGAAACTTTTTGAACATCCCTTCTGAAGTAGACTTTACATAACAAAATCATCAAAGGCTTGAACACTCTTTTGCTCAGTATCAAACTGTGAAATATACTTGGACTCTGAGTATCAAGTCCATAAAGTATAATTTTTGCTGTGCCTCAAGAATTGATACCAGTTGGCTTTAGCATCATACATTGTACAACTGTATCAAAATTTATGATCTCTGGCAGAGCCATAAGACAGAGATTAAATTGAAATTTGTCTGGTTAATGTGTCTAATCAGTATCCAACATTTTGTGTGTTATTATTGTATTCTTCTTTTGATTTTACTTTGTTAGGTGTGAGTATAAACAGTTGAAAGATTTAAGTCTAATGATGCACAATTCCATTTTACATATACTTTGTTACACCCTCTGTTAGCCTGATGAGAACAGGATGATTTTGCTACAGCACACATTTCCCATAGACACTTGCCCAAGTATTCTCGGGACTAGTTCTCAGCGGGTTAAGGCTATGTACTGGGGCTTTATTTGTTAGAGGTACAGTCAGACACAAGCCAGTGGTGTCTTTTGAAGAATGGTCAAAGTTCATCTGATGCAATACTACATATGCCATATATATATTTGCAAGGGTTAATTGTTTTGGAAAAGTTAGCGAGTTGGGTGTTATTCTCGAATTGAAGAGCACACTAGGATTTCCCTCTATTTCTAATCTCAATGTGATATGCATTTGTAGAATTCTCAGTCCACTGCTGTACTCCTCGACTGCAAATTAAACCACTCATGAAATTGCAGGAAGTCTCAATTTACGTGAAATTAGACTTGATATTAAATATTATGCCGTATACAGTTTTTAACATGATACAGTATGTACACCTGAGTGAAATATCAAATCAGGATACAGTTTAAAGCTTTTACTAAACTTCAACTCATTTTTTAATGTGATATTTCAGGGGACGAGATGCATGAAATTGACCGATATGTTTGTACGTGTACATGTATAATGTCATATTTCCAGGTTCCACAGAGTATATTCATCATCATAATACTCCTTTCCTGGTCTGCAACAAGCACACCCTTTTATTTTCTTCCTTTTTAGTTGGATAATCTGTCCTTCTGTAGCCATATGCACTAAAATGGAGACTTTCCACAAACTTAGTAATATAGTGGACTCTCATTGGATAAACAACGATACATGTATAACAATCTTTTATTTATAACAAAGTAATTCCTTTGCCCCTAAGTTTAATGTTTCGTTTTGATTTATCTTAATGTTTTTTAATTACCCTAACATAGCAAATTTTTTATATAAAAGTGTACATGTACCAAGGTAATTTCATTGGAGTTCATGAAAGTCCACTGTAGTAGGATACACTGTATACACAGTGCTGACTTGTATCAAAGTGAATACCTTTTGGATAAAATTTTGCTGTGTACAAAAATTGTACAATCAACAGACTTACAAAGTACAGAAGGCATCGATTATTCAAACCATAAGCATGATTTCATGTCGTATGTACAATTTTACAGTATTTACACACATTTCACGTTGAATAAACATTTAATACGTATATTTCGACATTCCCATTTGTGACGTGTTCATTGTTGTCACAGAGTCGTGTCCTAAACAAAACTACAACTTTTTGAAGTACGAGTGTTGTATACATCAAGGTGTGAAGGAAATTGTAGAGAGGAATGAATTGCATAAACACACCATAATCGGTAATGGGCTACAAGTTGGGATGTAACAGAAGAATGGCATGAAGGGTGCTGTGATTTACTTTCAACTTCACACTGACTGGTTTCCAAACTTTTTAAAAGTTTCAAACCGGAAGTATGGGATGTATGAGAAATGACAACAATAAAAAGTTCTCTTGCAAATTTACTATAAGTATCTGGAAAGTTTGAATAAAGACAGCTGGTTGGTCATATAATGTAGTCCTGATGGGTTCAAGTATACCACAAAAACAGTAATTACATCGTACCATGTTGACTTTGTATCGCATGAGACCTGATATTCCACAATGCAGTGGTAGTTGCTCTAATAGCGTGAGTTACTACAATGAAGCATGGATTTAAAAAACAAAAACTGTCTTTTTGTGTAACATGCCCCAACACACTGAAGACTTCGTTTATTGTACTGCTTGAAAGAACCGTGGCAATTTAAACTGCAAAATGTAATATGTACTATGTATATACAAGCTAACACAATTCGTCTGAGCTGGATCCTTCGAATAATTCCAAATTAATAATACTACTGCTTATGATAATAAAGGGTTATGTGATTTTGCAGAACGTGGTCTTGCTAGTCAGTTCCTGGCAAATGGATCTTTGTTTGCTGATGCGTAAAAAAAAAGAAAGAAAGATAAAAAGAAACCAGCATGTTTTCAAATACACAATAAACTCATTGCATATCATCCAGAATACAGCAACCAGTCCATCCAGTACATTCCTTCATGCTTTCTACACCGGACTCGAAGCTACACCAGCATTCCCCGGTGTTCAAACTATTGATGTACAGCTGTAGATGATGTCGAGCACGGCAGAGTTTGGTCCAATATGTTCTTGTGACTGTATAATATATTCCAACATTGTTTCCAATCGAAAATCTAGGGACTTGTCTGGCAAATGTTTGTGTAGTCTCTCTTGTGGTTTATTCCTCCTTCTCCTGCTTTTCTTCCTCAGGTGGTGTAATCTCTTCATCTTTCTCTATAAAAATAAGAAAATTGGAAGAAAATTGATAGCAACATAAATACAGGAATAATGCCATGCATCAAACATTCATCAATAAAAGGAGTTTACTAATAATCAATCTTTTGTGACATGTAAAGAAATATATATGGACACTAATCCATACAATTAAATAATTTTAGATATCTTGATGAGCAATCACATCTCACCTAATCTCACCAAAACACATCAAAACTCTTCATTACATCCATGTTAACAAACACTGTAAAAGAGCTCCAATAAATCCAAAATGCACTGGGCATATTACATGTACATCTTATTCCATGACATTTATCATTTCCTTTCAACTGTCAGACAGACCCTTTGCCAAATAGACTACCTATTGTCAGGTCAATGTAAGTCAAAGGATACATCTGCATATTGCATCACAATCATATGAAAAATCACAGTTTGCCCATCTTGAGGTACACTTGTACGTGTAGCTAATGGTATATAGCAGACAGTTAATTTTTCTAATCATTGCATGAACAGCATGCGATATAAATCAATGTATCCTGCAATTAAGGCGACAACAGATATACAGAATTACTGTACACATATTAAGTAGTGTATATTATACACTTTTAAAGCATGTTTTATGGCATCCGTGACTTGCATGCTTTGTGAGAAATAATAGCAACAGTCACTCCATTGTACACTTTGCAACTTTCTCAACAATGGATGAAATATCCAAGGAATTGCAGGCAATGTGTTTCTTTCTTGTTAAGTCTGTATGTTATCGTCTCTCACATAGCACAGGGTCAATGGCAAAAGTCATTTGCATCACTTAAAAAAGCATTAACTTGTGCACTACACCAATGTAAGTGGTCAATTTAGCAGCAATATTTGACACTATTACACCACGCTGATGGCGTCATTTGCATTATTAGTTTCTTTGCCCAGGGAAAAAAAAAAGAGAAAAAGATGACAAGCTTTCACTGCACCTACTTATTGAAACTTTACCTGAAATTTCATTGTTATGCCTGCATTATGGATTGCTAATTTACCAGGGAGGTGTTTCATAAAGCTGTTCTTAAAGTTACGAACGACTTAAGAACGACTGGAACACGTTCTGATGTGCTATTTGCAGCACAAGAACCGATTACCAGTCCTTCTTTAAGACATTCGTACCTTTAAAGGGTGGGTACAGTTCTGGTTGAGGTGAGGATTTAGCTTTTAACGTTACGCGAGATATTCAGAAACCATTCTATGAGATGTCAAAGAGCATGCAATTCTTAGGGGTATCAGACGTTTATTTGATGAAAATCGGTTTTGAGATGGCTGAGACATCCAAAAACAAGGTGAAACAAAGAGATCCTAATAAAAGGCATGGCCTGTCGCCTTTTATTATTATCACTTTTTGGGATATCTCAGCCATTTGAAAACCAATTTTCATCAAATAAATGTTGAATCCTTCTTAAAATTACATGCTCTTTCATATTTTGTAAGAGGTTTCTCATCATCTCACTTAGGAATGTTCAAAACATGAATTCCCACCTTAACCGGTACTGCGGACCGTACCTTTAAGAACAACTTTATGAAACACCCCCCAGGCCAGCCCAAACCAATTCTGTGCTGCCGTGGATAACATTTGTTGAAAAAGTATCATAAAGACACTGAATACTGTACGAGCTGAAATTTTCACGTACAGATATTCTCGCGAATTGCTACTTGAAGGACATTTTCGCGGTTGCGAGGGTCTAACTGAACTTAGCTATTCGCGCGTTGTTATTTTCGGCGGGTTGTTATTTTTGTGGTTCAAAGGCGATTCGCAAAATTCGCGAAAATAAAACCACCGCGACAATTTCAGCTCGTACGGTATATGAGTGATTTATTCTACTTCTTTATGATACAGGCAAAAAAAAAAAAGTTGTCTTCATGTGTAACTCTACGTTAACACAGGTAAGATGGTACTGAATGAGAGGTGTCATTACATTGAAAGCAGATACAAAATGCGCTATTCAAAAACACACAAAGCGTATTATGCACTGAGCTTTCAAATATTTTTCTGTTGAAAAAACAACAACAATGATATGCTAATTTTAGGCTTGTGACACACACGCACAGTTTGCACAAGCACGATGATGGTTGACAGGGGAATATCGAGACAATTGGATGAACATACGTGATGGAGATGCAACTCGTGCAGATCTGATCTAAGAACAACCTACATGTAAGCCTTCACAAGTGAATGGCTAGATAACAGCATATACACTGTATGCTAGTACGGGTACTCCTTTGAAGATACACTGAAATGTTAAATCCTATAAGGAAGGACATACATACATTGTACAGTGTATATCAATACACACAGGACTTCATTCCCTTTCACGCTGTATCTCAAATTTCTTTAACAACCACAAAGCTCAGAGAAAAGGGGAAAGAGACAGACAGACAGACAGACAGACAGACAGACAGACAGACAGGGGGAGAAAAAGATGGAAAGAGGGAAAGGGACTAGAACAAGGAATCTCCATTATGTACCTGGCACAGAAAAAAAAATTGTATGTTGACCTTGACAGACACTAACAACAAATTAGAGATTTGAAGTAGTAGTCTCAAGGTCCAGCATTTTCTCAGCACATTCTGATAAACGTGAAGAATGACCCATTTTGGGTTCTCACTTGCGATGTACCGTCTTTTCACTGGCAATGTTTCTGCTTGTCTACAAAGGCATCATCATTCACAATTCTGTGTGATTGCACTTCAGTTCACTCATACTGGCATCTACTGTTGACATTTGATTTTTGATGAGAAAAACAACAAAGGTGCATCTGTCAGCTGAATGCCAGCTGAATGCCAGTTGAATGCAGAGTCATGCGTGTATAGCCATTTCGACCGTCGCAAACTAAATTTGAGGAAAATTTTCCTACATTGCATGTCTGTGAAATAGTGGAAAGATACATGTAGAAGCTACAAGTAAGAACAAGGAAATCCATCTTTGCTTCCCTACCCCCTTAAAAAAGGAAAAAAAGAAGAAGAAAAAAAACCTCCCCACCCCACCTCCTTAAAACTGGAAGTATCATAGAAAATGTGTGTGTTTCAGCAATTAAAGACTCATAAGCTTACTCATAGAACACACTCTCATGTCCCTACCCCATTCCTGTTCCCTACACCTTAAATACAAAATTTTGTTGTTGTTGTTGTTGTTAACCCTCCTTGCTAACTTCCAGCGTGAGAAATCTTTCACCTCTTTGGCGTAACTATTTGCCATCCTTCTTGGACTCGTCATCAGAGCTGCTACTGCCGCTCTTCTTTCGGCTGCGGTGGGACGAACGGCTGCTGCTCCTGCTACTGGCCTTGGACTTGGACGACCTACTACTGCTGCGAGAGTCTGCGTGATTGGCCAGCATTGGAATTTGCCAGTGAGTTTTGCTCAGTAATAAAGTGAACAAAAATACTGTCCTAAAGTGCCCTTAGTTCATTTCTTCCATGCTTTGCTTCTCTTGTCAAAGATATTTTATATCAAAAGTGCACACTAAGAAGAAAAATAGGGCATTTTTTTTTCTTTTTTCTTTCTGAAAATGCATTGATGTCTTACGATTGGATATGCGTCTAAGTAATTAATCTGGAGGGTGTTTCATCAACGTTTGTCAGCGCTGACAATCACCATGATAGTAACAGTCAGTGACCAGAGCATCTCAGCCAATCAAAACTATGGATTTTGCTGAAATTGTCAGTGCTGACAACTTGTCAGTGCTGACAAATGTTGATGAAACACCCCCCAGAAGTGAGTAAATGTGTCAATGGCATATCTCCCCCCACCCCCATTCCTGTTTTCTTCTTTGAATATTGAATGATATATAAAGTTGTTAAAAACTTGAAAAGCGTTTTGTAAAACCATGCATTACCTTATTGTGGAAGGAAAATTTTGTTTTTACTTCTTTGCCACCTGATTAAGTTTATCAGTCTTCTGATTCATTTTTAACCAAAAATCAATATTTTGATAAAGAAATTAAATGATAAGATATTGAAATATTGAACACTAGTACTGTATGACATTTCTTGTTATTCTTCAGAATAAGTTATGTATACAATAATGAAAAAAAAAATAGAGCAGCCAAAAAAACAAAAACAAAACTGCACCAACTGCAACTTTTACAAACTGTGACATTTTAGAGATTTGATATAGCTGTGAAAAAGGAAATTAGTTTCCACACAACCCACATGTGATGACAGGTTATGGTTATGTCATGAAAAAAAAAATCTGAACCTGGATCAATGCATTTTGAAACTATAAACTTCTGATATTTTTTTTTTCCAGGAGTATGTGGGATATACATGAATAAACAGTGACAGGCAGAATCTAAAAATGTGTTTACTTCTAAAGAATAATCTACCACATAACATAGTTTGACTTGAGGTTGTTGAAGGCAAATGACCTTGTGTGGGAACACCAGTCATATCAAAGCATATTGCATTGTACGCGTTTGAAGGTTTGAAATTTGTGAAATTTGCAGTAAGGACAGAAGAGTGATTAAAACACTCAAACACTGGCGTGAAGAAATATCTCCTCTTCAAACGCTGGCTCTGATTTGTTAGCTCTATCTCCCATCTTAAGTATGGAGCAATCCCTTAAATATCAAAAAGATGCTTTGGTAATGGTATTGATTAACCAATTAAAAACAAAACAAAAAACAAAAACAAATATTCCACACATGCCTTAGAAGTTAATAGTCATAAAAGCTTAGTAGAGTTTTTCCAGAATTAATCTGCATGGGGGAAAAAAAATCTCACGATCAACAATGAGGAGTGGGAATATAGTCACATGTCCAGTGACGGCAAAAAGAGTAATTATTGTATGTGGCATGTTCGTTTACTCAGGTTTGCTGACGGTGAGCTATGCTTACTTCAGAACACTGTACATGTACTGAAGTTATGAGGGGAGATAAGTGCAGAGAATGCGAGTTGCAAAGGCAAGTAACACAGCACAAGTGTTGCATGTTTTAACTCGCTCAAAATAAGCAACCCAAGAATGGGTTACTTTTCAAATTAAAGTGTATGCAACATAAACAGATCCAGATAATGTGCTGTGTGGGGAGCAATGAATAAACTGCACATTTAGAAGGAGGTGCTTTGTATCTACACTTTAAAAAAAAAAAGCACAGACATAGCTATTCTGTATGAAAATCGATTTTAGTCCTTTTTAATCATCCGGACAATGCATGAAGGTTCCTTGTCTTGAAAGTTATTTGTCTTATTCAAAGTCTACAGGATATCAATATAAATTTTGTGCATTTCTTAAATTGTCTGCTTCTCTTTTTTTTTTGGGGGGGGGGGGGGGGGAGGGAGGGTGAGAGGCTTTCAAATTGTGAAGATGAAAAAAGATGACGCATGTTCCTGGCCTGAAATGCAGCCAATCTCTCGTAATATACAATATGCCTAAATGTATATTAGACTAGAGCAAGACTAGTAGCTTTGCACAAACATTACATACAACGCTGAATGGTGTCTTGAGGATGTGAAAATATCTACATTGTACCAGCACAAGGGATTAAAGCCAGTAGCAAGTCAACATGAAGCAATGATGGAAGAGGCGTGTTACTGTGCCATCACGATCCAACCAACAAGTGAATGTGAGTAGGAGTATGCAGTCATATGGTCAATTTAACTACAGCATGCTGTGAAATAGCCATCATAAGCACTTGATTATATCACCAGGCTGCACAGCGTGATGTACTACATTCGTGGAATTGTTATTTATCGTATGCAAAAACAAGGAATTCTCTATGCCTAATCAATAAAGTAAAGAGAACTTGGAGAGTAATTATACTAAGGTCACAGCACTCTCATTACACCTAGTAACTTTCAGCAACTTGATTCTCTTATGTGTCAAGTGACTTGAGTGGTATGATTCAGATAGCAATAGTTAGGACAGGCATTAGGACCTTGAAAAACGTACAGGAGTTGTCACTAGTCGAACGAGAAATCACATACCAGTAATTTCATTCAAGCCTACTAGAATCCTCTAGGGCTGTTTTTGTTTTTGGTTTGTTTCTTTTGTGAGGGGAGGGGGAGGGGTTTTCTTGTGTCTCATGAGCTTCATAGTTTTAATATGAAAGACTCAATGTTTTGAAATAATTGAACGATCATTAGGTATTCAAAAGCATCCATTCAACCTATTCAAATCTGTAGAAAAATTCCATTTCATTTGAAGAACATTTAAAGAAGGAACGGTGACACAGGATTTCACAACGACGAAACACTTTGTAAAGTGCATCCCGACCTGGTGAAATAATGCGCTTGCAAAAGATTAAATACTAGAGGAATATCTTCAGACAATGGAACAGGATGTCAGGAAAGGTAAGGAGAGCGGGTGGGGGATTGATGTCGAGATATATATGAAAAGCACCAATGATGTGATGAAGCAAGGATGAGGGTATATATAATGACACATTTAAACATCCAGCCACACAAAGTGTCTTCACCATCAGCTTTCGCTTTCTCTTCCTTCTCCTCCTCCTTCTGTTGTACGTCGTCTTCCTTCTGCTGAGGAACCTCCGCCTCCTCAGGCTTCTCCTCCTCCTTCGCCTGACCAACATCCACCTCGGCATCGTTAGCCTCTTCCTCTTTTTGCTGACTGCTAATCTTTATTCCGCGATGGACACGAGGTGCTTTTGGAAGGGATTTTTCATACATCATACACTTGTATATTCCAAATGCACATGGATGGCAATGTCAAAATCTCATTTGAAAATTATTCCCTTGGTCGACAGAGAGCGTTAATCTGCACATGTACTGTAAAAGTGGAAATCTTCGCGGTGTTGAAATTTTATTTGCGCATTTCACGCAACCAGAAACTAGCGCGAAAATAAAAGCATGCAAACAATTTTTGCTCGCCATATTCAGTAGTTGATGTCTTGATTCTGCAGAATTTAAAGCTCATGAAACTCATCTCACATGGCCGAGTGTGAAAAATTAGTTGCGCGAAAATATCCACTTTTACAGTACTCAAATTTTTAACTGATCTTAATGAAGTTTGCTGATCCCCAGCTCGAGACATATCAAGCTCGAGCTTGTCTCATTGAATTGCTCTGTCATGCTTCCAATCAGAGTGACGGAATGCAAAGTGCATCTATCAAAAGCTCTTTATCACTGAAAAAAAATACACACACACACACCCACCAACAACATACAAATGTACAGCTCAAGACTTGACTCAAAATGCCAAAGATCACATTGGCTTATCTTTGCCCACTGAAATTTCAGTGTCGCCATCACTGGATGAGAGAACTACTACCGCTTGTGTTGTCACATTGTGTAGAATGATAAAAAGAAAATATAGAGAAAATTCAACATATTTTCGCTTTTCTCACATAAGATAAGAACACTTGACTTACCTCTTTCAGTAGGCAGGGGGAATAATACTACCCTTTGTACGTCAGTGACAAGTCAAGGAAATTTGCATTTTTTCAAGAAATTAAATTTTGTGAAATTCTCTTTATATTTTTTTGAATATCATTCTACGTATGTGACATCATACACTGTAGTAGTCTTCTCATCCAGTAGTGACTGCGCAGATGCTTTAAAAATTCATAACTTTTGAATGGATTGTCCAATTTTCCTCAAACTTTAACTGATGTGTAATACTAATATTGATGCATTCATTCAATCTACATGTATATGAAGGTGGACTCATCCTCATTAACATGTATATGGTGGAAACTTCAATTGTACATGTACATGTACAAATATACTTAGTAGTCTATTCTCACATAGCTTTTTAATCTCACTGAATTCTACCTTCCTTCTTTTTCTCTACCTCACATCAACACATTCTTTCCTCTCAACACAAGATACAACAACCTTTGCCTTTTTTTTTCATCTTTCTCTCTGTCTTGTGAAGCCCTTTTCCCCAAAAGATAACCAGTAAAGGTGTGGTATTGACCCTGATCCCCCCCCCCCCCGGAAAAAAAAAAGAAGATTGAAAGATTTTTAAGAATGCACCGGACAGAAATCAGGGCCCCATTTCATAAAAGATGTTAGAATATTAAGTTTTGATAGAAAAGCAAGTTCTTGCAGTAACAGCCAATCAGGATGCTGGATTTTTGTCGTTACCATGACATTTGCCACTCCAGCAGCAAGAGTTACAATCATAGCAACTTTTATCATGAAACGGGGCTCTATGGATCCCTGTCCGAATGATGCATGTTACTTCACCCATCATACATGTAGGTCCATATTCCACACAAGCAATACACTGGCACCGACTCTACTCCAATGACTCACCTTCCTCTTCTTTCTGTTCCTCCTTCTTCTCCTCCTCCTCCTCCTTCTTCTGTCCATCCTGCTCCTCCGGTAGGACGTCTCCCTCCGCCTCCTTCTCCTGCAGCCCCTGGACGATCTTCTCATTGAGGTCCTCCAGGGCCTTGGAGATGGCCTTCTGGGCCGGCTCGTCCCCTTGGACCTTGGCCATCTCAAGGGCACGCTCGAAGGACTCAATAGCCTCCTGGAGATCACCCAGCTTGACTGAAATGAAAAAAAAAAAAGAAGAAGGAAAAGAGTTAGGGGTCAGGGGTCAACAATCACAGTTGTCTGGTACTTGAGGACAATTTATTCATTGGTCGAATGAGAGCATGCACGAAAACAAAACTGGTTTGCATCCCTCTTCAAACAGGCAGGCTACACAGCTAAAAAGGACTGAGATAGCAAGTGCTTACAGCGCATTCACAATAATAACATTCAAATAAAGGTAACAAAATTTAGGCATTTTCGCACATGTCGCGAATCACTGTTGGATCACAGCTTTAACAACCTGCCAAAATGTCTAAATGCACTTTGTTAACACGACATTAACATAAAGGTCAGCATCGCTTCGCGAAAATGTCTATGACCTCGTAATTCGCGAAAATATCTGTACGCGAAAAATAATAGCGTATACAGTAATACATATAAATCAATGTAGCATCATGTAAAGTGCGTCCATAAAGTGAAAATGGCGATAAGGGGAAAAAAAATGACATTAAGGGATCGGTACCTTCTGATTGGGCAATGAGCACGCTGGCGTTGAGCTGCCACACGTCGTCCCCGGCCTCCTGGGCTGCCTGGAGACTCTTCTGGCCACAGTCCCTGGCCTCCTGGTAGTCGCCCAGCTCCAGGTGGCAGCGGCCGATCTCGTGGTACAGCCAGGTGCCTTCCAGCGCCGACTTGACCAGTGGTAGCTTCTCTGACCAGTGCGCCACGGCCGCGTCAAACTTGCCGATGCGGGCGTACACGCGACCCAGGTTATCCAACGCCCGCGACCTGCCTTCCTCATTATCGCTTTTATTGGGAAAATAGATAAAATAGAAACTTCCAAATAAAAAATGAAGTTGAGGCTCTATCGTTGCTGTAAGCTGTAATCCAAGATAACTGATTGGACAGTCCTTCAACCTCATACATTGTGCTATTCTTATATTTAACCTGCAAAACAGAAGTATAACATCAATTCATTTTTTTTATGTAATTACACACATGTAAAACATAGCATCAAACAGAAAGACACAATAATGACATTGCCATTAGCGTTGTCAAGAATATCAACATTGGAAATACAGAAACCATGTCAAGGTCCTTGCACAGTTGGTACACCACGAACATTCAGTCTGTGCAACTTAATCATTAAATGACATGGGGACCTGGAACCAGCACATTGCAGTTCAAGCTGGATGTCAAGTTTTCAGTAATTCCCTTTTTCAGAATGAATTCAGCTTTACATTCAGAATTTCTGACTACTCGAATTGTTCTTTGTAGCAATAAAATGAACCTGGTGAATGAGCAAAGCTACACATGAAAATAAAGGAAAAGAGAAGAAGAATTCATGAAAAACACGTTGATTGTTTCCTTAATCTCTTTTTTTCTTTCTGTTGCAGAAACTCACTTGTCCTTGGAGATGTCCAGGTCCCGTTGGTGGTTCTGCTGAGCATCCGGCATCTTGCCCATGTCGAGGTATGCGTTGCCGATGCAGCTGTGCAAGTTGGCAATGAACTCCTGTTTCTCTGGCACGTCGTCCTGCGACCAGCCCTCCACATTCCTTAGGACCTTCTGGGCCTGCCGTAGAGCATCACGTGGTCTGCCGTCAGCCAGGGCTGGATATGGAAGGTATCAAGATGAGGCAATTATCATCCTATGCTATCAACTGGCCCTTTTTTTTTTCTTCTTTTAAAAAAATAAATAAGTCATACACAAAGAATATCTATGTGTCTTGAGTGCGTGCTACAGTTTTAAGATACTATGCATAGTTTGGAGAGCTGATGCATAATCTAATTTTGATATGAATTGTGTGTTGTTGTTTTTTTTCAAAGTGACTAGAAGTAGTTCCACACTGATGATCAAACAAATTTAATGGGTAGTAAGTCTGTAACCCCTTCATAGGCTTCCAAACAAAGTTCCTCCCTGTGCAGCTTTGAAAATATAACTATCCTTACATTGTCATCTAGTAACAAAATCATCTTTATCATCATCATCCTCCTCCTCCTCCTCATGAACGTCATGAATAATCCTATAATCATCATCATCATCATCATCATCATCATCATCGTCACTATCATGATCAACATTGTGATCATCATCATCACCATAATAACCACTATTATCATCACCACCACCATCACCATCACCATCACCATCACCATCACCGTCACCATCCCCATCACCATCACCACAGTAAGTCTCCTTACCTGCATCAATGTCTTCTAGGTTCTTGAGGATGTACTTGGCAGGATCGGCTGGTTTCTGTTTGTTCTTCTCCCTTGCCCCCTTCGCCTCCTCCTTCTCCCTCTTACGGGCGTACATCGGCTTCTGTTGCCGCCAGAACTCTGTCCTCGTGTCGAGATACTGCAGGCCCTCGTTCACGAGGTCGTAGATTCGGTTTCCGCTGTCTGTGTCAGCTCTCGTTAAGTCTGACAAGGAAAATGTATGCATACATTGTTAGACTCATTACGCAAGCAACAACCGTTGTTGCTATTGCAGAAGCTATACAAATATATGCAACTCTGTGGAAGTGTCTGGAAGGAATTAATTGGGTTTTTTTAAAGCTACTGAGAAACTATACTTTGTGATACATGCTGAGTAGTGACTGATTGCTTGCATGTGACTGAAAATGCACAGAAAATACAGTGGGCAAATATGAGAGAGACAGGTATACTGTACAGCAAAATACTTTTGTGGCATGAAATATTTGTGAGGAGCTGACAGCTTTTCTCATGGCATAAAATTTTTGTGAAATGCCTCTGGCATTCAATGCATATAGGGTAGACAAGGACTTTTGCATGCATTATAACTTTGCAAATCTTGGCTCTTGAGAAATTAAAATTGATGCAAACATTCCTCATTCTACAGTACTCTAGTGTTTTTCTTCTGAAGGATTGTAAAAAGTAGTCACAAAAGATTTTGGATGACTAATGCCTATAGTTCATAGTACTATGGCTATCAACAATGCAGCTTTGATCAAGACGGATCCACAGGTTTCAGCCAAGATAATGTTGCATTAAGTTTACCTTATTACCATCTGAACGATTGTGCTTCTTCCATGTAATAATGATGCCAAGTTTTCACATCAGAATCAATCAAATGATTCACAACAGTTTTGCATTTATCCACATACACACTATAAAACATGAAGACATTCTGGAAGGACATGGTGTTAAACAAAACATTACAGACATTTTTAATCATGTTGCACAATTACCCGTACAATGTTAATCTGGGTGAAATGACACCACATAGGGTAGGAAAAGGAGATCTACCCTAATTATAGCTACATTTCGTCTGTTGAGAATGAGAAGGGCTTTAAGTCTTCTCGAACACTATGGGTTTTGTGGTCACTTAATGCCCTTATCATTCTCAACCGACGATTTATAATCTTAGAAACAAATCATGTCATGCCTTGTCATGCTAATCAACGGCTCAACATTACATTAGTAGTGGCTTGAAGGCCCGGGGCCACTGAAAATTGATGTTGGGCTACAAAATAAAAAGTTATCTTTTGATAGCCTGTATCAGGCAACAAAGATTCAAAACGGATTCTTATATTTCCCGTATGTTGGGCCAAAGCATTTATTTTGGGGGGCACCAAAGCTTCAAATGTAAAATTTTAGTGGCCCAAACAGGACAATAAAATTTAGTGTCAAACCCTGTAATCAATCATATAATACAGTTGTCTTTACAACATTCATGGTTGTCAGTATATTAGATCACTATGGGCCATGTTGCCCAACTTCAGTGTATGCCAAAGTGGTTGTGTGTGTAAAGCACCTAATGACAGTCCGTAGCTAACATTCTAGTCACAGAAATTTTCTTGGTGACCGACTGATGCACTTTAAGGAGCCTCAGGACTTCTGGTGGAAGTAACGGACATCGCTTTCTGCAGACTGCACTTACCGTCATCTCTGAGAAGCATGTCGAGGTATTCTTTGTCAGCATAGAGTTCACCCAGGAGCTGCTTGGCCGTCTTTTTCTCGGCGTCAGTCTGCTCCGGCTTGGTGGGCCGCTTCTTCTTGTTCTCTTGCTGCTTGGCCATGGGCTTGCTGTAGCCCATCCTGGCTGGCTTCTTGCTTTTGGCCTGGCAGAAATCAATCATGGGGACAGTGAGCACATTCAAGCATTCATCAGATATTAAGATATATACAACAAAATGTTAAAGGGAAGGTAAACCCAAAGAGCAATGTGGATTAAGTGAAAGCAGCAATGTTAATAGAACACATCGGTGAAAGTTTGAAGAAAATCGGACAATTGATGCAAAAGTTATGAATTTTTAAAGCTTTGGTGTTGGAACCGCTGGATGAGGAGACTACTAGAGGTTATGACGTATGAGTGGACAACAATATAAAGGAAATATAAAGAAAATTTCACAAAAAATCATTTTTCATGAAAATTACAAATTCCATTCAACTTGATACTGACATATGTTAAGGGTAGCAATTATTTCCCCAGTTTTCTGACAGCGGTTAGTCAAGTGCTCTTTCATGATGCTAGAAAAGTGAATTTTTGTTGAATTTCCTTTATATGTTCTTGGTATTGTTGTCCACTCATATGTCATAACCTCTAGTAGTCTCCTCATCCAGCGGTTCCAACACCAAAACTTTAAAAATTCATAACTTTTGCATTGATTGTCCGATTTTCCTCAAACTTTCACTGATGTGCTTTGCTAATGTTGCTGCTTTCACTCAATCCACATTGCTCTTTGGGTTTGCATTCCCTTTAAATCAGTTCTATCTTTCAATTCTCTAACAGAAAACTTGCCTAATGAAATAGTAACACAGTACCAGTAAGTAGAACGAGCGATAAAAAAATTGCCAAGAAATTGTGAAGTATTTTGATATTCATTCTTGATATCATGAACAACATAATGGCTTTGCAACTGATTGACAAATTGCCCTACATTTTATGAATTTAAACATAATGGCTATTATAGTTTTAGACTGTTAACTTCATCACAGTCTAAGTTCTATGTCTGAAACACACAAGATTAAGTGACGCTTACCTCATCTTGTTTTGTGAAGAATGATAGATCTCCTTTGTTTTCTAGCTTGACTTTTGATGGACCTGGGAATAGATTGAAATAAAAAACAAAATTTGCATTACTCCTACTTGCCACAAAAACAATGCACAGTATGCTCTTCTCAAAAATTATTTCCTGTACCTGAAGTGGACATGATATAATGTTCCTTTGGAGCTGGCCAAACTCTTGCTGGGAGGTTGTGTGTTCAAATGCTTGATTCTTTAGATTTTTGTGTCACAATATATGCATATTTGCTGTAATCACCATATATATTTCATGGGGTTTTGTTTTCACGAATTTTGCACAGTAGGCTGCTACACATTTGTGAATTCAATAATGCACAAAAGTATTGACTCTGATCCAGGTATGTAATTATCATGTGACATAAGTATGCATACAACCCTGTGCATTTTTCTGCTCATTGCTGTACTCAAGGATTGTGAATCTAGCCATTCATATAATTGCCAGGATCTGAGTTTCAACTGGCTAAAAATTAGACTGGCTAATACTTAACACCATATACAGTAATGGAGAACATTTGATGATGAGATATGTAATAACAGGAGACAGATAGGAAGAATCTAACCATTATGAAATGTGAAAAGCATCTCAGTTGCCATGTTTCCTTGATAAGTATTGCCCACAACTTGGAAGAATAATCCATACAAAGCAATTACATTTTCTTCTGCTTGATTATCTACCACAGATTGCACTCACTTCCTATTGAGTTATCAATGGCTTCTTGTGCTTTCTGGATGCCGAGACGAAACTCTTGTAGCTCGGGTCTCAGCTTGTTTCCACGGTGATAGAAGACCAGGCCCATCTCAA
The DNA here is from genome assembly GCF_040938485.1 of Diadema antillarum. Taxonomy (NCBI): domain Eukaryota; kingdom Metazoa; phylum Echinodermata; class Echinoidea; order Diadematoida; family Diadematidae; genus Diadema; species Diadema antillarum. The sequence continues at coordinate 271,471 of NW_027272591.1, read as the reverse complement.
AGTCGCCCATCTGGTAGAGGGCCTCTGCCTTGTGGTACAGACCCTGTCAAGTGACCAAGTTCAAATCAAAATTCAAATTTAAATATTTATATTCAGAGTTTTCTGCATTGAACCCTGTCATGTGACCAGATGGACAGATTATATTTAGATTTAGGTCTTGCTTGCAGTGCTTTCATTCGCTGGCACCGTGGCACCATGGCTATTTTCAAATACTTCATGTGAAGGATGAGCTGCTATTAATCATAGTCAGGGAAATAAGACGGAATCAACTTTGTAAATATTTGTCAAAGGTATCTTGCATTCAGTGCACATACAAAAAGTTTGCATAGATAGGTATACTACTTGCTGTATAAAGTAAAATGAAACTTCAATGGAATACAAATGAACTTATTCAGGTGCTGGAAACATGGTGTTCTCAATTAAGAATGACAAAATATAATCATAGCAATTTCTCTAGAGCACATCTACCTATTTGCGTTGATAGATGTGCTCACGAGTCATGAATTGTTAATTTGACACAAATGTAAGAAAAAAGTTTCATGTATTGTTCAATGAGATACAAATACAGTGTATGGCCACATCGACAGACATCATCCACGTTATGCCTTACGGCTCACATGCCTACAACTGTCCAACGTAGCAAGAATTTGTTTCATACAAAGACTAGACACGCTAAAAGCTGGTAATGGACTCTACATGTAAATGACAAAAGGCCATTATTGAATACCTTGATGTATTTTTCATCATCCTCCAGTGCTGCTTCAGCATCCTTGAGGGCTGCCTTGGAGTCACCAAGCTGGAGATGACACTTTGAGCGGGCCACCAGGCAATTCTTGTCTGTCGGTTCTATTTCCAGGGCCTGGTAACAGATGAAGAATACAATGAATAGAATTAGAAATTATAGAATAATGATAATGTAATGACCACATTGGCAATGACATATTTGACAATGAAGAAATGTGCTGAATGCCATTACTGGCATACATAATTATTATTTTTTGTTTGTTTGTTTGTTTTTTAACTGTCAACAAGATCTCACTGTGCTCTCTGCAGAATAGTCTCTTCCGTCGTTTTGGCACTGTGAAACAGATCGAGCTTATTTCTCCATTCCTACATTGGTTCCATTGTCATAATCAATCAGAAGATTTATAACTGACATTGCTTTTGTTTCTTTTTTCTATACTCACAAATTGTGCAAGCAACATGCTTCTCTCAAGTAAGTAGTCAATTAAGATATATTACATATTGAATGAAAACTGTAAAATTGGATAATTTTGCGCAAGTAATTTTTTGCATTGGGCCAGAGGAGATCAATTTAGTGTGTGTTTAATCCTGCAGAAACAAGACAGTTAGTAGTGGTACATATTGGCATGCTTTTATTTTCATGCTAGTACCTGGTCAAGCGAAATGTGCAAAATTTCCACTTTTATAGTACCATGCTTTTATACACACACACACGCGCAAACACACGGTTTTACTGTTCTGGGTTAGTATGCGTCCAAGAAAACTGTCTAGCTAAGGACTGTACCAACACAATAAGCTGTTCTGCAGCAAAAATTGTCACGCATGTGTTCAAAGATATCGTGCAGCAGCTGATGAAACCAATCGTCATGAAACATTACATGAAGGTTAAAAACATCTACTCATATTTTCTTGGGCATACCCTAGAGAGTGACCAAGTTGTTATGATCTTAATATGTTCATAATTTCACAACTCAACACAACTAACACAACTAAGTAAAACCCATTGTATACTTCATTTGTCAAATGAAGGAACAGGGTCAGGGATAACATTTTAGCACTCTCTGTTCTATAAGCTGGGAGGCACATCACGCAGCAACACAGGATTTAGTGACCGCCTTTCACAGTGGCAGCCATGTTGTTTACATACTAAGTTATAGCCCTCCATTGCCCGCCTGTAGTCCCTCTTTCTCATGTGGTCCTCTGCTTCTCCGATGTAGGATTGTAGGAGCTTCAGTTGCTCCTCCCGCTCTAGCGCTGGATCCACGTATTCATCCATCATGGATGTGATCAAATTCACACAGATTGCTTGTCAAAATGAGTATTTTCCCTGTAGAGCCCTTGGTCTGTGCACTTCCACATATACGGCTACTGCAGACAGCGTGCAACCATTTTGTTTCACCATTGATTTGTACACAAGCCCCTTTGCCCTCACTCAAGTCCTAGCAACAGAGCCTCATGCATATTTATCAGATTATGGCAAACAGCTGTGCATATTCATGATGCGAAAAAGAATAGGGACTGTCATGCAGGGACGAACAACATCAATAGATTGAAGGATAATCTCTCCCTTCCTATAGTCTTCACTTTCACCTACCAGCCCACAGCCGTCTGTCATGGAAAGTCGTATTGATCATGATTATCGAGAGGTATTGATTTGAAGGACGGGTAGACTTTTAAAAAGGGGTGGGAGGGCAAGTGTGAGAATAACAAACCTTTAAAAACCACAGTGCCAAAATACAGCTGGGGTATGTCCTGTGCAACATATACTCTTAAAACTTTGTAGGGTGCAACTCTCTTTAAAAACAGAAGTCCATACACTTTATCACTGTGGAATTAGCTTCTGATGTCATTCATTTGTCAAATATGCCATGCACTCTCAGCTAAAAAGGTTCAAAGTCATCACCTTCTTTGTTTAAAGGAATAGTGTAATTGAGTAAGTACTTGCTTATTTGTTTTGGTTTTCCATCAAAATGAATGTTCAACTTCAAGGTTGTCTAGAGATAGAATTTTGTAAAAAGTGAATTCCAATAAAAGTAGGGTCTGTCTTAAAACATGAAACCATGGATGGAATATGGGACCCTGAATATATTCGCTGCCTTGGCAAACTTGCATCCAGAATCAAGAGCTCACACTCCATGTGCAAAAGGTCATCATCATCATCATCATCATCAGCAGCAGCAGCATCTCCGGCCTACGTTGTGAAGCTATGGTCACAAAGGTTCGTACGAACGATGCGTTTGTACAAATGTCACTGTTGGTACGAATTCTGGAGTTCGTACGGCCGCCTTTCGAAGTGAAGAGAGGGGTTCGTACGAAATTGAAAAAATTTTGAAGACGACCATCGACCCGGCTACAAACTTACGAACGGTCTACGAACTCGGGGTTTTGTAGGGCCTTCTTACGCTTAGGAAGATCTTACGAAATTGTCTGAAAATCATTCTTATGGCATTCATGGCAGTTCTTAATGGTATTTGACCAAGCCATCACTAGGTCTATGCCATGTCAGTCTCTCAGGCGTCAGCACTTACATTGTAAGTGTGCATAAGCAAGAGTCTCTTACTCTTAGCAGATGTTTTCTGTAACAAGGTTCACATGATAAAGACTCCCTGGGCTGTCACCCAAAGCCCTGCAAACTTGCGACCAGATGTGTGGAGGAAAACACGGCTTGACTTGCTGAGTGAATAGAATCTCCGTTAACCGTTGATGGCGTTACTGGCGTTAGGCATGCCATTGGCATTGACAATGTCTGAGCTGACTAGGGTCCTATTTCTACTACAAAAATCATAATTTTGTAGCTAGTTAGATCTGATTCATTAAGATTTTGCCCTTAGGCCTTAGCCCCATAACCATTATTTATTCTAATTTGGCCGAAGGGTCTGCATTGATAATATAATAATCTGGCTATACCCGTAATTCTCAATGTAGAAGAGCTGGTCAAAAAAGCTCATTTCAGAATTTAAAATTTTAAGAAATAAATCCGTTCACACCGGCTGCGCGGGATAACAGCCTTCAGGCAGTGATTGCGCAGAACCCAACCAGAACCAGAACCAGAATATACGGTGCCTTATAAATATGATTGATCATGTCAACGAACACACACAGACTCACCGTGGAGTAACTCTGCAGGGCCTTCTTGTACTCTCCTTGCTTAAAAAGGACGTCCCCTTCCGCCATGTAGATGGCGAAAGATTCCCTGGAAAGCGCTTCATCATGTTCCTCACCTACAATCATCTTGGAAGAGGCCAAAACTTTTTTGGTGAAAGGGAAATAATATTGATTTTATTCGGCCCTTCGGTCCTCCTTACACCTTCGATCGAACTTCGCCCATTCATAACACACACATGGAGCAACTTCGCATTCACAATACACTACCCACTGCACTGACTGTGTGACACCTACCTGTACGTTTACCCTAGCAACGTTAGTGGGCATGCGCAATGTCAGCACAGCGGAGAGCCTAGCAAAACAAAAATAGGTAGGGCGCCATCTTGCGCCTCGAACATTATAGCTGAAGCTGCTGCTGTCACGTGACTGCTGACCCACCTGACTCATCTCGGGAATAATGCACCTGTTTATCCACTTATTAAATCTCTTATAGTAGAGGTCAGGACACGATTTTTTTTTTCTTTCTCCTTCACTGCTCTCCACCATAGCTTTCTTATCTCACACGTTCTCACACGTTCATGGTAATTATCGTGGAGATGCAATCAATTACTAGGAATATTAAATAATGAGGTACGAGATAACTATGTTTAAATGAGGCCCTGGATGTTATCATGAATTCGAACCTTCACACCGGTGCGTTTATTTTGGGACAAGACGTCAATTGTACCCACTGTACTTCTCTAGCCCCAGAACTAGACGAAAGTAATTTATGTCTGGGAGGTGAAAGAGAGAACTTCCATTTCGCTGGTATAAGTGTTACCTGTCGGGCAATATCATGTTAAAGTGGCGCTTCTGAATTGTGTGAAGCCATACCAAAGAAGATGTTTTTGTTGTTGAATGAGGTTCCATAAAATCGGATCTAATAATGAGACAACAATAAAAAATATTTTAGAATTTCACTGACCATGGCCAGCGGAACCGGAGGGGAGGTCGTGGGAGCTCGGGCCACTCTTTTCGTGCACCATATAAAGGAATACATAAGGTGCCAATAATTTGGCCCCCATTTTTTCTAACCCGGAAGTACGTAAGTGACATTAAAAATAAATAGATAGAGATCTTGAATAGTGGTCGCGGTAAGGCTATGATTTTCCCCTAGAGACCTTCCTTTTCTTTTTTCTTTCCTTCTTTTTTTTATTGTCAGCTGAAGAAACACGGAAGTGGAGGTGGAGAGATGAGCTGAGGACTTTTTTTTTTTTGCTTGTTAGCTCATCAAACCCGTAAGTGCTCCCCCCCCCCACTTTTAAAAATGCTCAGCCGGCCCTGCTGATGTTTGATATGAAAGTGTTTTCACACACAAGCAATCCAATAGGTATTATGTGAAGTTTAGATGTGGTGATTGTATTTTAGTATTGTTTTCACAAGTCTATGAAATATCAAAATAAAGTTAAGCAATGTTCTATACTCAAACACGTGAAAATCATTTTAACAACTTTCTTCTTTTCTTTTTGTTTTACAGGAAATAAAAATACCAACTATCGTGCGTTGAGTTACAGATGTTATACTACCAAAACATTGTTTTGGAATTATTCATTTATAGTACTTGAATTTAATGGGAAACTGAGTCGTGAGTTAATCATGTCGTAGAAATTTAAGTTATTTGCATACATACTGTGACTGTTTAACAACCTCTTGATTGGGGAGGATTCGTGATATTTCAAAGTCTCATAATACTGTCTCCTCATTATGATCGATTTTGATTAGAAAAAAAAATCAACGGGTCTCTTCTTTTTTCTTTAATTCTTGCGTATAGACGTCAACGTGAATCACTACATAAAAGACAAAACTATCTAGAGCACGATTACTGTAACAATAACGTTCTAAAAAGATTTGTTTATGTGCTCTTTATTTTCGACCCTGCGTGATATAATACTTTATACAATATCCTTTTCTTTTCTAATGGAATCTTTAACAAAGATATTTGGGACTTACAGAAGAAAAGATTTTTTTTTTTGTGGAGGGGACGGGATTACGATGATGATGATGATGTTGATGATGATTATGATTATGTATCTTTCATTTGAACCCTTGTAGCATATATGTTGCGTAACCTCTTCGCATCCGAAGGATCTTTCTCTTTCTCCTTCTTTCTCTATTCATGAATATCCCATGTTCCGCAGTTCCTTGTTTAAAATAGTCAACATTATTTACCCGGTATCTTTTTTTTTAACTTAATGACTGAAGAAGGACAAGGAAAATCGGATTATTCGGCTCAAGGATTAAACACTGTTAGGCTAGACGTCATTAAAAAGGGACTCTTTTTTTTCGTTACAAAGCAAAATAGAAGAGGAAAGAATGAAATAAACCCTTCGACTCATTTTATCACGAGTCATTTATTACATGCCTACATGACGAGGCTGAGGGAAAACGTCTTAATCTTGTACAAACTTCGTCGATCCTCCCTGATGCTTAATTCATTAAATTAGGTAATTGGACACTTCATGACAGCGGCAAGTCATAGAGATGAGCACTTTTGTGACGAGCTTTGAATAAGGCGAAAGAGAACAATAGACGATTGACGAAGATCAAAATAATGGGAATCGTGTCACAAAGAAAAGAGATCCAACGGATTTTCATGGCCGTTCCACTCACGGGCCGACAGACTATTCATTCAATCGATCGATAAAGACACTTAAATTTATTAAAGGACAACAGCGCCTTCGCGAATTACGTTATACTCTATTAAGAAAAGCCGCTCTTATGTGACGCTGTGACGCTGCTGCTGTTCAATGTATTGGAGGCGGTGTGTGTGTGTGTGTGTGTGTGTGTGTGTGTGTGTGTGTGTGTGTGTGTGCTTGGGGGGGGGGGGGAGGGGGTAGAGAATCGATGGGAATATACGAAAAAAAAACCCATGAAGCATAGTCTGCAAACACAAACTTTATTGCATAATGCTGAGAGCTTACGATTGTCTTCTCGAGAGACTTCATGGAAAACGAGAAAACGTGTATATGCCAAAGATAGAACAACGAGATTGAGCGTAGCAAAGTTACTTAAGCAGTATAAGATTGATCGAGAAATCGAGGCAGGGGTTATCATTAATTGTCTTATGCAAATTCGAATTTATCATGATTATAGTTTTTATGCATTAGTACTTTTTATATGGATTTCATATGAGTTTAATGACCTCGTTTTTTTCTCTGCATCCAGTTGAAAAAAAAAGAAAATACAATGATTGTTCATGATACAAGTTGACTATCACAAATGGTAACCTGTAGGCCTGCATACCTTCTCTCAAGGTCTTGAAATAGTACAGAATGGGCCAATATGTTGTACCAGACAGAACTCACAAACTTAATTGTAATTGACAAAGGTTCGCAATTATCAATAAAAGGAAACTATAAGAATTCAGTAAAGTTAATTACCCTGATTCTTCACTACTGGACAATGCTTTAGTTTGGTATATTCTGTATAGAAATAAACCTAAAATGTGATGAAGTTATTTTTCTTTTATTTACAAGCATGATTACTATAAATTGGTTCCGTCATATCATTTTGCAGTTTCCATCGTTTAGTGGACTTAAACCTCAGTGGTTCCGCTGAATATTGACACAAAAACATAATCAACATTGTGTTGTACGTACATGTATTGCCTATCATCAGTGCAACTGTCTCTATTCTTTTGTCTAATTTATCGACAGAATATAGATTTTGAACTGTATTTTGATTTAATTATCTAATGCAATTTGTCCAGTATCAAGTACACCGGTGTATTGCAAATTCTTGTGAAATATAAAAAACAAATGATGGGACTCAAAATTCAAAGAAATGAATTCCATAACGTTCATTAATTATCATTTCGAGGTCAAATTCTCACTCCATCAAATGAAAACACAAGAAATAGTGAGTGTTATCAGAATAAAAGTTAAGAAATAGCTTCACAACTGATGTTTATGATCTTTTTAGAACAACGAAATATCACCTTGACTAAAAAGTCCCCTTACAAAATACATCTTGGTATAGACTATACTATTTACCCTAACATCTCTGTAACAGTTGAGCGACACAGATCCTTACAAATATTATATCTTATACATAATCTAAATCATACTTATAAAATTAGTATACTGTATATTGAGCATTTTACTCCGGTTACATCACAATGTGTTGTAGATTCCCATTTAGAAAGGACTACATATGGAATGTATTACTTTTGGAACGAATCTGTAACGATTTCCTCAATACGGTCAGAAATGATTTCACTATAGTCTTGGATAACATATTAGTAGATCTTATACTATTCCCCGGTATTAGCGTATAATAAACCACTTGATGTTATCTTGCTACGATTTTTTTTTAAAGTGATCAACGACAAATTGATATCTTAACTCTTTCTCACTACACCATAGGGCCTGGTATACTCACTGGCAGCCATACCGGTACTCACAATCTGCCACAGGCCTTTATCATGTATAAAGTGTCGTTTTTACCTATAAAGTTAAACACTGTCATTCTCATTTCTTCCGATGTAAATTCTCTCGGGTATACAACTGCCTGACTTTTTGGGTCTCATAAAAAAATACTAGCTAACGCTGTGATGCTCCTACGGCGTTCCAAGAATGCAATTTAGGCCTACATCGTGATAGTATAGCATTGCATTGCATGATAACAAACAAATTGCAACGATGAATATTATAGAAAAAAAATTAGAAATGACAGTGCCAAAAGCTTATGTATGAATGATTAAAATCCATCTTTGATATTACACAAGAGGCCTTCAATTGAAGACTAGCAGACGAGCTCGGTAAGCGCACCTGAGCTCACAGTATTTACAAGACCATAACTTTGACCTTCGAAGTTTTGTTAGAGTATACAGATTAAATTGCTTTTTTGGTAACATTATAATTTCCATGTGCAAATTTATATGAAATTCTTGTAAAAAGGACATCATAACGAAAAACAGTAGATCTGTAAATCCCTCGTAATAATCGTCAACTGAGTACACGGACGTTTTACGGGTGTAATATTTAGCCTTCTGCAATACTGTGACGAAAGGCATTGTTTGTTGATAGGCGTATAGACAGCGAAGGGAGGGGAGACTAAACTGAGTTGTAATTGAAGATACGCTTCAGTTCAGCGAGGCGTAGACCCAGCATTGTTACCGAACACTATTAGTCAGCTAGTGACGCAGATGTGTGCAATATTGAATAGAGAGAAACGGACACCAAGAAGTGATACCCAATAACCGTGGTTAGAACGCCTTCTTGTCATCTCTGTGAGGAAGATAAACAAAGAAATGTGATCCGAAGGAGTCAGAAATTTTCAATAATATCTACGCAGGACGTGTAGCACTAGCCATGGCGATCGCCGTATAAACTGCACGCATCAGTTTTCCGCAGTGACGAACTGTACAGAAGTGAAATATTTGAGCGTACGTAGAAACGGAGCGGACTACGGACGCTGCACACACTCGGAGACGGAACGGGAGGCGGGGTTGGCAAGCCAGCGGGTGAAGATAATTATTCTCGACCTACACCGGTGAAGCTGAACGTAATCAGTTTCCAAGGACCTGCTGGTCAAAATTGACGCGAAAACCTCGAGCATTTCATCTGCATCTATTGTCACTGAGCGGAGCTGCGTACGAGTTTCGGTGTATAGTTTCCCAGAGGCATACATTTCCATCTCCATTTTTACAGTAAGTATAATATATGTGCAGTACGTGGAGATATATAATAACTCTACGTTGACTATGCACATGATTGTATGTTATCGAAAGTCAGTGCATAATACGTGTATAGTACCTTTACTCCAACGATTTTAATATATATGTAATATATTGTCTCACTGAAATGTACGCGACATAATTATATGCAGTGTATTTTTCCAAGATGTGGTATTATATACCTGTGTCTTGTGTCAGTACATAGCTCGTCAACATGGACAATGTGCCCTTGCTACATAACGAGTAAGATTAATCTTCTGTCTGACGTCTGTATAAGTCCCAATACGTTTGAATACACAATGGTTTGTTTTGAAGGTTGTATGTATCACGACAAAAATTGAATCTAGCCTCCTTTCATCCGTATTTCAATAGTTTGTAGTATATATAGGCCTATAAGAGTTATAACAGTTATTTTGTAAACCAATCATGAAAGTGGAAATAAATGAAATGAACGAAAGCTATGCTATGAAATACGTTATGAAGTGTACGTTTCACGTCTATCAGTCGATCACAGCAGCGTCTGTCAAGCTCACATCCACATTTGTAAGCCTATGACATTCGTGGTTGAACTTGTATTGGCGCAGTGTGCTGCTTTCAAAGGCAATGGTGTCACTCGTAGAATTGCCCTTTGTTCTCTCAATTTGTATGAGTTTGTTTGCGAAACCCAGCCGTCGGGATGACATGATTTTCGATTAATATCTATCTATAAAAGTATTTCTATAAGCTAAAAGAATGACAGCACGTCGTGTCGCGTACACTCCCTGTGGGTGCTTTAAGCCTATACTCTTGATACAAAAACATTGTTTGTGACGAAAATCGTTATGCATTACTTCTAGCTTCGTACTTTTGTTTGGAGCCGGAACAACATGGGCCTGGCTATCGAGCCATCGAACATAAATGCATGGGTACTATACAATATTATGTTCCATAGCTGTTCCAATACGCAGATCTGTATCCTTACTTTGCTTGGCTCCTATTTACAACTGTAGTTTATGAGAAAAATAATTATTATCTGTACGTAAATATACTAACGTTGTATTTAAAATTTCTAAGAGTTCAATCAGTTTCAGACCCGACGCCAATCGATAAATTTTCCATTGAAAAATAAAATGTATTCAGCCAGCCTACTGACGTGTCGAAAAGATAAGATCTAAAGGTATTGATCTGCAGTTGGATGTATTTAAATGTACATGGAGTTGTAAGCATAATGCAGAATATTTACATTGTATGCAGACCGAAACAGAGGTGTAATGGGGGATTAATAGGTAGATAAATAAAAAGATGGATAGATAGGTTGATACATGTCGATATAGAAAGGGAGAGGGAGAGAGAGGGGGAGGGAGAGTGGATGTAACTAAGGCTGGAGTATGATAATACCCATCAATCTAATAACTCAATACAACGTACAGTTGTAAAAGATCTGCATTCAGGTCTATCAGATGTTTTATTTCAAAAGGTTCCCTAACATTGCGGCATGTTTATAGCATCTATAATTCTCATAGGGAGGGAAATTTACAGAATTGAAACCCAGTCATCTTCCCCAACAACAAACAACAACAGCAACCACTAAAAATACAAGAAAATCAAAAGAACGATGTTCGACTTTCGATTCAAAAATTGAGAGTTTGGAATATTATAGTGACAATATCCAGTCATTTTATATTATAACATTACTGGTGTGTATGCGATTTGTCTGACGGAAGTGAATACGTTACAACTCTTGTCATTTACAATGTTGGGACGGGGATTCCCTAACGACATTCATTTCAGTACATTGCCATTAAATATTTCTTCTGCGGTTCTGCTTCAGTTGTCTCCCTTTCTTTCGTATCTTAGATTCTTTTTTGAAGAAATGTTTCATTCGATCGTTTCACGCAAAAGTGTGGAAATATGACGGTTGGTTTTGATGTTTCCTCCGTGTATGTTCTCCTCAGAGAGAGAGAGAGAGAGTTCAACCGTTCTTAAGTTTACTTCCAAATACAGAATGTTCTTTGAACCCTATAATAGTGTCTTACCATTATTTTTCCCCTGTTGTACTCCAGAGGATGGAGCACAAAGTCGGAAACGTTCAAGATCTAGGTTTCTAGACGACCAATTCTATGAGAGTGTAATCGACATCATTCTGTGTCAAGTCGAAGTGAATAGTGAATAGGGTAATTCATCACTCCACGATGTACCCAACAATGCGGGGTACATTTTGTACCTTTTTGTCGTTGTCGGGCGTCGTGAATCCTGTTGCACAAAAGGTTGAAATGAGTGCTTAATCGTGGTCATGAATAAGTCGCAATGGCTTGTTATACTGAGAACATAGAACTGCTTGTTGCGAAAGTCTGTCGTTAGGTGGTGCAGAGGACGCCCCATTGTACGCTATAAAGTCCTAGATGTCGTTGTATACTCGAAAATGACAAGATGTATGCCAGCTAGTCTATACTGTAATAACATAATGTATAATGGAATAATTTACTGAGCCTGTATGTATGCCCAACTTCCCTCGATATTTGCCTCTTTCTCGGTGTGGGAGAAACTTTCTTGTTGTTGTTAGATTTCGTGTTTTGTTGCTGTTTTCTTGTTATGATCCGTTTGTCAGTATTCACATCTTGTACACTGCAATCTCAATCACGTGCCTATAGTCTGAGCTACACAAAACTTCATAAAGATCTCTTGATATTATGCTCTGAAAAAAAAAATGGTGGGCCTCGTTATGACGGCTTCCCTGCCTATTGATCAGTTACGCATTCGAGATTCCAGAAAAATCCGACGTATTGGTGAAGACGTACTAGTGCTCTTTAAGTACCACTGGGAGTCTTTTGTGTGGCCTTTTACGAGGTAAAGGTTGACAAATCATCGATTTTTTTTTCTCTGCGTTTGAGTGAAAGGCAATGGGAGATAAGTTGTAGGTATTCGACGTGCGAACCAATTTGAGTGCCGGTGATGTAATGCAATTGTAACTGGAATTGTCCACCAGATAAAGATAGAACCACTTATACTGTCGCTTTCATGCTTTCCATAATCACTCCGTTCAGACAACAACCTGTGAGCAGAGGGCAACCTATTGCAGGTCGTATTACGTTTATATCTGGTCATATCGTCTTTCACACAATTTGCTACAAGTCGTCTGCGAATTCGAGCAAAGCTCAACGTGTCCTCATTACGCGTCGCTCGGTGTAAAGTGCATGGTGAGATATATGCAAGGCCGCTCGAGCTCGTTGCTAGCGGTTTCGACTTTCGTTTAATTGGTTGCCATGACAACGAAATGCTAACAGCATGCCTGACAGCGTCTTTGTTGTGGAGGGATCGAGGGCTTTGTTGTATTTTACATAAAGCTCCGATCCAGTGTACTCAGTAGGCCTACTCAGCGGGAAATATCAACAGTATAGGCTGTATTGTTATTTCCCTGTCTGCTAATATTGACTCTTGCGTTTAGCTATTGTGGCTCATCCATAACGAGAGAGCACGGTACATTGCCTATAACTGACTTCCGTTGATTTGAAATGCCTGATTAGTGACTCGTGATGACACAGTCTACTCATAAGCCTGTATCGTCGTATAGCCAGTGAGGAATATTTAATGAACATGTACATAGTCAATGATAAAGTGAAAGGACTAAAGTGAAGAAAATATGTGACTGTTTATTCATTTAAAATGAGGGCATCTCAGCATAAAATAATTCAGTAATTGTTGCCAGTGTTATGTGGCCAGCTGTCAGTACTACATTTGTACATGTACAATAAATAACTTTGATTATACGACTTGCTTTGTAACTGAAGAGTAGGATAAACTCTCTTTTGCAAAACGTCTTTTGGTTTGCGTGAACTAAAACGTGAATGCATTATGGGTGCACGTCACGAGCCCGACACCCACAAGTCATTACAGCCCACGAGTGCGACACTAGGCAAACAAGGCCCACGAGTCCGATATTTAGTATGGAAAACAGACCATCCAAATCCACGGAATGATATCCCTATGTGCTTGATTGACATTGATCATTCTTTTTATGATGACCTGGTACTAGATGAATTTCCGGCAGCTAACTGGGTGCGTAGTTACAACTCCAGGGATGGATGCCAAGCCGTTATTAAATCTGTGAGACTTTGGAAGCGGCAATAGATTTTATATGAGCGGGAGAGAAATAAAGCAAGCCGTCAGGGACGTTTGTCAACTCCGCACTTGAACTTTGGATCGGAAACAAAGTATGGGTATCTAGTATGGGGAAGCCATCACCCAAATAAGGTCAAACCAGTTGATTTGATTTGGGGAGTTTTACTGAAGGATGAAACGAATGTAATCCTTCCCACCCCATTCCTTGCCACCTTTAATCAAAACAATGTTTCTTTATTTCTATCATTCTGATATTTTGTGTTAATGTGTGCACTGTATACTAAACTAATGTGACTTTCATGTGCTTTGGACTGTAGGAAACCTAAGGGAATTTTAAAAGTTCGATATGTTTCACCAAGTTTACCTCAAAGTCATACAGTAATTATGATGTTTGATATTGATTGTTAATAATGAATGCATATAAATATTACTTTTACTCTCGTTTAAAAATACTTCAGGTGAATAACTTCAGTGTGGAGACTGTCGACTGACGTCCAAACATGGCGGCAGAGACGGATCCAGCCAGCCCAGAGCACGACATCCACAGCGTCCAGTTCATGGAGGAATTCACAACCTGTCCGCTGTGTGAACGCGACTTCGAGGATGCCCGCATGTTGCCATGCCTGCACACTTACTGCAAGAGCTGCATCGAGAAGCAGCAAAAACAAAATGGCGGGCTGTTCAAGTGCGAGCTCTGCCGAGACGGGACGTCGGTGAAGATGAAAGCGGGGGAGCTCCCGATCAACGCGATGGTGGCGAAGATGAAATCGCTGCTGCTCGGTGATCAAGGGGAGTCGAGCACGGAATCGGAGTCGGACACAAGCGTGACGGAGAAGACGTGCACGTCATGCGAAAAAGGGAACACCGCCACTAGTCGCTGTCAAGACTGTCGAGAGTTTATGTGTAAGACCTGTTTTCGAGCGCACCAAAGTATCAAGGTTCTGCGTGATCACACCATCCTTACTATGGAGGAATGGCAGAAATTAAAACAAAAGGACCCACAGGTAGACGAGACAGACGGCGTCACCAAGCTGTGTGGAGAGCACAAAGAACCAATCTCGTTATTCTGTGACAAATGCAGCGCGTTAGCTTGTAGTGATTGCGTGGTGCTGTACCACAAGGGGCAGAATCATCGTTGTCTAGCGATCAAAGACGCTGCCGTTACCAGGAAACAACGACTGGAAACAACGATCAGCGAGGCGCAGCAGACAGCCGCCAAGTTTCGCGGTGCTTGGGAAATCCTCGAGAAGACTCGTGGAGAGCTGAAAGGGAGCGCCGAACAGCTCCGGACGGAGATCAAGGACGCCATCAAAGGTGAAAAGGACGATTTAGAGGACCGCCAGAATCGATACTTGGGAAACGTCGACACCGCTGAAAAGAAAAATGACGGCAAAATCGAAGGTTTGATTGACAGAGTTGAAATGGCGCTGGAAAAGCTTGTGACTGCCTTTGAGCTTGGTGAAAGTGTTTTAGACTTTGGTGATGATTACCACCTCCTGTCTCTTGACCTCGCGTTGCGATCGAGGCTGGATGTCCTGAAGAAGCTCCAGCCCACGCTACCGACGGAGGACCTGAGCATCATCGACCTGGTGGAGATCACGGGGGAGGAGGGGGTAGAGCAGGAGGAGGAAGATGGTCCAAAGAGTGAGTCCACGGAGTCAGCGGATGATGAGAGTGAAGACTTGGGACCCGTCTGGGAGCTGGCGACAACCATTGGATCTGCAGGCTCAAAGGAAGGTCAGTTTGATTGGTGCCGAGGTGTGTCCGTGTCCTTGGATGGACACACCGTCGTCGCCGACTGGGGCAACGATCGAGTGCAGGTACTCGACCGCGATGGCAAGTTCCTCTGCCTCCTGAACTCGGACAAGAAGCCGGACGGCAAGCTGTCCATGCCGCAGGATGTCGCCTGTCTCCCCGACGGGCGATTCGTTGCCGTGGACAAGTCGAAGTTTGTTCGCATGTACGACCCGCAAGGACGATTTTACCTCCGCTTCGAGACATCCAGCAAAGACGAGGATGTGAAGATGTTGGAAGTCGAGCTCTCGTGCGTGACAGTCGATCGCCGGAGTCGCATTCTTGTCGGCGACTGCAAACGCAACGTCATCACGTTCCACTACACGGACGGCACTCTGCTGAAGACCCTCCCCGTCGTCGGGCCCAGCCACATCGCCACCGATCTCCTCGACCGTATCGTCGTCAGCTGCCCCCGGAAGCAGAAGATCCGCATCATGACGAAGGACGGGAAGCTGCTCATGGCAGTAGACTCCTTCGGCGAGAAGGGTAAACTGAAGCCCAGCGGGGTCTGCTGCGACAGCGATAACAACATCTACGTGGTCCACAAGGAGCGGGGAGGGGAGAAGGGGGTCCACATGTACAACAACAAAGGCAGGTACGTCGCCTGCGTCGCCACAGCATTCCGAGAGCCATTCGACGTATGTCTTTCCGCCGAGGGGTACGTGGTCGTGTCCGACGAGGACACGGTGAAAGTTTTTCGTCGAAAGACTAAAGACAAGAACTCATAGATGGGAAAAAATTGAGTATTTGTCATGGATGACTACGTGGCTCTTTTTCGAAAGATGTGCAAAGGTTGGAAATGTCGCCAGCTACAAAGTGCTAGTATACACTGTAAAAACATCGGTGTTAGATTTAACACCATGGGTGTTAAATTTAAAACCGATCAAGTGTTAAAAGAGGACCACACCCACAGGTGTAGAAAATGTATTGTGATGGTGTTGAAATGTGTTCACCTGGCACTTCGTGGTGTTAATTTGACACTGTATCTGGTGATATTTTGACACTGTACTGGTGTTAATTCAAAAATGACACCGCATGGTGTTGATTTGATATTGCTGGTGTTGATATCAATGGTATAACACCTGTCCAGCTTCAGTAGGAGACCACACCAATTGGTGTTGATGCGGTGTAAATGTGTTTACACATTTTTTTTAAAAAAATCAAGTATTATTTTTATCGGAAAATTCTTGATCGTCTTGTTTAAGTTCAAAATCAACAAGAAGTGCAGTTACTAAGAAACTCTTCAAAAAACAGTTTTATATTTTGAAATGACACCTGGAGGTGTTAATTTAACACCATAAATAAGCACCGAAAATTTAACACCAGCTCGGTGTTTCATATTTAACACCGGACTTTTTGCAGTGTATTATCGTATTCGGAAACGGTATAGATTAATGGAATTTTGTGGGAAGAGAGTTGACGTGTGTTGGTGGCTTGCACTTAGGAATGATAATTCACCAAAGTCCTAGCTCATTAGCATTTAGTCATGTTGACTTTTGGTAGTGACGCCGTTATAGATTCTTAGTCACTTTTTACAAAACTGCCCGTATTGTGCTGCAGGTGGCGACATCACAATTTTGATACGCTGCTTTTTATGGCATCGAGTTGCTGTCTTGTTGTCATCTTAACTGCAATCATTTCCACATCCACCAACACTCTATAACATGGATGTATCTAACCCGTAACCTGGCTATTGCTGTTTCTGATATAGATCTATTAATAAAAATGTCCATTTAACACCAATGCCAGGCTGGTTGACATCGCTTGAGAAACATGAAAGAAACCAGGGGGGCGTTTCATCAACGTGTTCGTCGGAGGTTTTCACCGACAAATTTGCTATCAGCCAATCAGACGCAAGGATTTCAGTAGCTTTTAACAGTTGTCGGTGTAAATCACCGACAAAAAGTTTCATGAAACGGTCCCCAGGTTGGAACATTTACTACAAATGTATTTGCATCAAAGTAAATCAAATAAGGCCTCCATGACTTCAATAGAGTTTCCGTGCAGCGTGCTGGCTGTAAACCTTTTAACATGATGTAACATTGGTAAAGCTCATATCCGTTTGCCTGCAGTGTTGATAGTGATACACTTTAAAGTGTTAAAAAGGGAGAGTGGTTATACAGGTAGTGTATAACACAATACACTGTAAAAACATCGGTGTTAGATTTAACACCACGGGTGTTAAATCTAACACCGATCAAACTTCAATAAAGGACCACACCCACAGGTGTTGAAAATGCACTGTGATGGTGTTGAAAAGTGTTCACCTGACACTTCGTGGTGTTAATTTGACACTGTACTGGTGTTAATTCAAAAATGACACCACATGGTGTTGATTTGATATTTGTTGGTGTTAATATCAATGGTTTAACACCCGTCCAGCTTCAATAAGAGACCACACCAGCTGGTGTTACTTTGGTGTAAATTTATCTAGTATCTAGTATTTTAATGTAATATTCTTGATCGTCTTGTTTAAATTAAAAATCAACAAGAAGTGCAGTTACTAAGAAACTCTTCAAAAAACAGTTTAAAATTTGGAAATGACACCCGGAGGTGTTAATTTAACACCATAAATGAGCACCGAAAAGTTAACACCAGCTCGGTGTTCACTATTTAACACCAGACTTTTTGCAGTGTAGAGTGGGAATAGAGGCATTATGCTTCCCGTGGGTTGAACTCCAGTCTAAATGAATGTTACATACGTTAGATTGACTGCTGTATTTTGCGAGGTACAAACAATCATCAACTAATCAGCAATTCTTCGTATTGTTACAGACCCAGTTATACTGATATGAGATTCAAAGAATGTCTTGGAAATTAGTCAAAGGGTCACATATTTCTCTGAAATATTATTTCGATAAATTTTCATTCCATTTATTTGCATGCATATCGCGTCATATAAAACTACAAAGTATTCTTATGTACGTATTCAAACTACTCTTGTTTCGATTATTCATTTATGTTAGGGTATCTGCAAGTAAAATGCATATCCGTAGTGCAATGTTGAGGACGTTTTATCATGTCTCATCTTTAACAGCGAGTAAAATTAATTTCATACGAATGCGAAGACAGTCCTGTAAACTCTGATGTGAAGTTAGCGTAGTGAAAATCAGTTCATTGTGTCAATACTAATAGCGCTATGGAAGGCGCAAGAACTGAGTACACTAGTGTATTTATTTCATCGTGACATAACCTCAGTAAATTTGTTCCAGTGTCCAACTGAAATTGAAGATATCTATTGCCTAAAAATTGGTGGTGTATGTGGTTGCATGCATGTCATATTGAATGAGCAGTTTTATGAAAATATCGTTAGTAAATGAAAGTAATCTCAAATACTGATCAGAAAGTCCCTATTAAAGTATACTCTTTGGATTCTCTTTACAGTATCGCAAATAAAACTTTTTGCAGCGAAATAAGAATCCACCGTCCCTAAACATTGAATAATATCTATAAGAAAAAAAAAATGATCACAGATATCTCGTTATGTTTCGTTAGAGGTAAAATTGAACATTTTTCTTTCTCACCAAGGCTTAAGAAATACAATTTTACATAGTAAATAGAGCACCGAACCTACAATGTTTCGTTAACAAAGTTCTCAGTTCGACTTGCAAAGTTAGTGTCCCTCACATTACAATACATTACCTCATGTTTATGGTCAAAATACGGTACAAAACAGAGGGCGCCGTAACGCATTTAGTATTCAGCATTCAGGTAGCGTCTCTATACGCCTACTATACTAGTATAATTATGTGGGGACTCTGTTCTGGCATGGGGGGGGGGGGGGGGGGGCGTTGAAATGAAGTAGATGTACTTTGTACTACAAATGTATTAGTCGGAAATAAAACTCTAAAGAGACGGTTGCTGGCATGAGGCACATGGTCGCTACCCTTAGGTGTTGGGAAACGTGCAGGTATATGTAATTAACTATTATACTGGTCAATGATGGCTGTGTTCCTCGTCGCATTCCTCACAATGGCTGGAAATGTAAAGGTACAGCTGTGCTACCTAGTATACGTGATGCGTAATATAGCCCCAACACGTTATGTAAAATTCTTAATGTCCTCTGAAGAAACATTATAGATAAAAGGCGTTATGTTGAGATGGTAATGCGCAGTTACAGTACTCAGAATTGCCACAGTGCATGGTTGTCCTTATTTTGCTAACTCTGTTTTGTGCCAGTGTATGACCATGCAGTTTCCAATTACCCGACGACAAATCAAGTTGGTGTTTGTTTCCCTTATTTCAACAAGTTGATGAGATGGTCTAACAGAAAGAGAGCTAAGTAAGGTTGAGAACAAAATAAGGTTAAGTTTAGCACGTAACGGGAAGGTATAATGCAGTTTTTCTTTTTTTAATTACTTTTTTATTTAGATATCGCTATATATCGTGATTTTGATTAGTTGACTGGAGAATCTTACTGAACATTGACTGATCTTCATCATGTATTTTCGAAGTGGAAAACCGCAGTTACATCGATGGCTAAAAATGTATCATAAAGGATGACATGTCGTTCAGCAATCCAAAGAGATCAGTGCGAAATATTGGACATTGTCAAAGTGTGAATCAAAGTACGCAAATATTGAAGACCAATAGCCCAGGAGTACGAGTGTGTAAGCATATATTACAAGGTCGATAACCCATCATGTGCCTTTGAAATATAAGCAGATATAATTTTTTTTTTTTATTGACTGTTTGATATCAACTGTTAGGTAGCCGTACTGTTTGATTAATAGTTTATGGTCATTGATATCTTGTTTTTACTAGTATCTGTAAATGGTGCATTGTCTCTTTATCAAGATATCTGAATTTATTGTATAGCATATAAGATAGTATACCAACCCAAGACAAGCTAGTACTAGTACAGGTATATATGTGTTTCATTATAGGCCTATACACAAACGTAGATGGCGCATTGAGAATTGACGCTACTGACACAAGTATGCAGTGATACAGAGGTGTGGACATTGTGTCTATATTACATCAATCTTGTAATTTTAGAGCTGCTAATTATTTATAGCTGAGAAAAAGAAAAACAACTATCAGCGGCTTCCGTATTACGCTTTTAACTAAGCGCAGCCTCTTTCAGAATAATGGATAACAGATTATAAGATATTCTGTAAATAAAAACAAAATAATTAATGATAGAGATGCAAATGTATACATAATGTAACACCCATGAATAATTATAATGATTGCTATGTAAAATATGTGTTGAAAGTTTCAAACTAAGATTATTTATTATAATAAGTATGCGTATAAACTACCTAACAATGCAAATCGAACAAAAATCCTGCCATGAGTAATTCACTCTAATCATTTTGTTTCATGTGATTACACATTCCTGATTTTTTTTTATTATTCATAAGTGAATGAAAATGGTGGCGAAATGAAATATTTCAATCGTATTTATGTGTGTACAAATAATATTTATTGACGAATGTTCTTCGCAGTAAACACTGTTTAAGCTGAAGGGATATTTTATTGCATGTCAATTTATTTCGTGATGGATGATGGCTCATTTTAACGCATGGAACATTATTTCTTTCTCTCTTTATCCGTTTTCTAAAATAGCCCCACTCTCCTCACACACACACACACACACACACACATCTATCTATCTATCTATCTATCTATCTATCCGTCTACATATATATATATATATATATATATATATATATATATATATATATATATAGTTGAAAGAAATTGGATTAAGGCGGGACGTTGCTCTCGATCTTAGTCTCCCTTATATTTGTCAAGCTTTCGGCCCGTCATTGGGCCTTCGTCAGGACCTACCAACAGAACGATTATTATATGACTAACCTGATGTGTCATATAATATATAATGCAATGCAAATTACCAATCTTTTAAATCATTTCCTTTATATACACAAATCAATCATTCAATTCAATACAAATATCCAATCTAACCTCAAATCATCATCAGAATAACGTCATATGTCCAAAAATATATATAAATAAATTCTTATATCATAATGCTGCCATATAATAATCATATTGTCTTTATGATTATGATTATGATTATGATTATGAAAGACAATATGATTATTATATGGCAGCATTATGATATAAGAATTTATTTTTTGTCCATGAGGTGAAATTTATACACATTTTTTTTTTACTCAATGGTTCACACAAAGTTTTAAAGGGGTGGTATAGCTTTGGTTGAGATAGAGAATCAGGTTTTAACCCTTTTTTTACGAGATGCATGTAATTAGAGACCACTAAGAGCATGAAAGTTTATCAGATGAAAATCGGTTTTGAAATGGCTGAGTTATAAAAAAAAACTAAGTAAAACAAAGTGGTCTTAATTTTTGTTAAAATCTCTTTGTGTCTGGATATCTCAGCCATTTCAAAACCGACTGTCATCAAATAAACTTTAAATTCCTCTTAGAACTGTATATGTTTTAATAATTCATACAAGTGGGGACCAGGTTTCTTATTGTCTCGCAAAAAGTTAAAGTCTGAATCCCCATCTCAACCAAAACTTCACTATCCCTTTAACCATAATTGCTGTAAGACGGTAATAATGATGTCATAATGCTATACAATGTACCCTTTAAAGGAGAACTTCAGACGATTTGTAAGCCCTTTCCAGCGAAAGTACAAAATACTGATACATATCGTTGAAAATTGATCAGACTGCTTTGAAATGCTTTCGTTGTCCACAGGTGTGATAAAATAAGATAATATCATTTTTTAATTTCATTTTTCTGAAAATATACTTGAATCGTCCATTAAAATCCGAAAGGCTTAACGAAATAATGTTCTCTCAAAGTATGCGAGCAATATACAAGTAGGTTTGTATGTGTGAGGGTGTGTGTGTGCGAGAGTGCGTATGTGTGTATACATGCACTATTGTGGGATTTTTTTTTCACTCATTCCCTGGGTACATGACACGGTTCAGCGAATAGTGGCTGCAGGTTGTAACCAAAAAAAAAAAAAAAAAAAAGAAAAAAAGCACACTCACACAAACAATCATACACACGTTGTCCATAACAGTAAGCATGATATGCAAGAATACTGAGTACATTGCATTATAGTTTGGGAATCTTTAATGCACCATCTTTACATTTTATGAGAATTTAGCAGGACATTGCATATACGCGGAGGTTATACTGCACGTGCTGCTTGAGTGAATTTCTGTGCCGTATTTTCAGCCCAAGGACAAAGTGCAACACTTAAAAAAAAATAAAATAAAATGGAAAAAAAAATCACAGTGACGCAGGAGAGGCAGAATATTTTTTTCTCATGCGGAATAAATAGCGTTTGAAAAAGAAAAAGAAAAAAAAATTAACGTCACGGACAGGATTCGAACCTGTGCGGGGAAACCCCATTGGATTTCGAGTCCAACGCCTTAACCACTCGGCCACCGGGACTGCATGCCAGCGAGGCGGTAATAATAAATATATTCTATAGTTTGCAAAAACCTCATACAAAAAGGGTCATTCCATGGTTAGTTTAGGGTATAAGTACAGATGTCTTTATCAAAATCTTCTGGAAATGGATAAGTTTCTTATTTTTGTTAGCATAATATCTATTTCAACCAGGCATACACTATTCATGTCCGAATACGTACTGTTGTACAGAGTGCAGTGGCTTCCGCATTCATCCTATGACAAAAAGTGGCTTAGCGCCCTCTCCGTTATCATTTAGCCAATGATTTGTATTCTCGGCACGGATTCTCGGACGACGTTACGGACGTTACACAGCGTGTTTTTAATAATTTCCTCCTCCGTCCGAGAGATCGGTCTGCATAGTATTCTTGTCGTCACGGATAATCATTATCAGCGGAGACTACGTCTGGCTTATCTGTGGGAAAAGTAAAAAAAATGGTTTAAAAAAAAACCCCTCAGGACAGATCGATTTTTCTGTCTCGAGGACGACGTGATGAGGCGTTTGGGCGTACATCATAATCATGCAAAGAGCGTATCACTATTCTTATCGATGGCTTCAGCATAGAATGAAATGCACAATCCTTGATTGGAATTCAGTCCAGACTATATATTTTCATGTTGTATTCTTATGGCATTATATAATATGTATAGTTTAACAATCCCTATCTCAGTGCGAAATTCAAGACTTGCTACTTTAATTGGCCCATGACTAGAAGCACACCTTACCCTTAGTGATATAGGTTGCCTAACGACCAAACCAGACTTGAGGTCCGTTTCAGTTTTTAAGTCTTATGAGAAAATTTTCCCTCATATTATACAACACACTTATGGGAGAGTTCATGAAATGGATTTGAAAGTATCAACGTATTATTATTATGAGCGACTTTGGCCATTCTGTGGTTTATGTAAAAACTTTATGTGATGACTTTATGAAACTGACCCCACTAGATCCATGGGCAGGAAAATGCAAAGCTCTCGTTCCTTTTCAGTAGGCCAATAAAATCAATCTCCACTACATTGTCAGGTAAAACAACTGTACCGGTATTCAAGTTTGTTTTTTTTTGTTTTTTTGTTTTTTTTTGCTGGTGAAGCACCCTGGACAACAAAGGTTTGGACAATGTCGAACTGCGCAAATCCCGCATAGGCGTATGAATTATTATGAAAAATACTTTTAAAAACCCAGTGATCAACATTCATATTCACGAAACATCAATTTAACTATTCGACTCCCTACCACATCCCCCCCCCAAAAAAAACAAAAAACAAAAGAGAAACACAAATAGAAAGACGTTTTACCTGTTTAATTCATTATAGGCCTAATTCTATGTAGGCCCTATAAGGTCCTATAGCCAGACCAACAAGACTAAATGCACCAAAGAAATCAATACTGGCAACATATAATAACAATATTCCTTATATACTTTTTTTTCTCTCAATATATCGCTTATTAGGCCTAATTATGCTTCAAATACAGTCATATTAGAAGACATAAATATGAACCACACAGAAGATAATGATTAGTGACCCTATACCAGTCAAACATTTAAGTTTCAAATGACAAAAAAAAAAACAAACAAAACCCATGACAACTTAGAGCAGGAAAAGTAAGCCACTCGAGATGCACGCCATTTATTGAATGCAATATGACGCATTTATAACAATTCTTGATGAGACGGAGTCCAGTCTGTCATTATTTAAAGAGTTTATTCGCAAAAACCGATAAGTCCATTTTTGAAGATTTTGAAGTACGATATCTGTCATAAAGTACAAAATAATACCTTTTAAATGATATATTGGTCACTACATAATAAACAGTTTTATAAAGGTACATTTCTGAAGTTATAGTCAAAAGAAGCTAACATTTTCTTATTGTTCTCTTTATTTTTCTTGACCTTTAATTGCAAATATCTCCATTTGGCAAAGATGGACTTATCGGTTTTTGCAAACAAACTCTTCATTTTCGTCTATCATGATGAATTTCATAGTGCACACAAATTCAGTAGTCATAATATGTTTGTGTTTGCATCATTATTATTATGTGACATTTTTTTTTTAGTCTACAGAAAGGCCCTCTCGCAGCCATTGGGGTATATACCCAAACGAGAAAATATTAATTCCCCCTTTTTCTTACATTCAGGTATAACCTTTTCAAATGATTTTGATCAGATCAATCAGAAAATCATGCAACATTATGTTATAGAATATTATTGTAGAATTTCATTTCTTACAAATCTAGTTGTTATCGTTTCTTTGCAACTTGCACATTAAAGTGACTAACTCTTCGTCCTTCTCTTTTGTTTGAAACTATTCCATCAAAACAGGATTGTTGAATTTAAATTCTGAAAATGCAAAAACTCTCTCTAGTGGAAGCACGGGGATAACCTTGGCCTTGTATTCAGACCGCCTCCCCTCACTCCGTATTTTAGTTTAAAATCATTGATGTTTCAGGGGTGGATGGATTTTATGTGCAATCTTGATACTCAATGACTAATGCATCTTCTTCTTTTTTAAACTGATATTTATTTTTCCAATCATTCTAACAAAATGTGCACCAGATCCTTAAACTCCAATTCCTAAAAATGCAAAAGCTCACATGTTTGTTTGTTTGTGTCTTTGTGTGTGTGTGTGGGGGGGGGGGGGAGGATTTCCCCTTCCCACTCCCTCGCCCGCCTCCTTCCCCTATATAGACTGAACGTCTTGCGACCCCCCCCCCAAAAAAAAAAAAAAAAAAAAAAAATCCTCCTTGACAAAGGGCATTTATTGTTGGGAGCTTATGATAAAAATCACAGGCCTAATTGAAGGAACATCATTTACCATTGACCTTGACCCCCGTGACCGATATACAATAACGCAGTCCAACCACCCTGAAAAACGTTCCGCGGCCCCTGCGTATTATAAACATTAGAATCAATTGCACGCTATCCACACAATGAATAGATCAAATTAAATCACTATACTTCGCCTGTTCAGACATTGTGTTAAAATTCTGATTCCTATTGATACCAAGCTACATTAAAATCGATGATTCTGTTATGTCAAACAAAACTAGTTGAGTTATACCCGTATTGAGTTTATTAAAGTTAATATAAAACGATCGGATAAATTAATACCTTAGAAGATATATTGGGTAAAAAAAAAACAGTCCTGTCTAAAATTTGCGTTTACTTGACAAGTACATTTTGTACATCAATTCCATTATGTGCACAGAGCCCTATAAAGTATACCAACAGCTTTCTTCGAATATCTTTTGACGAGAGTACACACGGTCGATGAACTTCGATGAACGACAAAAATAAGAACGGATATATTTTGTAAAGTAACAACCTTCCTACATTTCCTAATGAGTGGCATGCCATGTGAAAAAGTGCACGAAAGGCCAAAGTATGAACCCTAAAGAGCGACAGTGAACTTTGAGGTCAAGGAATATCCGTTCATAGTATAATAGAGTCCGTGTGCGTTTCTCATGGCTTTCATATTTAAAGAAATATACTTCTATCTGACATGGTAATACTGTCGTATTTCAGCATTTAATGTTACACTGACCAATAACGTGTGTCTGGTTGATGACATTCTGGTATGTCATTTCCGCAAATAATATTGTGCTAATTTGTAGGGGCAGTAGTCCTTGCCAGATTCAGTAGGAAAATGATTATTATGTGTTCATTAGTCTCAGAGATGCAAGTTTCAAATCCGGAGCTTATATATTCACGTTTGCTCCCACCCATAACCTATAATTGCGGTGAGTTCATATTTCCTTCTTTGCTTTCTTTAAAATAAGTGCTTCAAAATATACGTATGAAAATCACAAAGATCGGACGGACAAAAATCTAGAGTAAACATCCTTCTGTGATAATAACAATAATGATAATGATGCTAATAATAATTTGTTTGTTTTGTTTTGTTTGTTTTTTATTGTTCCATATTCCACATTTCAACAAATACATAAAACATAAACATCACGATACAAAAGCCTGGATGACTTGTCACGTACAGCTTATAAGACAATAAAACATGTGAAATATGAGGAATCTACATAGAAGCATTGCTTGTAGGGTGTAGATTCCCAGATGCGGATGTGAGATTATTTCTTACTTGGGTATGTAATTAAAGGAATGACAATTTCTGAATTGGAGAAATATAAACGCCAAAAAGTAAAAAGAAAAAGAAAAAAGAAAACAATGAAAACAATGTCCGCGGCACAGACTTCTTGAGTGTTGCGTGATCACCCGAGCGAGGTACAAGTCAGATGCAGTGTACAATAGCAGAGATACCAAATGTGTACAAAGGAAGTTCAGGAGATAATACAGAAATCACGAGCGAGGCACATGTTACATAATCGATAATGTCAGTAATGTGAAGTATGAACAGAGAATATCGAGGAGGATTGAAGAATAGCTATAGATATGAATTCAGAAAAACTAGTTTAAGTTTATGTTTAAATGAATAAAAAGACTGAGATTGGATTATTTCTCTATCCAACTCATTCCAAAATTTAGGTCCTGTAGTGGTTATTGTTTTTAAAGCAGATACGGTTCGTACAGGAGAAAGATGAAAAAAATCTTTTTGTCTAGTAGGGTAAGAATGAACTTCAGTATTTTTGACAAACATCGAAGAAAACACATCAGGGAGACCACCTGAGTTTAATTGATACATAAATGACCCGATATTAAAATGATATAAATCCTGGATCTTAAGTGTTCTACTGGAAAAGAATAAGACATTAGTGTGTTCGAAAAATGGGGCGAAGTTAATTATCCGTATAGCTCTTTTCTGTATCAATAATAAAGAATTAAGTCTAGTTGTACAGCAGTTTCCCCATGCCAGGATTCCATAACCTATATAAGGCAAAAATAGAGTAGAATACAATGAATGCAGAACATGTTTAGGAAAAAAATGTTTTAACTTATACATAACACCTACATTTTTTGATAATAATTTACGCAAAGAATCAACATGAACTTTCCATGTCAACTTACAATCAATATAATGATCGTACTGATGATAATGATAATAATGATAATAATGATAATAATAATAATAATAATGTTAATAATAATAATAATGATAATAATAATAATATTAATGATAATAATGAAAATAACAATAATAATAAAATGATAATAGTAATAATGATAATAAACCAACAATAATGATAATAATAATAATGATAATGATAATAATGACAATAACAATAATAATTATAATTACTATTATTATAATAATGATAATAATAATGTCTTATTTACCCAGGGTAGCCTTTTCAGTGTTACCAGTGCTCTACCAGAGGGCCCTGCTATTACTAGTATTTGTACCCATTTATACACCTGGGTCGAGAGGGACATAGTGGGTAAAAACATCTAGTCCAAGGAGCACTGCAATGGGCGGGGTTCGAACTCGGGTCCTCCAATCGCGAGTCGGGGGTCTTATCCACTATGCCGCAGCGCCCCCAGCGTGATAAGGAGAAGAGGAACAGAAATTTAGTAAACAGACGAGGGAACCTTGTTAAACTATGTAAAATGATGAAAAAACATTCAGAATTTCCAGATTCAACATTTCGTATGAAATATTGAAGACGAACGCAACCTTACTTAGATCACATGTAGATAGGAAGTTGATGAGAGTGAATGTTGATCTCAGCGTCTTTCATGTCATTGAATGACTTGTGCTGTTCAATTACTTTCCCTTTTTGTTTTGGAAATGAAATAAACAAGGAAACGCGTATCTTTCGCAATGTATGTATATATATATATATATATATATATATATATATATATATATATTGTATCAAACTAAGCGTACTCTTTGGGTTGAAGGGACTGCAGTGATTAAGAGCATGCAGGATCCTTATACGCGGTTACAGTTCGTTATCCCGAAGGTTCATTAACCCCGAAAATGAGGCAGTATGACAAAGTTCGTTCTTTCACACGTTCGTTTATCCGAAGATTGGAATGAGGTTAGTTATTCCTAAAGGTTCGGTAATCCGAAGGTTTTTTTATTCCGAATGTTCGTTAATCCGGCAACGAAAGAAAAGTTTGTATTTCGTTTGTTCATACGCATCTTCTTGTCATTTTCGGATTAACGAACCTGGTTCCATATTTGGATGAACACGAACCTTCAAAATAATATATACTTATAATTATACTTCATAATTATACTTCATGCTACTCTTGTTATCAATTTCTAGACAAATGTAAAACAATAATCATGAAATGTACAATTTGTTTATTGTTACGGTTTCTGTGAACAAAATAATGGAAACAAATTGAAGTTGGAATGGCGAACTTTTTTTTTTCATTTTCGGATTAACGAACTTTCGGAATACATACATATTATATACTATACTATACATATTATATACTATACATATTATTACGACCTCGTGGATGAGATGATGAGGACCAACCACACAAGCGTCTTTGTTTTTTCTGACGCTCGACAATATCAAAGCCACATGATCATCAATTTACTTAGGAGGAATCCACAAACCCTGACTTCATTCCTCAAGTGTGCGATCTCTTAGTCTAAAAACTTTTCACCTTATGGGTTAAACATGATTACACGAATTTGCATATTATATACATATTCATTTTAATTTCGTAAGCCATATACACACCAATGATAAATTGGCGTGGTAATGGCAACATCTCCTTACATAGGCGCCGGAAGTGGGGGGGGGGGGGGCAAAACGCATTTTTGCCCCCCCCCCCCGAAAAAAAAGCCCCCCCCCCCGAAAAAAAATAGATAGATAAGAATAAATGAAATGATATATATATATATATATATATATATATATATATATATATAATACAAATAGGGAAATTTATTACCTAAGACTAGTAATTCTAACTCTCATAAATGTTTAGACATTCATTTTTCGTTGCGCGTAAGCAGATTATCTCAACCGCACCCCCCCCCTTCTTAATTTCCAAAGCGAAAAAATATAGCTACAAACGGCAGTTTTGGGACTGTAAAATGTCAAAACTTTCAAGCTCGTTCGCTCCGCTCGCTCGCGTTCAATCGCTATGCCATTCTCCTGATGTTGCTGCCAGTAATTGCCAGCAGTTGCGCCCGGTGCGTCCCCCCCCCCTTAATTTCCAAAGCGAAAAAAAAGTATAGCTGCAAACGGCAGTTTTTATACTGTAGAATGTCAAAATTTTCAAGCTCGCTCGCATTTAATTGTTATGCCATTGTAAAAGAGAATGTTACTGCCATTAATTTGCCAGCAGTTGCGCCTGGGCCGTCCCCCCCTTAATTTCCAAAGCGAAAAAAAAAAAATAGCTACAAACGGTAGTTTGGGGACTGTAAAATATCACAATTTTCAAGCTCGCTCGCTTTGCTCGCTCGCATTTAATCGTTCTCCTAACGTTGCTGCCAGTAATTGCCAGCAGTTGGGCCCGGTGCGCCTCCCCCTTAATTTCCAAAGCGAAAAACATGGCTATATATACAAATGGCAGTTTTTGGACTGTAGAATGTCAAAATTTTCAAGCTCGCTCGCTTCGCTCGCTCGCATTGAATTATTATGCCATTATCATAATGTTGCTGCCAGTAATTGCCAGCAGTTGCGCCCGGTGCGCCCCCTTAATTTCCAAAGCGAAAGATATATCTACAAACGGCAGTTTTGAGACTGTAAAATGTCAAAATTATCAAGCTCGCTCGCTCGCATTTTATTGTTATGCAATTCTCCTGATGTTGCTGACAGTGCTTGTCGTTTCACACCGTCATTCCATAATCCATGTAAGGAAAACTTATAATGTTGCTCAATGACTGCGTTGTTGAATGTATCACATGCCGTAATATACTGTAGTCACATTAAGTTTGCAGACTGACAGCGCACGCACACACGCACATGCATACACACCCTCAAAATTGCTCTTCCACAAGATGTCCCCCCCATGTCTCGACCCACGGTACGCCATTGTACACGTGTGTGTGTGTGTGTGTGTGTGTGTGTGTGTGTGTGTGTGTGTATGTGTGTGTGTGTGTGTGTGTGTGTGTGTGTGTGTGTATTGTGTAACATATAAGAGTCTATCTTGAGCCCCCTTCAATATTTGCCCCCCCCCCATCCAAAACTGCTTCTGGCGCGCCTGTCTCCTTATATCCAAAGTTTGTTGGAACTCTATTTCTCGTGAACATGAGTGGTATTGTGAGACTCATTCGTTGATGAGATAGTACTTCTTTGATGCAGATAGTTGTAAAGAGTTTAATGCGGTTTCACTCCTTTAAACAAGAGGTCGTTGTATCCACTGACAACCGTATGGCCCTGTCAGAACGAGTGCATGATAGTCAACGGTCATACTCGCATAGTTGACATTTTGCTGATCAGGTCAGCAGACTCAACATGATGGGGATGGGATTTAAAGGGGAAATCCAGTCCAAATATAAGTTAGTCTCATAAGAAAGAGTAATATATTTCGAGATCAACGGTATAATTTTGATCGAAATCGGGAAAAAAAAGGAAGTTCTGACATTTTGAAGTTTCACGCTTTTTTTGGGGGGGGGGGAGGGGGGAGGGGACAGTTCTTGAACAGTCAATGTGAACATGTAAATGGCAAAGTGAGCATGTCATCCTCTCACAACTTACCATGAATATATAATTTGTACATAAAACTTTGAAATTTCCAATTTTTCATTCCAACGCAATATTGCCCGAAGCTCAAATCCTCGTATATCTAACTGATCTCTATTCTGAACTTATTCAAACAGGAATAACATCATGTTTCAGACTTCAATGACAGAAACATTGAATTTTCGTCATTTTTTGTACACGATCAATGGAAAATTGTGAGGGTATGACATGGTTAGATCAATCATTTGCACATTCATATCCACTGTGCAAGAACTGTTTTGCAGAAATTGGCAAGTCAATTTTTTTTTTCCGTTGAACTCGTAAGATTTTACTCTTTGTTTTATCAGACTAACTTATTTTGGGACTGGATTTCCCCTTTAAATCCCATCCCCGTCATGGTGAGTCCGCTGACCCGATCAGCAAAATGTCAGCTATGTGAGTATGACCGTTGACTATCATGCGCTCGTTCTGACAGGGCCATACGGTTGTCAGTGGATACAACGACCTCTCGCTTGAAGGAGTGAAACCGCATGAATGTATAGCCAGCGGTAAAGGCTCTATACGGTGCATAAAACAAGGTAATCCAACTTTACCAGGTATTTCATAATATTGTATATGCAGAGCGCAAGGTTGGTTGAGAGGAGAGGGGAACTCTTCCTCTTTCCATTGATACCTAATTATGTCGACATATGCCATGCATGAGTGAACACATGAGCTTTAAAAGACAACAATGACAAACTGTACTTTTTCCAAGTTTGAGTGTGAAGGAAAAATGAATGTCTCACTGAATGGATGATATCTGTCAATTAAAGTGGTCAAACTAGCCGGCCAGCCTGCACGACTGCAGGTTTGTGTTTAGGGTTTCTTTAACTTTTTATAGTCCATAATCTTCGACGTGGCTACGTTGTCGATAACTTGGTCACTCCTACAAAGGCTAACCCATTTTCTATTTTCTTATTTAAGACATGGTATGTCGCTGGGAGATCTGTGTTGAATATGAACAGAGAAAATGGACTAAAATATGTGGGTTGGCCTTTGTGGGAGTGACCAAGTTATTGAACAGGTTATGGAAGGTAATGATTAAGCGGAAAAAACCCTTAAAATAAACCCTAAACACAAACCTGCATTCGTACTGGCTGGGTTATATTTGGCCACTTTCACTGACAGATCTCATCCATTCAGAGAGACAATTCATTGTTCCTTCATGTGTCACTCAAACTTGGAAAAGTGCACCTTTTCATCAGTTGGTTTGTCAACATAATTAGGTACCAATGGAAAGAAGAAGAGTTATTGAGGTGTGAATTTTCTTCAGTTTGTCTCCCTCTACCAAATGAAATTATAAGATCGTAACTGCTGATCTGTAATTTATCAAACATGTAGGAAAAAAGGAACCGCGGGACTCGAACCTGTCATCTACTGCTTTCCGGGCAGCGACACTCATCCCTGGTTGCCGGCAGTGACACGATGAACTTGGAACAAATACCCAAGCTCCGAAATTCCGATATTGTTATGTTAAGTAGTTCAAGTATTTGTTCCAAGTTCATCGTTCCTCGAGTCCCGTGGTTCCTTTTTTTCCAACGTGTTTGTTAAATTACAGATCAGTAGTTGCGATCTTACAAATTTTATTTGTTAGAGGGAGACAAAACCGAAGGAAATTCAAACCTAAACCTTCACCCCTCTAAATACTGATCATTCTCCCCCCCCCCAAAAAAAAAAAAAAAAAAATTATTCTTTCCTCACAATTAACATTGTGCTCTCCATAGTTGACAATTATGAAATACACGTAGCACTATAGGCTCAAGCTTTTTAAAAAATCATGACTCTTATGAATCTAGCGAAAAGTAAAGTGTGGAAGCTCATTATGAATGATTTGGAATCAGAATTTGTTTAAACGACATTGAAGCATGGAGAGATCACGTGCGTGGAAACGTATACATACACGTGACAGCGAAGATCACAATGAGAAGTTGAGCCAGAAAATAAAGGCTGGGCTTGATCATGCGTGCAAATCATCAATTATTGTAATATGACTGCATTGGTGTGCTGCCTCTCATTGAGCTCAGTTTGATCGCAGGATATTCATACCTCTCCATGTATCAGTCAGGTGCCGAAGCTCCATCGCTCAACCTCTCGTCATATTACCTCGCTTTTTGTTTTTGAAGTTCACGAACCAAGTTCACAACGATCATCATGACCCGTTGCAAAGGTGAGTTGCACTAGGATTATACATGTCGCCATCATTGTAAGAATATTCTCGGGAACATTGGAAGGAAAGTGCATCACCACTAAAATATTTCGGCTTGAAGTAATTGAATTAAAGAAAGAAACTATCACTCAATAGAGTGATATAGATAGACATAAATAGACATAGAAGTTCCATTAAAATCTGAGACAAAATAATCAGTTGCACTATTATAAAGCTTCCCGTATTTTCATGGATAACCCAAACGAAAGTTGATATTATTAAAATATCGTATCCATGTTTTGTTGAAACTTATGTGATTCAAAGTTCCTTGAAATATTATGTACTCATGTCACAATGTGAGAGTAGAAAATTTGGCCATTTGCATCAGGTTTTTACTAATGACATCAAAGGGGTTGATGTTGCCAATTTATTAGCATCACCTCCTTATTGGCCAACCAATGGAGATGTAACACAATGAAAATAGAAAATACATGTAAATGATATATATATATATATATATATATATATATATTTTTTTTTTTGATTCTACAACCACGAAGGAACTTGTTCAGCCTCGTGTTATATGTCAGATTACTGTAATAGTTTATTGTTCAGTACCTCGGCCTCACAACTACATAAACTCCAAACAATCCATAACGCAGCTGCAAGATTGATTACCCGCACGAAGAAGAATTCTCACATAACCCCCATTTTGAAGCAGCTATACATTGGTTCCCCATCCAAAGACGTATAGTTGTAAAGATATTGTTAGTGCATTCAATGGCACCAGAATGATATCAGTGAGTCCTTGGTCTGGTATACTCCCACTCTGACTCTCAGATCTGCTCACAAAAAATCTCCTCCAATGCCTTGTCATTGCAACTAAGTTTTATGTTGAACAATTTTTTTTTTTTTTTTTTTTTTGCTTATGCTGTTCCTTCACTGTGGAACAATATTCCGCTTTATATAAAGGAAGCTTCCACAGTGTTAACGGTGAAAACAATTATTCAGACATTTCTAATTTAAAAGTATTTTGAATAAGTTTTAGTCTTGCAAACTGCAACATCTATGGTGAATACAGTACATTTTCTTTTTCCATTTTCAGCGCTTTCCCTTAAAGCGCATAGAGACAATACGGTAGTTTATGCGCTATAAAAACCCACGTGTTATCATTACTTTTATTGTCATTATTATTATTATTATCATCATAATCTTCATCATCATCATTTTTTCTTTTTTTTGTTCCTTCCTCTTATTTCATTTTATGTCAGTTGACATTGGTTTCTTTGATTTTGTTTCATATATTTGTTTGTAGTTTCATGAAGTCATTATTCGTTTTCTTATGTATTTCTGAGGGTCCCATATTGTACAAGCTTGGCTTTTTAGTGTTACCCTCCATTTCCATTCCCATCCTTGTACTATGCATATGCATATACCTTATAAATGCAATTACGTTGTTACTCAGGAAATCAAAGATATTTTGTTAATGTACGTTTTGAAATTATTACAAATATGTTCTGTTAATGCATTGTATATAATTATAATCATTAAAAAAAAGAAATTAAAGTTGAATTGAATTGAATCATCATCATCATCATCATTATCACTGTTGTTGGCGTTTTGTTGCAAACAATCATCTTCAAAAGAAATGCATGATACATTATAATACATGTACACATATACGATTCGACAAGCTGTCAAGTTTAGGCCCTGTCACATCTTTCCGGACAAGCGTTACTTTTTTTCGGGTAAATCGGACTTGCGTGCGCATCTCTGGGCAACTACGGGCGAGATACGTGCTAGGTACAGTCAGGTGCGGGCCAGCTGCGGGGAGCTCCCGATAGCAAATCTCTTTTTTTTTCCCCCGCAAGTCAACCCGCAAGACATGGTGCGACAAGGCCTTGAGCATGCTCAAAATTTGCTCCGGAAGAGTCGCCGGGGTTTAGAAGTACACGCAAAACAGCAGTAGGGGGCCCTTAAGGTGCGATCACACATCGCCGGTTTAGATGGCGGTTCATGGCGGTTCTCAAACCGCCGTGAACCGTGTCCCAATGATGGCGGAAAGCACTTTGACTACGTTCTCAACACGTTTAGAACACGGCGCAAACGCGGATTGACGCGGTAGTAACACGGATCGCCCCGGAAGGTGAAGGAGTCCATACCAAGCCCATGTAGTTGGATGCAATCAGAGCCCTTTCACTTGTCCTCAATGGGTTTCAACAAGGAGCGTTTTGCTTTGTTAGGTAAACACAATTTTAAAGAAATTATGAAATGTTGTAGCCCCCTGTGTTTTACAGATTGATATAAGTGATGCAACAAGTAATTATCTTCAAGTTTCAACGTGCTTTTTCTCTTTCTCTTTTAATTTTCAAAATATTTGTATTAACTGTCATTAAAAAGACATACATATCAAAGCAGAATCCAACATAGTTTCCAAAGTTTCCTGTTCATTTGCAGGTTTATTTATCAAGTGATGTACAAGTACTTGCTTGTTTCAACATCTCTCTTTTTTAATTAAATTTTCACATAATTATTTCGCGTATTGAATTTAAGATCTTGTTGCTTGTTTATCCATGTTTTCACAAAATTGCTCCTTCTTACCTTTCAGAGCTCCTTGTGAAATATGAGCCTCTGAGAGTTCCTAAATCGTAAGGGGAATCTGTATGTGATACCCTCGATCCATTACAACAAACTACTATGGCAAACGTGGTTTATGCCGCCCCAGAACTGTAGAACAGCACCCCAAGTGATAAAACATGCAAGTTCCATCAATAAGTCTAAAATGTTTTTAAAACCTATATGTTAAAATAGTTACATAGTGATTGTAGATGATTTATGCAGCATGTTGATGTTTCTGAAATTACCTTTTCCTGTTTATCTTTTTGTTCCCCCTTTAAAGCGCATAGAGACCTTGCCAAAGGTATTATGCGCTATATAAGAACGGCATTGATGATAATATAATGATAACATCTTAAACAACAGTCAATAAAAAGACATAAATGTGTACATTATACATTATCAAAGAAGCATAATTTTATACAGTATGTGTGCATAGTTTCCTCTTTACTTACAGGTTCACGTAACATAATAATGGTGTTTTTTTTTTTCAAGTTTCAACATTGCTTTTCCCTCTACTCTCTTAAGTTTCGACATATCTGTATCAACAAGTCTTGCAAAAAGGCATACATAATCACGAAAGCAGAACCCAACATATTTACATAAGTTTTCTGTGTATAACTTAGGCCTATCAGGTTCACGTTGCTGGCCATCTTAAAAGCTGTTAAGCTTTAATAAAATTATGAACTTACCTTTCAATGTAAATGATAGTATTCAACATACCTAACAACTTTTTTAACATTACACTTTATTTGTTACTGTTTATGTGTTAAAGAAATAAGGAAACTATAGCATTCAATATATTTACCCGATCTTGCATTATGAGTTCATCTTTGCTTTTTTTTTCTCAATTTTTTATTGCTCCGCCACGAAGTGTCGCCGGAGCCATCATTCTCTTTTAAGTTCATTGTTTCTTTTCGCTTAAAAATTATGGCGGTGTTAACACGGTATTATCACGGACCTTGCGGTGCAAACACGGAGGATACCGTTCTGTACACGATGAACGGCGATGTGAACACGGTCCATTTTAAACCGCCAAGACCGCCACGAAAAATTAAACATGTTTAATTTTTCTGGCGGTTCCCCGCGGTTTCCCGCGGTTCTCGGGGTTCATTGCGGATGAGTGACGGATGACCAGGGTTTGTATACGGTGTAAACACGGTCTTTGGCGGAGCACGGCGATTTGCTGAACCGCCATGAACCGCCATCTAAACCGGCGATGTGTGATTGCACCTTTAGCGGAAGTACCTAGCAGGCAACTCCCACGCAGGTACTTCGCAGTCCCCGTATGTCGCTCGTAACTGAAAACGGATTGGTTTCGAAGCTCTCACGCAGGTAACACGGAAACACGCAGGTATAGCACGCGTCATACCAGATAAGACGCAATTGCGAAAATCGCCAACATGCTTGTCCTCAAACAGAAAATTCTGATATACTACGTCTAGAAAATTCGCAACAAGCCCGGATAGGTGTGACAGGGCCTTTAAGCTGATAAACATGCCGTATCTGCCTGCATTATCTGGGATGTTTGGACCTCAGAAAGTCATGAACTTCAGTTCAAAGTTTCATGGTGCTTCATGTGCTTCTTTTGGAGAAATTTTAAGCGTGGCTGGGAACGTGATTGTGCATTACGTGCTGTAGAGCTCAGCCACCATGATAGTCGTTCACCGGAGAGCAAACATGAATGACGATTCCAATCAATCAAATTTTCATGACACACTACCACGGTTCAGTGATGTTTTATATACAGTCACACTTGTTGCAAAACGTGACGAACTCTACACTTGACTACACTTTAAAAACTACATGTGCTATTCATTTTTAGGTCTTTCTAAAAAAATGAAGTACTGTACACTCAGCGTGAGTCGTAAATCGACAAAATTCCTCCACAAAATAATGGTAAGCATTAGAATTAAAGTAAAGTTAGCATCAGCATAACCTGTAGCCTGAACACTAATTGATAAGTAGGCCTATTACAAATACGTTAACAACTTGGTTAAATCGGCGTGACAAAGTCGATAAGATCATGAAAAGTTTATCTTTGGTGGATCGTTCGTCTTACTAGTATCATCAAATTTCCTTCTTTTTTTTCCTTTTTTGGTGCCCCGACAAAGTAAAAGGAAAAATACAAGAGAAACAAAAGAAGAAAAAAATATGGATAATAATTTTATCAAACATTGCGATAATATAACTATGATAATCATGTAAAACTGGGCAAAATGTGCTTCAAATACCAAATATCGTGGCTAAATGTAAGAAAGGAAAACACTGGCAGGCATGATAAAGGGCTTCAAATTCCACGTCATAATAACTTTAGCATATTCACCTCTGAATGGAGACATAAAAGCGTGATTCTCCACGTCACTATACAGTCATGAAATGATTGTGTATACTTAACATTAGGGTTCATTACTTATCTTTTTTTTTTCCATTTTTCGATATTTTGTGTAATGTTATATCGTCTATATCACTTCAGTCAATGTTCATTACAACATTATTCGTTACCCCAAGGTTCCACAATTATGTTCTCTTTTCAATTTTACTTTGTTTTGATTATATGTAACCTTATCCTCTGTTAC
This sequence comes from Diadema antillarum, assembly GCF_040938485.1. Lineage (NCBI taxonomy): Eukaryota > Metazoa > Echinodermata > Echinoidea > Diadematoida > Diadematidae > Diadema > Diadema antillarum. The sequence continues at coordinate 232,650 of NW_027272591.1, read as the reverse complement.
CAATGAAAGTGAAATGTTTATGTTCTTTTTGAAAAATGAAATAAAGTTTGAATTGAATTGAATTGAATTGAATCTTATTGGATACATACTTAAAAAAAGAAATGGTGTGTATAGGTCCTTGTGGTGACCCGATCGGGCCACCAAGACATATCATTTCTAAACGATTCTCAAAAGGTGGCCCTTATCTATGATTTTGGGGCCCCGGGCCAATCCGGACACCAAACTATCAATTTTTTAAGCCCCCTCCCATAAATAACAATATTGAAAATAAATAACATTATAGAGCATCAAATTAACGCAACAGAACATGAAAATCATGTGAAAACTGGCAGGAATGAGGAAGTGTAAGAAAAATCTACCAGGTAGGCATATTCTGAGTGAGAAGTAAGAAAGCATAAACGCTGGAATTTATGATTAATTGAAATATTACAATAAGTATAAACCATGATAACTGTGTGAAAATAGGTAGATAATTATGTCAAAGGGCTTCAAATACCTTCGACTAAGTTAACTTAGTGTAACATGCAATACTGAAGTGAGGCTTAACTATGATTGTTTCCAAACCACATATTTGTGAAATTATTATATTCAAAGTAGTGGTACAACTACTCCTATTTTTAGATAGATAGAATTTGGTCGTGAGAAAATGATCTGGCTAAAATTTGGCTGGAAAATAGACTGAGTTCGGCCGTGAACTCGGTCACGACCGAATGAACTAGCGACGAGCTTGCAACCCTGGTCGCAGCATAGTATAGCTGAAATTCATGCAATTATCAAGCACTGAGCGGCAAATCACATTACAAAAATTCCGGTGTTAAATATGAACCAACGAGCTGGTGTTAAATTTCCGGTGCTCATTCATGGTGTTAAATTAACACCTCCGGGTGCCGGTTCAATATATTTAAAATGGTTTCTTAGTTACGGTTCTTGTTGATTTTGAACTTTAACAAGACGATCAAAAATTTTCCAATAAAGCACTTGATTTAAAAAAAAGTGTCAACACATTTACACCACAGTAACACCAGTTGATGTTGTTTCTGCTGTAGCTGAACGGGTGTCATACCCTTGACATTAACGCCAGCAATATTCAAATCAACATCATACGGTGTCATTGTTGAATCAACACGAGCACAGGTTAACAAAACATCACACTGTAAAAACATCGGTGTTAGCTTTAACACCATGGGTGTTAAATCTAACACTGATCAAGTGTTAGTAGAGGACCACACCCACAGGTGTAGAAAATGTATTGTGATGGTGTTGAAAAGTGTTCACCTGGCACTTCGTGGTGTTAATTTTGACACTGTATCTGGTGATATTTTTGACGCTGTGCTGGTGTTAATTCAATGATGACACCGTATGGACGTGTTGATTTGATATTGCTGGTGCTAATGTCAATGGTATAACACCCGTCCAGCTTCAATAGGAGACCACACCAACTGGTGTTACTGTGGTGTAAATGTGTTTACACATTTTTTTTTTCAAAAATCAAGTACTTTATCGGAAAATTCTTGGTCGTCTTGTTGAAGTTCAAAATCAACATGGAGTGCAGTTACGAAGAAGCTCTTCAAAAAACAATTTTGTATTTTGAAATGACACCCGGAGGTGTTAATCTAACACCATAAATGAGCACCGAAAATTTAACACCAGCTCGGGGTTTCATATTTAACACCGGGACTTTTGTAGAGCACCAGCTGCAGTGTATATTAACACCACGAAGTGCCAGGTGAACACCTTTCAATACTATCACAACATACTTTTCACACCTGTGGGTGTGGTCCTCTGTCGACCCTTGATTTAACATCCATGGTGTTTAATCTACCACCGATATTTTGCAGTGCATTCTTCACTTTCAAGGGCGAGAAAGCACATAAAAAACAATATAAACACTGTACACATAACATTTTGTGGCCTAACCTCCAAATTATATGATTTTCAAAGCTAATGGTGGCCCCAGATCTAAAGGGATTAGCGTAGGAAACTTCGACATTCTCTAACTTTGCTTTATCATTTCAGGTTCAATTTTGATGAAACCTTGACTCTAGTGTCCCTATGCCGTCTTTTATCCATTAGAGCCAACTCAAACGTACTTTTACGTATCTATAGGTTGGGTTCGCAGTTATGATGTCGTCGACACGGATGAATACTGTCAGAGTGCATGTATCTCGGTCATACGTACTCTTGAATCCATCAGCCGCATACATATATAAAACGAGTATGATAGCATTTGTGACGTAAATGTCCCCCCCCCCCCAAAAAAAAAAGTGTTACGATAGAGTAGGCTTATTGTTTGGCTCTAAAAAACGCGATCATTCACCCTTTATTTTTTTTTTCTAGCATTAACATGAAATAGGTCGACTTTTCAGGCACCCACGCAGGCTCTACAGGAAGATGGAAGTGGCAAAGATGCCTTTTACAGTCATCTGGCCATGACAATTGTGCTTGACTCGTTTGTTCCAGGAGGATACACACGCTCTTATCGAATTTGGAGATCAGAGCCGAGGCCTACATACAGGATGATCATTAGGCCTGTACAGCAATATCTCCAAAAAAAAGTCATATATGCAAGAGCATTGTAATGACGCATGGCGTTATCGTTATGGAACACAATGTCTAACCCATTAAATATGAACCCGTGCAGAATCCCAGCACACCCACACCCACATACAAACATGTATATAATGTAACATTAACATTATTAATGTTTACGTTATATTATATGTATACATATCATTACGCATGTATGATATATTATTTATATAGATACATATACATATATAATATAAACATATATAATTATATAAATATATACTAACATGTTGAGAATTCACGTGTTGGCTCCAATATAACGAGGAATCAAGAAATAAACTAGTAACGCATTTTTTTTTGCCAATAAAGAATAAGTTTAACTTTTTCTTTATAGGCAAAAAAATGCATTACTAGTTTATTTCTTGATTCTTCGTTTTATGTATATATGTATATATATATATATATATATATATATATATGTATATATATGTATGTATGTATATATATATGTATATATTTATACATATATATATGTATATATAGGCCTATATATAAATTTGATTATATAAATACATATATATATAATATATATGTATATATATATATATAAACATATATATATATATATATATATATGCGCTATACATTTAGATATAGATTGAATATTTTTCAAGTGAAGGTCTAATGATGAGAGATTGTGAGAATGTGAGATTTATTGCATGGAATCATTAATGACGAAAAGGCACACAGGTAGTAAAACTGTTTTGCAGAAATGATCAAAACTTCAAAATTTCATGATTTCCTTGTTTTTAATTCGATTTCAGTCAAATTGTTACTGTTGAACTCGTAAGATTTTACTTTTTTTTATCAGACCAACTTACTTTTGGACTGGATTTTCCCTACTCCTTTTCGCAGGTCTCATCTCTACGCGAATGCTCTTTGCCGTCATGTCTTTCATTGGAATCTCGTGTCTGTACATTATGCGCATCAATATGAGCGTTGTCATGACGATCATAGCACGGACCAATCACAGCGAGCTTTCAGGGAATGACGTCATAAACTCCTCCCATGGGGTGTGTCCTGACCCTTCGTCACAGGAGGGTTTTAATAAAACTGAAATGTCACATTCCCAGGTAAATGAAATTCTGCAACATTCTCTTTCTTCTTTCGTTCTAGTCCAGATGGACAAATCATAAATAAACCATGGAATGAAATTTACGAACAGCAAAATTTCAAAAGAAAAGCTCCAAGAAACATGAATAATGTTACCGTCTTAACTGATGGGCAGGTCGGATGCTCAGGACATACTTTTTCTTTTAATACAGATACGCACACTTGCACGACATTCAAAGGTGCACATGCAAAACACGTGTACTAATACTTGTATGTACTTGTATTTGCTGTAATCTTTTTTTAATTTCTGTAATCTGTAAAAACAAAAGATATAGATTATTGTGTCAAATCATATACGTAACCGATGTTTTGATCATAACTTCAGTCCCTCCACATTCGTTATTTATTTAAAAATCAAAACTTCACTATCGAAGAAAATCAGGAAATCAGGAAATCTCCAATTGTAACAGTCTTCAAATTACGACTCAAAACAGATTTTTTTTTCATTTCAATGTCTATTATCACTTTAAAACATGAAGAATATATACAAGAATATACGTCTAGAGAGTTTGCGCTTTATGAATTTATAATATTGATTATCATTACTATCGAAGGGAGTGATTATTGTTAGCTCGTTTTGGAATACAATTTTAATATTGATGAAATAAAACCAAAGATCCCAAAGATTAAACAGGGCAAGCCTGTATGAAATGATAAATCTTTCAAACATCGTGCACCCAACCCAGCAAGCCAAGTTTCAATGGAGTAGCCACCTACAAGAACTCCTCCTCGGTGCCTACTTCATCGGCCAGACCATCGGCACGATACCTTCCGGCTGGCTCTCCGATCGCTTCGGGGGAAAGTGGTTGATGGGAGTCGGTGCGGGTGTGTCAGCTCTCATGAACCTCGCCGCTCCGCTGGCAGTGGAAGTCAGCGTGCCCTTATTCTTCCTCACGAGGTTCATCTCCGGAATAGCTGAGGTAAGGAGAACTTCTTCCACAACCACAGGGGGTTGGGGACGAGGGGGGTGGGGGAGGAGGCCTGGGGCTCGGCCCCCACTCTTTTGCACCCGTACATAGGAATACATAGGGTGTCACCACTTTGGGCCCCCTACTTTTTTACCCCGGAAGTGCAGTAGAAAAAATATCATTCCTTTGAGCCTCGTTTTGCGCTGAAGACCTGTGTGTGTTTTTGTTTGTTTGTTTTTGTTTTTTTTTTGCTTGTTAGCTCACGAAACCCGGAATTCCTCCCCCCCCCCCAACACACACACACACTTTGGAAAACCTGGCACCGGCGGTGTTAGTTAGTTAGTTAGTTAGATAGTTAGTTAGTTAGTTTGTTTGTTTTTCATTTCATTTAAGATAAAATCTATAGTAATTATGTGTGACAATACGCTAAAATTTAAATCTAAGCAAGCGTGACAGCAACCAAAGTTCCCTTCCTCATTGATAAACAAACTTAAACGAAACCATAGCCCAAACATAAATATGGATTGAGTTAAAGCAGCAGTCATTATAGTGGAACACATCGGTGGAACTTTACATCTATCTTTTGGTGGCCCGATCGGACAAGGAAGATTTAAAATGGAGTTTCACGTTTGCTTTTATTTCGGGCCACTTCGTTCCATAATTTCAAAATAAAAGATTTTAATGGCCTGAACGGGATACCAGGTAAAAACGTACTATGTCGAACCCTGCATTTTTACATTTATCTAACAGTGATATGACTTGCGAATTCGAGATATTGATAATAAGGGCTATTGGCATGCACCCAGTTGAAGAAGATCACTCACTCGTAACACGTAACTTCCATATATCTCGTAACTCGTAACTTCCATAAACCTCGTAATATGGATATATATATATAGATACATACATATATATTTTTTCTTTTGAATATACAGACGACGTCTTTTCCGGCAGCTAACACGCTGGTCACCAAGTGGGCACCTGAAAACGAAAGAACCAAGATCATGCTCTTCATCACGTCAGGTATCACAGCATTGTTTCTAAATCAAATGATCAGTTTCTACACTTACTGCATCTTTTACATTTCCGCTCTCCCTTACGCTCTATCACCACCCTCCCCCCCTAATTTCGTCTTTTGAAGTCAGATTACTTAGTCTGATAATAAATCATAATATCGCATGGTCTTATGTATCCAGTGTAGTCGCTTTAACGTCCTCTGAAACTGTGTATCATCTAGAAAAAACAATTAACTTATCACATAATAAGGAACTAAAAGCAGTTTAAAAAAAGAAAACCAAAAAGTGGCGTCACGTGACCAATCTCATGAATATACCTGATGACGTATAATAGAAAGTCGAAATCAGGTTCAGCATCTGCTAGCTTTCGACAAGCTGCATGCAGCGCAAGTAGCTGAGGCGTGAGCATGACATGTGGTGTAAGAGCATGCACGTATAAATAATAAGTCATGTAGACGATCAAAAAGCATTGCGAGCCCAGCGATAGCGGCATAGGCCATATATCGCTGGACGAGAAATTGCCGCAACATCGTCGCGACATTGCCGCGGCTCATACTCTTTCACCAAGATGGTGACTCCAAGGCGACAAGGCTGTAGAGACGTCGCGGACAAAATAAGTCGTCTTGGAAATGCATACTAGATCAGCTGGAGACTGGAAAAGCGATGGATCGATTCAGTCGTCTCCGCATTTATACGTCACCACAAATAAATAATTTGTAAAAGTGCGCCCCAGGCGGTGAAACTATCATAGCCATGTCTCCAAGATCATTCAAGATAATCTATTCGATGCATTTTTCATCTATTTCTTCCGCGGCTCAATGAAAATTCCAAAAAAGAAAATTGCAAAAACCTTTCCAATTCATATAAAACAGTATAAAAGTCCAAAACCCAAGAAATAAGAGCAAAATATCAGGAATAACTAACCGTATAATCATTTTATGACCTTCGGAACTTTTCGGCCATTTCGGAATAACGAACATCTCCTCTTTTCCCTTTACCCACCATGAACAGGGTCGGCACTCGGGTGTGCATGCGGGCTAACCCTCTCTGGACTTGTGTGCTCGCAGCTCGGCTGGGAGGCGTCGTTCTACATTTTCGGTAAGGTGATGGTGTCGTCAGATGATTTCAAATCGTCGTTTATATATCGGATAATGTGAATGTATGAATATATGAATTTACAAATATATGAATATATGAATATATAAATTCACAAATAAATATATTTATATATTTGTGTATATAATCATATAAATATGAATATACGTCTGCCCGTAGCTATAAGCGGGGCTCGTCATTAGCAGTTTCGCTATATCCAGATTTTGTTTTAACCCAACAAATGAACAATAAAAAACATAGACCGGATAATATTGAGGCCTGAATTTTACTTCGTTGTAACCGGAATTTCCTATTCACCGTGTCAGCTATAACGGGAGTGCATTGTACCCACAGGCAAAAAAAGTTCAACACTCTCTACCAGCCATACTGGCAAGAACACAGTGTCCCAAAGTGTGAGAAACAGTGTGAACATAAAGTGAACACATTGCGAACTCAGTGCGAACACAGTGTGAAATGTCTTCACACTGTTAAATTCGAGCGCTTTAACAGTGTAGACCTACCCGTACATTGTGAATCATCAATTCCCAGTGTGGCACAGAACATTGCCATGTGAACACTGTGAAAACCAAACCACAGTGTGCAATCATTTCCACACTGTTCAATTCGAGCTTTTTCACATAGCCGACTATGTGACCACACAGTGAACACACTGTGGGACACCGCGTTCTTTCCAGTAGGGAGAACTGATTTTTTTTTTTTTTTCCCGCGGCTTAACATGCCTTTAAAAAGTACAACAACACGACGGGATAAAACTGTCATCGATCTCAAATACTCGCTCTTAGGAGATTTATGAATGGTGCTCTCTCTTTCTTTAAATGACACAGACATATCATGATGTGCTATGAGTTGGAGTTCACATATGGGGCAATGTACTTTGATTTGTTCTCGGCGTGGTATACTTCGGAAATTTCGTGGATATCTATATTTTTGTGCGGGGGTTGCGTTGTCTTCTATGTTTTCGTTTTTGCTTGCATCAGTGGTTTTCTTCACAGGCAATCTTTTGTTAGTAGAACGGTTAACTCTTTGCATGCCAGGGACTTTGGACAGTGTGCAAAAAGCAATGGTGTTTTCTGTGCCAATCAGCACTCGAAGTACACAAAGGGTTAATCATTCTCAAGTTCGATTTTGGTATGGATGTAAACAGACTCAGAGGAGCAAACCCGACACAATATGACAATGCAACGCTTTGCATTTATGTTTTTCCCTTGTTTGGATTCTGCATAGGATCCCTGAGTTTGGCTTGGGCTCTTCTTTGGTCTGTTGTCGTCTATGAGGAACCGAGTGATCATCCATGCATATCGAGGAAAGAGAGGGAGCTCATTGAAACGCAACGCATTCGTGCCTGTGACAAAAAGGTTTATATTTGCTCATTTGATTTTTACCAGCAAAAAGTGTTGTCTCAACATTTACATTTTCACACGTAAGTCTGCATACGTATGTGAAGAGGTAACCTACACATAATATGACATACACATACACTATTGAGAACACTTATTGATTATTATGCGAATAGAATCTGAATGTTCAAATTAATCATTCTTGCGTCGAGTTGCCTTCATTGCAACTTATTGATAAACTGCCCTTAATCGACGTAAACTTGTCAGTCAGTTGCAATAAGCTAAAGAAATCTACGCAAGAATCGTCAATTCGAATAAATACGCAGTAGGCCTATACCCGTTGCTATTATTATAGGGATCAGAACCATTACCGGCTAGCGTACTAGTATATAGGGCGGAAGCTGTGTAATAGTCAAGCACAGTGGATGACACCTGTCTAGCAATCAGGCCTTCTTTGGTTCGAGTCCAACGCGACTATTATGTATGCCCATGGATTTTGCTGTAGCTATACTGTAAAAACCAAGAATAGTCGGTGTTTATTTAGATGATGGTCATTTTTTCAGTTAGCTGCAATAAAGTCTGAATAATCTTTTTTGGTATAGAGTCCAGAGAATGACTGTGACAAATCGTTTGTCGATCCATAAAGTTACTTGTGTTCTACAACAGTGTCTGATGTTCCTGAAACTTTCGCGCGCGTCTTCCTTGTGGGAATTTGTTAAACAACCCTCACGTTGGACAATTAGGAATTTTAGTATTTTGAATTTGAAATTCATTCCAATATAATATCATGGGATTTCTTCGACTACAATGGCATGGCTTTATACGCTCATGTGGCTTGAAAACTTACGATTATTAACAAATTAACACTTGTGACTGAATTAGACAGTGATTTCATTTTGCCGGTCAGAAACATGCACTTACAAGCTGAAAACGGTTCAACAATTTACCCTATTAAAACTCTGTAAAGCAATGGGATGATATTTTTATATACATAAATACATTATGTATGTGTACATATATATATTGTATATATATACATATATTATATATCATGACAGAAATTCATTGTTTTTTGTTTTTCTTTGTTTCGTTTATTTCTGTTTTTTTTTTTCTTCCGTGACCCATCCAGACGTCATCGATACCTCTGTGTTCCATTTTCATCTCGCCGAGGGCGGCAGCATATAGCATCTGCATGTTGACCCTGGCGGGAATGGTATCGTTGACTCTCATGACCAACATTCCTCTCTTTCTGAAGCGCGTACTCAGACTCGACATATTCAACGTAAGTCCGACCTAGAAATAGATTATTGTTTCCCATTTGATAAAGCGCTCAGTTTCTCCTTGAAGCTTCTTGAAGTTCAAGTTCAAGTTCAAGTTCAAATTCAAGTTCAAGTTTATTTAACCAATATTCATTAAACATTTGACATTTTACAAAAGGATACAGCATTAAGAATAATGAATGGTTTGGGACCCCAAAAGAAGCAGAGCTTGTAAAAAAGGGGGTCCCGGATAAACATATAAAACAAAACATACTAAAGTTTTAAACATATTAACAAGAAGTATAATAGTAACATATTTACATAGGACAGATGCAACACAAGCACACACACACACACACACACACACACACACACATACATTCAATCACACAAACACGTGTCACAAAAAAAGCTCATGCACATACATGTAGTTCACATGAAATTGCAGAAAGATACTTTGTATTTTATACTTTTAAATTCAGCTTCCCTGATCAATTCTTGTTTTACAAAACAAGAAGTTGCCCCGGCCTTTGATATGTTTGCTTGTTGCACTCACTTGTAACTCATTGTTGCAATTCAAACAGAATGTTAGTACAAATCTCACCGAGATAAAGAGGTACAAAGACAGAAAGTACTTGCGTGGGGAAGAAATTATCATGTCTCAACTCTCAAGCTTGGGAATGTATTTTGAAGCATTTTTTCCACTACTTGTCCAGTATTTGTGATGTCCGTTATTCCGAAGGTTCGATAAACCCCAAATGGGATAATGTTTGTTATTCCGCAGGTTTGTTAATCTGAAAGTGAAATCAGGTTCGTTATTTCGGACGTTCGTTGATTAGAAAATAAAAGAATGTGCGTACTGACAGACCCTCGAAATTACGAACCTTTTTCATTTCTTTTTGTGAACTTGTTTGTAAACCCGGAGACCAGAATTGCCTGTGAATTGACTCTTCGGCAGAATCCTTTTCATTGTTTTGTACTGACTGCATTAACAACATTTCCTCTTTAGAAAGCACCATTCACAGGGATTAATTAGATAATCTTTACATTGCGGATACTTATTTGAGTAAATTTATGAATCAGTATGTGTGATTGTACAAAAATAATGACCTTGGTTTGCTCATGTGCGAAGTGGAACCTAGTTCCGATTCGGGACGCGTTTCTTTTTCTTTTTCAATTTGAACCCTCATAAGGCCGTGAGCGCGAAACCTTATAAAGGAGCATTTCAGACGATTTCCATAATTTCCCATCATGTAGTACATAAATCGACAGTTCCATATATAGATCTGTGGAATTAATTGTGATCCTTGAGTAGAGAAACAATGCTTTGAAAAACCTTAAAAAAATTACACTGAATTACTGATGACATAGGAGCCTCACATATTTCAGAAATGTAGCAATGTAATTCCCATTAAAATACTGCGAGCTTGGAAGCTCACCTTTGTATAATGTATGCATGCCCTCTTCTTTTGTTCTGCTTCCTTGAGCCCTAACTCATCATTCTTATAGTGAGGCTGTCACGACATCGTCTTTGTTCATTGTAATTTGATATAAATTTTGAAAAATATTCTTATTCTTCATCCTAATCACTATAAATCCTGAAACTCTGTACTCAGTATAACTAATTTATAATTGTTTAAATGTAAAAATCTGAAAATCATCCGTTGGTCTCCTTTAATCGCTAAAGCTCACGCAAAGCTCCCGTGATTAAACAAAATAAAACAAACAAACAAACAAACAAACTGCTGCCTCAAGTTAAGGCTCGCATTCCTACAACGCCATCAACGACGAAATATTGGTATGTTTTCTCATTGACTATACTGTGTTTCCAAGAAAGCCGGACGAAGACCGTCCGGGCAGTGGACTATAGTGGCACAGTTATCAGGCTTGTAGACATGCCGTACCATATTCTATTGTTGTTCTTAGAACTTTTAAAACTGATAAGTCTTTTCAAGCACAACGCTCAAGAAACATCGCAAGCATACCTCCTCTGAGAGAAAGTCCGTTTTTACTGTTGTAATCATCATCATCATCATCATCATCGTCATAATTTGTCATTGTTAGTATTGCTGTCCTTACATATAACCATCATTATAATACTGTCAAATATTGTGGCTGATAAATCTTTAGATCGGCCTGATGGGGGCGCTACCCTACTATCTGTTTTGGCTGCTCATGCTGCTTGCATCGTGCTTTTCGGATTTCGTGATACATAGAAACTACCTCACCAAAACTCAGACGAGAAAATTGATGATAAATACGGGTAAGATTGGAATTCAGTATATTGTACAGACAGTACACTCAATTTCATTTCTTTCTTTCTTTCCTTTTTCAAGATGATGTCAGTATTAAGCGGTTTATATTTCAGTTTGCCTCACCTCTTTTTTTTTTGTATTTAGATGCATGGAAGTGCTTGTGTGTTGTAACTGTATTGCCTATATGATGCGGTTTTTGGCACTCTCGAGAAGTAAGTAGTAATCTGCCATTTTGTGAAGTTATTCATTCATTTATACATTTTCGCGCAGTACTCTGTACTGCACATACTGCACAAAAACACATTGGTGAAAGTAATCTCTGTAGTGCTTTGTGGAGGAAAATTTTGTTGCAATAATGAGCTCAGCAGTGTTACAGTAGTGCAGCATCATAACATCAGCACTTGCGTTGCCAGGAAAAGTTCACTTTGTGCATTTATCTAACATCCTACTCGTTGTCTTTAGGCGCCGTAATCACAGCGGGCTCGCTGATCGCCATCTCGCACGCCGGATGCAACCACCGTTTCGTCGTGGCCCTGATGACGACCGGCATGGGCGGCGTCGGTATCGCTTACTCTGGGATTTTTGCCAACCCGTCTGACCTGGCTCCCGCCTTCGCCGGCACGGTGTGCGCTGTCGGCAACCTGCTCTCTGTCGCCTCCGGGTTCGCCGGTCCAGTCTTCGTCGGTTTCATGACAGAGGATCAGGTAAGAGTCACGGATGCCATTCATCGGATGTAAGAGGTTCGAATCCCAACCCAGCAGTAGTTTCCATTTGGCAGGGCATTTTATCATCATTGCCAAGACGTGCAATGGTGATTAAACGGCGTCGGTCCTGTGTATATAGTATATCCTATATGTACATGAAAGAACCCTCTTGTAAAGAGTAAAGAGATATCCGCTTAAATTGTCAAACACACAAAAACTCGGGTGGTGAAGCCTACGGGTCACAGTCGCCAAGTTGATTCTTCTTTTCTCTCCCTTTGCAAGCTTTGAAATCGCAAGAAACCGCCAATTTTTCAACTATTGTCGTTGTTTAAATAGTGATAATTTTTAACATTTTTAACATGAAATATCCCATATGTGCAACAGATTGAGTACATCCGTTTGAAGGAAGTTTCGGGTTAAACACCCTACATTTTTTTTAACCTTCTGGGACTATACGCTCGATTCAGGCTTTATATCTTGAGGTGGCGTTTGGTATCCGAGAAGGGTAAGCCAAATTAAAGATCAAGACTCGACTCCTCACCCCCTTTTTTATCGAAGCCCAAACTGTCGTCTTTCAAGCATAGAAAGTATTTGTTCTGCTAGTCTATAGAGCTTTAGAAAATACTTTTTGAGCGAATTATCAGATATGCGAGTTTCACTTACTGTATAATGCGCGTGATTCGTATCTTTACGTGATGTTCACACATCACGCAAAAGATCTGCATAATAAATATGCTTCTCCGGTATTTTGGGGGAGGTGCTAGTTTTAGTTGAACTACATTACTCCGCAACATTAGGCCTTATTTATGACAACAATAATTGAATTACTCGAGAAAAAAAAGATGATTAGTTGATGAAACAAAGTATTTTGCTTTCTATCACCTCGTACTTTGATAAGGCATTTCGTTTTAAGGCACTTTCCTTTTATTCTGGTTCAATAAAACAATGTATTATCATGTTTATAGAGAGACATAAAAACAAAAGTTTTATCATGATGCTCACCATCTGATTAGGACCTCCATGTAGCAGATAAAACATAATATTGCATTTAAATATTTCCATACCTGATAGGTCTACTTCTCCCGTAGACTGTTACTCGTATACAATGATTTGCGACATTGGCACACTACCATTCAGCAAGTTAACAATCAAAAGTGTATCTGAAGTATGAGTAAAAAAATCGTATGTTCGGTTTGTATAAAAGTCTTCACATACGACCTGTGCTTATCATTATTTTTGAAGTCGGACCCAAACGGCTGGCGGACAGTGTTCTACACGACAGCGGGTTTCTGCCTCGCGGGGGCGTGCTTCTTCCAGATTTTCGGCTCAGGCGAGGTGCAGTCATGGGCGATGACCAGGGACGAAGTCGAGGACGAAAAGAAGAAGAACAAGGTCGACGACGAGTTCAATGTTCAACCGGTCATTAAGGACCTTGTGGCTCAAAAAGTTGCGAAAGATGTGATCGTTTAATTTTCTGATAGTTTTGATCGTGTTACATCAAACAGCTGTTAGAGTAATGTTACAGTAACTGAGTACTAAAAGTTGATAGTACTGTATAGGCAGTTGCGATTTATTTCTTAACGAGAAAATTCCATCCTGACTATCATTCGGAGACAATGATGTAGAGTTGTAATATAAGAAACCTCGAATGCACATGCTACATTTGTAGAACATATGAAATTTATGTACCCGTTAACGTCTGTTATATATTGTGTGCCCATTCTTGATCATTATATGAGTGATATTTCTGCTGTTATATCAATGTGGCATTTTATTTTTACATTCCTTTAGACGCACATTAGAAGAGTGGTTACTGATTGCATGTCTTGCAGACGCTGCATCAATGTGGCATTTTCATCTTTACATTCCTAAGGCTACGGTCACAACTCAGAGCAGCGACCGACCGATTTGTAGCTTGTTCGGTCGCCGCTGAAATTTTAACTCCGCGTTTTATTCGGCGGCGACTGACCACTGCCCTAAAAATCAGTGGTGCCTGAAATTGGTCAAAAACTTGGCGACCGGTCGCCGAGCAGGCTGATTTTGGAGGTTGTGACCGTAGCCTAAAAAGCGGTTACTGAATGGGTATCTTGTGAACATTGCATAGGTTTGCATTGTGACATATTTGTGATTTTACCGTATAAAATTGTCTTACTCTTCCGGACTTATCGACATGCTATAGTGAGCGATGTCAGGTTCTAGCCCTCGTGCTCTCGACATACAAACCTGCAGCTAAGACTCTGGTCTGCCGAGAGGGCGACGACGGGAGGCGATCCCTCGCCGATACCGCATTTCCATTTATGTGTGTACATGTGTGTGTGTGTGTGGTGTGTGTGTGTGTGTGTGTGTGTGTGTGTCTTGTAAAATTGATACTAGTAATAGTTCTAAAGCTGTATACAACTGCGGATTTGTTTTTTTGAAATTGACAAAATATTATCATTCTTGAAGGTCTTATACAATGTATTTCTTCTTGAGAAATGAAATAAATTGAAGAAAGAACGTAAATCTCTTTCTCACTATCTCTCCTCTTTCTATCTCTCTGTGTATATATATACAGTATATATATATATATTATATATATATATATATGTATATATATATATATATACATATATGTATACATATATATATATATATATATATATATATATATATATATACACACACGTGATACCATTGCTCTTACTTCTGAAATTAATTTGTTCTTCGGTGATCTGCCCTGCGTATGGCAAACCCTATCAAAATAAATTGCTCCATAGTTATGTGTGGCCGTGCGGCTGTAATCGATGAGGCAATTCAAGTTAGTGAGATGTCGCGTCCACAAGACAAAGTGTATTAGGATAAAAGACTTCAGTATAAAGCCATGAAGGCAAGGAGAATGTCACACAAGATTAGCGTTTATAGTTTATTTTCAGATTCAAAACGCATGTTACAGGTGCCGCAAATCACTGCCAGTTCTCGGAATGTATTCAGTCAGCATGGAGTACGAAAGTCTCGTCTCGTAACTCCCCCACTGTCCAGTCCTCCCTCTTCAAACAGAGATAAAGTAAGAAAACTACGGAACCTTCTGAGTGTCGCTCGACTTGACGACATGGCGAGATACCTCATCTTGTCAAGTCGACTTAATAATTATCATGTCGACATGTCAATATATGTAACTCGCCATGCCGACTTATCAACTTTGATAAGACGATTATGTATCTCGCCAAGTCGACTTCCTGAAAAGCATATGTCGATATGGCGACATAAACCATCGTGCCAAGACTTCGTCAAAACATTTTGGCGTGTATTCATTTAGAAGTCAACTAGGTATATTCCACGTTTAAACAAATAAATCATAAACATATCAAGAAATATTGTATAAGTGAACTGTCAAATACAACACAGGAATACTAGGAATCTACATGATCATGCTGAATCTAAATATGAATCCTTGTATGAGGAATCTACATTGATGGAAGCCATGTCGACGTACACTTTTCGCGATGTCTACTTGGCAAGCTAATGCATATAGCCATAAGGATATGTATTTATCTTAGAAGTCATCTCGGCAAGATAATGTACGTCATCATGTTGACATACATTTGTTGAGAAATCAACTTGGCATGATAATTTACGTCGCCATGTCGACATGTTAAAGTTGAGAAAGGTGGTAAGTTACATATCTTGACTTGTGGACATGAAAGAAATATGTATAAAGTCGTCTTGACAAGATGTAGCAGAATGACACTGAAAAGCTTCAGTAGATAACAGAGATAACACAGAATATTTATAGCTTGGATATCACAGACAAAAGTCCTTGACATTGCGTAATGAATATAACAAATACGACCTAGTCTTCTCGAGGTGAAGGCCGCACGCGACCCCCCAGCGAGAGTAGACTTCATACACAGGTCACAGAGCGGGTTTTTAAACGGAGAGTTGAGGAACGGAAGGAGCAAAGGGATACAAGAAAATGAAGGACGAACATCGAAGTGAGAGCAAGGACACGGGCAAGACTGAAAGCTAACAGGGTAGAACAAGGACACAGGGAAGGTCGAAAGCAAGGGTGCAAGGTCGAAGACAGGGATACGCAAGAGAGCATTGCAGTTAACATGCCTGCACACAAAATTCAAAAAGACACATACTAAAGTACACGATAAAAGATCAGAATCCGTAATATATACATATATTGCTTCACTAACTTCTGACTGTTTGATTGTAAATGTACTGTACTGTCATAAACTAACCGAACTGGAAAGTTTGAAAGTTTGTTTGCTCAATCATCCCATTTGGGGCATGCGAGTTCAAAAGAAATATACGCCTATATACAAAATAATACACATGATATTTCACGTATCATAACATACACAGACATAATAATTGTGTACAGAAACGTTACAGGCACCGCCTGCAAGCACTAAAACACGAACTCATAAATACAATATACAAAATATTCTATTACCATATGTCTACCAACTAAATCATCTTAATAATCGTATTTACACATAAAGAATAAAAGTCATTAGACTGTATTTTTGATACTGCTTTGATAGAGGCTCTAAATGATTAATCACTTATCGGAACCAACAACCAATCATTATAAAGACAATGGTTAGGAGCGTGCCATACTAATCGACGGAAACAAGAAAACAATAAAAAAAAAAACCGAGAAAGAGTCAAAAAGGATAAATAAGCAGGAAACAGATGCATGTTTCCACAAGACATGTCCCCAAGCATCTCTCAGGTAAGAACCATGTCTCCAAAAGGCACTGCCTCACCTTTGGACAGTCTCCACGTTGTAATTATTGTGTGTATGGGATTTTCCTGCGTGTGTGTGTGTCTTTTTCTTTTTAACTTTCATCAGTATCCAGGCGGATAACCCCACCAACATCTGATCAAGGCACTCGGGGCTCTCAGATTAACAGTCCAACTCGTTGAGATTCTCTGAGACACGCTTTGGCGTTGTCAGTTAAGTGGTTTCCCTTTAATTCCATTTCACTCAGGACAATGATCTGCTCTTTCGTCAGTACCAGTCCTTATGCCCCTCCTCTCTCATTTTATTATTATTTGTTCGGCTTTCAATAACAAATATCAATATTACATATACACATTTTAATTGATTTGATCAGTTCTTCATCTCTTCTACTTATATTGCCCTTTGTACCTGTCTATCTTAACTTTCACATAGATTTGTCATGAACACTTTTTGTTCTTTCTCCATTGCGAAACGTATTCACAATAGTATTTTTCCCGGAACCCGCGGTTACAAAGTTGGCTTTTGTGGGCCCTTTATATTTCAAATGTTATTGAGAGTTGTCTTGTGTGTACATTTGCTGACACACTTTCTAGTCATGATCCACTTCTTATATTTGTGTCTTGTTTGTTTGTTGTTTTTTTTTTTTTGCCAAGTATAACTATGTATAGCATAGATGTCAAGTGAAATATGAAAATAAATATGCTGGAAGTATTCATTGTGTCTCGAGTGTAAGATCGTTGGAGTTTACGTTATTCAATTAAATTAAATTCAATTCTGATGCTTGTCACCATGCCGCCTTCTTTCACCTCTATCATTTCCAGCCCTCATTGGTCCTGCTGCATTACCGTTTCGTATGAGAAACTTTTACTCTTCATTATTCTGTTTTTGTAGACTGAGATTATTCGCATCAAACATATGTCGTGACTTCGCTTCTCCTGGTTGTCTTTCTCATTCACCTGCCTGGTGCATCTCATCTTCCCCTGCCTGGTCCTCTAGAGAAACCGTCTCTTCGAACGTACAACGTATTCCAATCTCCGCCTGTTTCAGGTTCGTTCGGAGCCAGTACACCTTCCTGCCTAATGATCCATTGCCTACACCGTGTCTTATCGCATATTTTGCGTTGCAGCTACAGTCGTGTCTGTGAGGAACATTGAAAAAGACGGAAGTAAAATTTGCGAATGAACAGGCAATACTTTATCGAAGAGGTAAAGTTCTGTTTCCAAAACATATAAGGTGTCCCGGGTGGGCAGTCCTGTTTGGTTAATTCAGCACTCACGCTTCACCGATACACAGCACTACCACAATAATGATGGTTCGAGGAAAGAAAAAGAAAAACATGTTTCCTGGTTCAAGTGTTCAATATAACTTATATACTTAGTATTGTAGATGCTGCATTTCGAAGAGTGTGGCTGGTACAAATGATAAAGGGAAGAGCAACCACACTTGGAATCTCCACACTTAGTTTAACCAAGAGGTTGCCTCAAGACAAAGTTTTTGTCCGACTCCATCGTTCCTTTTGATGCTGCAAAGGCCAGATTTTTGTTTGCTGCTTCAGCTTACGTAAGGAGCTAAAATTATGCACTCTCATCTCTTTTAACTTTGAACATGAAGTCACAAATCCCCATTGTCGAGAATAATTATTCGTAATGCCCATATTTTGCACACACCACTAACAATGTGGCAATTTATTGAAAATAAGGTGCACCAATCCTTTTCCACATCTACCAGGTATTTGAAAAGTTCGAAAGACTACGTGATGATCTATTATGATGTACAGACATTAAGTTTTCAATACGGTGCCTCTGCAAGGAAATGCTTAATATTACCGCAACAATTGTTGAAACGACCTTGGATACTCTAAGGGAAGTTTTGAGTGAGAGTTTCTTACGGATATTTACCGGTAGGTGAATTGAACTGTAGATATTTTCACAATTTGTTATTAGTGTATGTATTGTATGTATTACAGGAAATTAGTAGCACACTTGTCGTTTAGCGATCCTCCTTCTATCATTGTCAATTACTGTTAAGGCTTAGTCAATATCCTCCCGACACTTTTCGAACAGAAGATGAAAGTGAGAGAAAAAAAAAGAAACATGGAAAAGGAGGGTAGAAAATCCCCAATAAATGTGATAAAGATGTAAAGGGGCAATGCCACTTTGTAGTGGCAGTAAGAAATCACAAAAATGAAATAGATATGTAATATAAGGTACTCCCAGTTTCTCGCTGTACTCATCCTGTCATATGGCAAAGACAGTATGGTTATTCAAAGAGAATTGCTGATAAGGAGGTTGCAAGGAGACGAGATATTCCAGTATTATGTATTCATTGTTTTACGGAGGCCACGATTCTTTTTTTCCGGTTGTTTCCTTTTCGCTATCTCAGTAAGTTACATGAGCTTATCTGCTTACCTTACCCTTAAGTTGTTTTGTTTTGTTTTTTATAAGAAGACTCACACACTAATTATCAAACATGCCGAGACATATTGTGTTATAACTGAAGAGAAATGGTAATAGAAAAGGTACGTATGAATAAAATCCAAATCTGTGTCTTACCTTCTAACTTGTCACCAAGGAGCTCGTTTATTGGCATTCCATTGATGACAATGTTTTCCGGCTGCAGCATGTACAAGATGAAGAAAAAGGCCGTGAAATATTATGGACGCAAGGTATCTACTTTCGTTCTATCAAAATATATCGAATCTCATTTTTTCTCAAAAGCAAACTCTGCATGGTAACATTTTAAATTTCGTATATCTTTGGTGATGAATGACACAGATAGTTTTTGTTTGTTTGTTTGCTTGCTTGTTTAATTTTGACAAATTTCGACTCATTAGATTTGATCGATTTGCGAACTAACAGGAAAGAGAAATTGACAATTCGAGTAAATTACGATGTAAATACTTGTAGAAAATTATTTCTTGTTCATTCCTTTCTGATATATTATGCCAGGCACAGGAATTGAAATGTGTTCAGCTTCTATTTTTTTTTCTTTAGAGGGACGGACATCAGAAAATAGACTCCCTTCTGGTGTGCAAGGACTTCTGCGGCATACGCTCTCAAGCTAGTGAGTACAACATTTTCTTTCTTTTTTCAACCGTTTTAACTACTACACAAATGGCAATGTTTCATATTTACTTTACAGCTTGTGGTCAGGGAAGCAAATTTCTTGAAGAATGCATTAGGCAGGTCTTTGCATTTAATCTTAGCAGAATCAAGATGAGGCATCAGGCAGAGAAATTCAGCAAAGTTTGCTGCTGTTGCTGACGACTCTGAAGACCAACTTTTGCGAAGCGCCATAGAAAATTTGTGAATCTGAAAAAAAGAAAGAAATAAACGCACACTTTCAAGTAAATCTCACCTCTTATAGCCTTTGTTCAATTTTTTTGTTTCTTTCTACGTGATTAAACACATTGAAACATTAGAATATAGTTACTTTACAGCGTGGAGAAAGCTCATCACTTACCGAAATGAGGCACACGATATGAGGCTATAACGTCGAACATTATGGAGCAAGGTTGTTTTGCAACAGCAAAGGTAACGAAATCTGTATCGTGTGTCAGTGACTGCTGCTAATCATGAAGCCTAAGTATTACTGAATTATTAGCAGTTTGACAGATAACAGGAAGGGGTTATTTTGCTTCTATCGTCTCTCTTTGCTCTATGATTCAATTATTGAACAAAAATGCTCGCAAAACTAATGGGAACTCATTCAGGTCAAATGTGTGAAAAAGAACAGAAACAGGAATCACAGAAGAGAAATAAACAAAATACTTCATAGATTGACAGACAACCAATGGCTGTCAAATTGGGGTCATCCCACGAGACCGACACCTGCGAGTCATACGGTCCACGAGACCGACATAAAAAATAGCTCCATGAGTCATATATAGCCCATGAGTTATACGTCTCACGAGTCATCCAGCCCATGAGTTATACGGCTCACGAGTCATACAGCCCATGAGACCGACACTAGGCACAAAAGGCTCACGAGACCGACACTAGGCAAAGAAAGCCCTCGAGACCGACACTACACAATTAACTCTCACGAGATCGACAGTACTCAAAAGAGGCTAACGAGACCGAGACTAGGAAAAGAAAGCCCACGAGACCGACACTAGGCAAAGAAGGCCCACGAGACCGACACTAAGCAAAAAAGGTTCACGAGACCGACACTAGGCATAGAAAGCCCACGAGACCGACACACTAGCCAAAGAAGGCTCACGAGACGGACAGGATGAACAGCGCCATCTATATGTCAATTACAAATATGTACCTGTACAGGGTGTGCCATTTAAGGAAAAATTACATGCTGGCGGGTGCAATTTCGTTATGCTGTCGAGAGAGAGAGAAATTGTTACTAACCAATAACAGCACCATCTCCATATCAACGACATTAAGTATGTATTTTTACACATGTGGCTTTTAGGGGGCAGTTCAATCACTCGACGGAGAGCGACATTGTTAACATCTTTTCTATTTTTTAAAGTAGAATTGTCCTCTTCATAGGACCCCCCCCCCCAAAAAAAAGAACGATGAATAGTTACTTTATATGTCATCATGCTACATTAAATTGATGGGCTTTCCTAATTTCTACTTAGGCGGTGGACTGAATCAATTTTTTTTTTCGCCTTATTCTTTCTCGCTTCACAAGTTAAGGCCTTATTAAATATCCTTTCTGCCTGCTTTTACCCGCTTTGTGAACAATTTTCTTATAGTGAACTTCATTTCATACCTGGGTATTTTGTAATTGGTTGATCTGAATGTCCACATCATTTTATTATTTTTTTTCTAAGTAGGTATACCGGTATGGGCTTTGTAGATATGGAAACAAGAGTGTTTTGGCATTTCGAAAGTAATGTTAGACATCTCATGCACTTATACTGAATTTTATTTATTTTTTCACAAACGCTCACATACGAAAACACAATTAAATATCTTGAACCGTTCAGGGGTTGAGGGAGGGCAATTGACGGGGTAATACCCTAGCAACTCTCCTTTTCCATCTCTTGTACCTTCCTTATGCCATTATCTCGACACCCTATACAATCAATTGGTCTATAGGTGGCGCTGTTCATCCTGTCGGTCTCGTGGGCCTTCTTTGCTTAGTGTCGGTCTCGTGAGCCTCTTTTGCCTAGTGTCGGTCTCGTGAACCTCTTTTGCTTAGGGTCTCGTGAGCCTTTTGTGCCTGATGTCGAACTCATGGGCTGTATAACTCGTTTTTTTTTTACTTGATGTCAAACTCATTTGCTTAATTTACTCAGTATCGAACTGGTGGGCTGTATAACTGTTGGGCTGTATGACTTGTGAGCTGTATGACTCGTGGGCTGTATGACTTGTAAGCTTTATGACTTGTGGGCTGTATGACTCGTGGGTGTCGGTCTCGTGACGTGCACCCGTCAAATTACCATATTGCTATTTAGCTTTACAACGAAAACATTGTCTTTTCATCCAAATATTTGGTTTCAAATGGTAGGCTATACATGATTTAAGAGAGACTCTGACGAGAACTATTTAAAGGGGATGGCTAGTAACTGATCAGTGGGAATCAGTGGGAATGCTGGGGGGGGGGGATGATTGTTCCAATCCTTGTGGGATTCATTTAAAGTATGATGAACGAGATATCAAAATCAAGAAAATCGTATAAAAGAAGGTGTCAAAGCAGAGGAAAATGTCTCCTAAAACAGATTTCTAATGTGACTTATTAAAAGATATTCGCGCCACTGAGAAATCGCGAGTTAAAACTGACTGATTTGCTTCACCGATATTCGCTCCCGAACAGCCGTCTTTTTCGAGCCCAAAAATATGACGTCACGAAATGAAAAAACCCTTTATGAGTGCAGCGGGACATCGAGGCCGCCATTCATAAAGCACGTATTTCTTGGTGAGCGGATGCAATATCTGGCCTGTCTTTAGTCGCCTCTGCTTTCTCGGTTGAGACATTAAAACGTACAATTTTTTACCGTATATTGTACGGAAAGACTTTGAGTTTGACATCGAGAGTGAATTAAGTGATGACAGTGACAATGACACTGATAGTGACAGTGGCAAAGTCGGAGTGGTAGAAGAAGCGAGGGAGAGGCGACTCATATGGAAGGCCGCTGCGGACACAACTCGTTTGGGCCATATGGAAAAGGGCACACTGCCTCTTCTCTACTACGTATGCTCCAAACGAACCACGTCCGCATAGGCCCTCCATAGACAGAGCCTACTGTGTGGATGGAGTGGTAGCACAGCGCACATTTCGTGACGTCATAATTTTGGTCACCAAAATTTCGCCGTCAGATCGGGTTCTGGTGGTCTAAAAAGGGTCTCTAAACACCATCTCTCCATCGTTCCGGAGACGTTTTTACCTTCTGAAAGTTAATTATTCATATTCATAGAGACTTAAGCTTTCCAGAAATGTATAAATCACCTTGTTTATAAATATCGTCCTTTTTTTCTCGTTCACCATAGAGTACATGATCTATTGTTGTGTGCAAATCATGTGCTTCAGAACTGTCTAATGTTCAAGTAATGTGTAGTTTAATGCCCCGTCACTGACCAGGCACGCTAGCCTTGAAACATTAAACTGCACATTACTTGAATATGAGACCATTCTGAAGCAAACGATTTTCACACAACAATGGATATATAATGTACTCTTAAATAAATCCCACAAGGATTTGAACAATCATCCTCCAGCATTCCCACTGATTCCGACTGATCAGTTACTAGCCATCCCCTTTAACCATTAACTTACACATTCTTTTCTTTATTTGATTTTCTACCAACCTCCATGTCATTGAGTCACATTTATGATTACTCTGAAAGTCTTTGAATCAGATTTGCATGTGAATGCTTGTTTCATGACATTATTCATCCATTGATGAATACCTATACCGCAATCAAAATCGTGGCAACTCACAGAGGCCTCTTTATACAAGTTTCAAGACTCGGAAGTCTTATGGACAACTCAATAGAGTGGAATTCTTAGACTAGTAAGTGTCATTTCTTATTTGTCGTTTTGTTTCGTCTTTTCGATTATGTTTTCTAGTGAGCTGCTGCTTTAGAAAGAGGAAAATGTTCACATTTCCATGATCTCTGATTTTATACGGGTAACTTGACGATCTCCACATATTCTATGTGTTATATGCAGTCGCCTACTTAGGACTGCGTTTATTGTGCATGTGTGTGTGTGTGTGCGTGTGTGTGTGTGTGTGTGCATGTGTGTGTTTTCATTAAAAAAATCTCCTTTACACGAACGTCCACAGTTAACACACATACAGAATTAACAAACAAGACAATTCAATGTCAAATACCCTGCAGGATGACGCTAGTTTCGCAGCTGTTGTGAAGAAATCATCTTTAATCAAAAAGTAACAGTCCATACGGAAAGTCGAAAGATGGGGCACAGTACACAACCACTGGGCCATTTTTCCCCCTACTGAGGAAGCGTGTATGGAGGCATTCAAGTTGCCAATGATCAACTTCAGTTCTCGTATCTGTAGAAACACAAACAGACCAATCAAAGTTCAGAGTATCGGTCAAAGAAGAAAAAGAAATCCATATTTTGCTTATAGTATTAGTAAATTGGTAGCAAATTGCTGTGAGTCTCAAAAGAGTTCATCCAACTGGTAGATCTCCGTTAGAAGCAACTTTTTTTTTTTTGGTTCACCCGGACTTCAAGACAGCCAACTTCATATCCGATTCTACGCACAGTCAATACCAACCTGACGAAGTCTGCAGCACACAGTTAGCCGACAGTTATATAAGGCTATAGATAAAACATGACTTTCTGATACGCGGATTGTGAAGTGAGGAAAAAAATCGCTTCTGCCTGGGAGAGTAGGTATAGAAAACATGAAATATGGAAAAGAACGTGAATATCATCGGTCTACAAGCGTATCTGTTTTAAGGGCACTTCTATTAAAAAAAAATGTAATGGAGTATACATATGACACGAACGGTAGTGAAAAGGATGCTAATTCAAAGGCAATCTCAAGGGAAGTGCCCAACCTACTTCCACCCTTATACATTTGCTTACAAAACGTGCATTACATCCGATGAAAATGCAATATATTGGTCTAAGCCTACATGCTTTGTCAAGAGTCGTTCAGACTGTACTACAAAGACACGTTAATTTTTATAGAAATGTAATGGAGTTAATACTGGAGACATTGCTCTACAATTGCTCTACCGCATGTCCCCCCAAAGATTACAACCCCTCAAACCCCACGTCCCCATGGAAAACTTGCATTATGCCAACGCGAATAGAGTAGTGGTATTGTTAGCGTACCACACGATTTTCCTCAAACTCAAACTGAGTGTTTAACAAGCATGCCCGCATTCACTAATATTTACCTTTGAGAACTTCTCTAATGTCGCTCATTTTCATATTTGGCTACGATATGCTTGATACGAGTACATATAATGCAAATCGTATAAGACATTTTCTTCAAACATATTACAGTTGTTCAGTAATCCCTGATACAGATTTATAACAGAGTTGCAAAGAGAAAACAGTTCAACAAACAATGTTATGTGGTTACAGACTGAGCATCATTGGCATGATGGGTGAATGTACAAAGGGAGCCGTACTCATAAAAAATATTACGTGAAATGATATGCTTATTTTGTAAAGGAAAATACGCTTCGATCAAGGACGGGCGGCAAGTTCAATATATAAACGAAACAAAAAAAAAAGAATTATTCAAACATTTACGAGTCATACATCTCTACATAAGCTAGTCCAAAGTGACATACCTTACATGATGATGCCGAGTTGGTGGCTGTTGAGAAAAATTTGTCGTCCAAGTATGGACATGTTAGACTGAATCTTGACAGCTTTGGCATAGTGAATACCCAAAGGGCCAAGTCACCTTCAATCGCCGACCAGCCATGAGAACCACCATCCCATATCCTGTCAAAAGACAATTTCAGCTCTTCAATCTGGAGAAAAAAGAAGAAACAAACAAACAATCCAAAACATGAGATAGACACCAATTAAATGAATTTTAATATAAGAATAATGATTGGTTGAATTTCTGTGCAGAAAACCATGGTTGATTAAAGAACCTGTAGTAAGTCTCGTTATGTACAGTGCATATAAAAAAGGTAATCCGACTAAGGAGGGTTACTATTTCACAATTGTCAGCTGTGGAAAGCTGTGCTGTTGGTCGTGAGGAAAGAAGAACTCTTCTTTTTTTTCGTTGGTACATAATTATGTCAACAAATGTCATGCATAACTGAGCACATGAACATTTAAAGACAACTAATTATAGTCAGACAATTTGTTCTTTCTCCAACTTTGAGTTTGAAGGAACAATGAATGTCCAAAGTCAAAAGTACAGGCTGGCCAAATAGGCCAGCCTGTGCGAACGCAGGTTTGTGTTTAGGGTTTCTTCTAACATTTTATAATAACCTTTAACATATCCACCTGTCCAAAAACCTGGTCACTCTCACAAAGGCCAACTCACAAGGTCCATTTTTCTCTGTTCATATTCAACACTTAGCTCACAGCGACAAACCATGTCTTGAATATGGACATGCTAAAACGAATAATGGGTTAATCATGCGCATACATCGTAATAATGTATGGCCATTTATTGCCGTTTTACAAGGGAACCCTGCCTAGATAAAGGTCTAAATGTTCGGATAAACAGCTGAACATTGATATGGCTACAGATATACACGGCAACAGACTAATGACAGTCTGATGACATACAAACAAATACTCCCCAAATGTTACGAAAGAAGTGGTAATCATGAATTGCCAAAAAACAACAACAACAAACAAACTGTAGTCAACTTAGAAACGGTCAGCAGTTTCATCAACAAACCAAAATTAACAGACAAATATTATTAAAAAAAAAAAGAATTCAAATCCACGTTTCAGACACAGATGTCTATTAATAGCGATCAAATGTAAGTTACGTGTAGTCAAAGGTAACTTACCTGACAGAAAGATGCTGAGGCGCGGGCTATTGAGAGGAAATTACCGTCCAGGTAAGGACATGTCAGATAGAAGTTCGCAAGACTTCTCATAGAGAATACCCATTGAGAGCTTTTATTCCATTTGTCCAAAATCAAACTCAGCTCTTTAATCTGAGAAAAAAAAAGGAACATAAATCAAATCAGTCACACATATTACCTTTTAGGATATGCATTAGAATTCAACAGATGCATTCGTGTCGTTGATGACCAGAGTTTGATGCCACCGTCTAATTTTGAGCAATCTGACAATTCATGTTGAACGCTAGTAACATGTTGGATACAATCTACTTGTCTATTCATTAGAAGAAGCGAGATTTCGCCTAATGATTAAACACAGAGAAACAAAGTCAGTCCCGTCAAGCAATATGTGCAACAGTGTAATTTGTGTGTGGTTAACGTGTTTTAAAGTGAATCCTCCTATTTGAGAGCAGATTTTATCGATCTTCAGATTAATTCTGGCAAATAAAACTGTTATAGTCTTCAAGTATAATTATTTCAGTAAATTGATATACGTGAAATTAGAGCCCGAACATGCCTAATCGAGTAATCTTTATCTTTTTTAGGTCATTAGTTTTTGTAATCAATTTCTATTCCCTTATCATACTGTCTTTGCCATTGTGTATTGCTCATCCTTTGTAAATACGGATGATAAAAAATATTTACTATCATAATAACAAAATTATTTACCATACAGAGGCGATAGTCATTGTGCAGTTAGACATGAATCAATTGTCTTGCCTCATCGGACTTAATGGTTTCGAGCTTGTGGTATGATCCCCAGTTAATCCGGAGTTATCCCATGAGACCGACACCCATGAGTCATACAGGTCACGAGTTGGACATTAAAAAAAGATTAACAAAACAAAAAAAATGTCTATAAGTCATCCAGCTCACAAGTCATACAGCCCATGAGTTAGACACCAGGCAAATAAGGCCCATGAGTTCGACACTCGGTAAAACAGCCCACAAGTTCTACAGATGCAATACTGGGCTTATTGCGTCGGTCTCGTGCATGAGTCTTGTCTGCGTATAGTGTCGAACTCATGAACCGTATGACTAGTGGGCTGTATGATTCGGGGATGTCGAACTCATGGCGTGCATCCGTTCATCCGGCCCTCCTCCAACACTGTATGCCAATGATTATTTGCTCATGTATGTCACAATATAAAACAGTTTCTTCTTATTTGTATCACAGGTAACAAAAACAAGCAAAGTAAAATGATGCTCATGTTTCACGTGTGTCTATAGCGAACATTTATCACTAAAACGAAGAATAGTAAGAAAAGGGGGAAAAGAAGAGAAGAAATGATACGGGAGGGATAGATACAAACTATACTAGATATTATATCAGAAAAATATTAATATATTTTGGGTATTCAAGTTCACTCTGTCGAGCACAATGGACGTGTTATGGAACTATCGTGGAAGATGTTACCTGACAGGTCGACGCATTGTTTCCGATGATCTCGTAGAAGTCAGTGTGAAATTGGGAATAAAATATTGTTACTTCGCGCAGCACCCCGCTGGAACATATTCCTTCCGCCAAGTCACGCGATACAACTCTTCCGCATTCAACACGGTCAAAAGTTAGCGATCGCTAATGTAAGGAACGAAAAATAGATTGATAGATAGAGTTCAACAGTGATAATTCATAATTAATGTGATTAAAGTAAACAGTTGAAATTCGAGATAGTGGTTCGCTAAAAATGTAGGTGGGACTCTTTTGGGAACTCATTGGAATATACGACACGGCATGTTATGTCATAATCGACATCTTACAGAATGCTTGGGGGAAGGAAAGAACGATTGCTTCATTTCGTCTATTGTGCTAGCGGTGAGAGTATAACACATGACTTCATCTACATGACACTGTACGACTGTGGGCCCTAAATACAAGTACTCATGGGGCCTGTTTCACAAAACTTGTCATCAGTGACAAGTTGTCATAGATGTGACAAGCTACTGAAATCCTTGCATCTGATTGGCTGAGAGCAAATTTGTCATAGAAATGTGGCAGTTGTCACTGATGACAAGTTTTATGAAACGGGTTCCTGATCACGCAATTTAGTGTCCAGTCCGAGACACTTAGGAAATTATCGAAAATCGGTATGATTTAACCAGAGCGTGAGACACTTGTACTTCTCTTCCCATTACATTCAGCAGTTCTGTCATGCCAATACAATTGTTTGGCTCGATCAAACGTTTTGAGTTTGGCAAGCTCGTAAAATGACGTGATGTCAATTATTCATTTGCTTAAGACTTCATACAATAAATGGTGACAGTTTCGAATTAAGTCAAAGGCTATTTCATCAGTTACATAATGATATGAAATAATTTTAAACCTATTCAAGTAAGTATCAATTGAATAGTAAACTTCTCCAAAAATTTATCATCTCAGAACGATTACTCATAATCTGCGTAGGGATTCATAACGCCTGAATGGTAATAGCAATAGAGGTTGAAGATTTCGCACCCAATCAAACACGGCGGAAGACCAGCATAAACTAAAATACTACATTGACATTTATATATCTATTATATATATATATATATATATATATATATATATATATATATATATATATCCATTTTTTTAAAAGTCGATATGCAAGCTGTGACACTCACCACTTGGTTATGGTGTACCAAAAACACAACTCCTGACTTTGTATGTTCTGACGCACTCTGTGATAGTTCGTATTTCTTCCATCGTTTTCCCACTGCTCTGGCGGCCTCCTCAGTTTGACATTCATACGCAACGTCGGTACAGAAATTAAAGTCATCATACTCATAAATGTAACTATTATCATGATAATCATCGCGATCATCATCCATCAATTCATCACGGTTTGAACAATCTATCAAGCCATGGATGATATCAAGTCCAAGTTCTTTCTCTACAGCAGAAGCGAAGTAGAGTACGTAACGGAACTCCTGATATCGAGAGAAAAGTTTGTTTTTAAGCTCGTCGTACTTTGCACGTTCATTGATGTATATATTTGAAATATATACCCCTGAAACATATTCCTGAAACAATCTGTGAGGAAACGAAACCGTTGACACAACGACAGAGGGAATGTTGACATCGCCCCGACGCTCCCTAGTGATGGCATTTCTTTCCAATGTCAAAATCCCCACTCTGCAGCATGTTTCCATGGCATCGTAACAATCTTTGAATATTTCTTCAGGAAATGAAAAATTCTTTTCTAATAAACCTTTCAGCGCAACCTCACTTATGTCCTTGATTGCCCTTTCGCCAGCTTTCAAAATCTCAACAGCTCTTTGAGTCTTTCTCTTTTTTATGTATATATTTGATTTTTGAAGTATTTTTGATGTGTAGTGTTCCATCAGAAAAGAGATCATTTCGCCAAAAAGCCCGGAGAAAGTTTCTAATTCCTGCATTCCTTTTTTTGTCTCTTCACTGACCTCGGTCCACATCAGGCAAAGCATTTCACAGTAGATGGGAAACGGGGCCATTATCGACCGGATGACATCATTTTCTTCCATAAAACTGATCAAGCTGTCAGCAAGGGCGTCTTTCTCTACAATTCGAAAGTAACTTTTGATGTACTTACTGACATTTTCCTTGTTAAATCCTTCCATGCCAATGAAACTGTAACCTTTGGCGAAATTGGTCAGCGTGAATTCATGACTTCTCCACGGTCTTGTGGTCACAATTACCTTGCATGACTTATGTTGCTTTAATCTTAGAATGCGAATGACCTCAATATTGCTCTTTTCCTCTATCTTGCATTTAAACTCATCAAAACCATCAAATATAAGTAAAGTTTTACTTGGATTTGTTGAGATGAAGTCGTCTATCTGGTCTGGTGTTGCTGCACTTGAATCAGACAGATATCTATCCACTATGATATTACCGATACTTATGTCGTCAGTTACATTCCGAAGAGGAATGACGATCACCAAATCGAGATCCTGGAGAATCCTTCCCTGAGACCAGTCCCAGGCGATCTTAGCGCAAAGTGTTGTTTTCCCAACACCTCCCTCACCCTGGATCAGAAGATGCTTTGAAAGATATCCATTTTCATCATTAGTCAGCAGATTCTCGTACGTTATTTCTTTTTTACTCCTGTTGCCTTTCTCTAGCAGACTGAAATTTGTGTAGATTTCATCCAGGTTAACATGTTCCCTAAGGCTGAATGGGTTCACTGTGACCTTGCTTCGTGACGCGCGGTAATACTCCTTCAGGTCTTCTGTGCATCGCTGTATTGATGGCTCCTTTGTGAGCGACGGTGGGATAGGTGCTGATCGTTAGCAGAGAAGCAAAACAGACAAAGCAAAAAAAAAAATCAGTGCATTTTATATAGGGAGAGAGAGAGTCAAAGAGAAAGAGGGAGAGGGAGAGAGAGAGAGACAGAGAGAGAGAGGAGAGTGACTAAGTAAATTCGATAAAGATTCTTTGTATTGATGTTGAATTAGCGATTTTAGAGTAAGCTAATATAATTCAATTCAATTCAATTCAAAGGTTTTATTTTCACTTCTTTCAACAGAATGTACAAAAAATATAGATTCGACATGCGTTTGAAGGAATGATACATAGATAGCAAAGAATAACATTTGTCAATAATCATTACCAAATTAGGCATTTTTCATACAGACATATTTATACATTCTGCGAAAAAAAGTGGAGGTACCCACTCAAAAGACTATGCTTGTACAACGTGGGCACCTCACGTAAAATAAAGATGCTCGCACATTCAACACCTTCTCGACTTTTCCGAGATTCTTAATCCCTTGTGACTTTAAAGTATACAATTTCGTATCCAGTGAAGTACGTTTTGGATAACCACTCTAGAAAGGAGTCATTTGAGGGACCCTCTGATATGATAATGACGAAAAATCTACGTTTTATCCGATAATCCAGGTAGTGAAGGCTTGGGAATCAGTCAGCCCGTACACTTTGTATGTCCGTGTTACAAAGTGAATGAGTCTAAATTTTTATATCTTTTATGGTAAAAGTGAACAATTTTATCTTCATTCATTCATTTCATTTCATTTCATGTAATAAGAATATAGAGTACAACATGACATTTACATAAACAAAATTTAGAGCATTACATAACTCTTGCATGTTCAAGCGAAATCACTGCAGCTCATTTTTTTTTTAACGTTAAAAAAACCCATAATTCAAGGATATCCATAGGCAAACTGTAACTGAATCGTATAAAGGAAAAGCCAATAAGGGCAGTATCAAGATTAAACTTTTTTGATCTTTTTTACTTGTTATTAAAAAATAAACGGAAAATAAATGCATACAGTGGCACCTTCTGCGGGGAAACAAAGAGATACAATTTACTATTTAAGGGACTGCTCTTGGACTTTCAAAGGCAAGACACACTACATCGTATCACATTGTATATACGATGAAATAGAATTGATTACAATTACAAAATACAAAATTGTATATTGTATTGAGAGTTTGTTCTTAATAGGTTACAGTTTGTTATTTTACAGTTACAGTTTTGTTATTTCAATGTTTTTCATACTCAGCATTATGTCGTTTTCCCCGGGTCCGTTTTCCCCATCAGATAACTTTGGTTTCTGTGGTCTTCGCCAGCACGGATTCCAGTCACATCCTGTGGAACACAATATCAACAGAAGCAGCGGTAATGAATATATGAAGAGTTTGTTCGCAAAAACCGATAAGTCCATTTTTGAAGATTTTGAAGTACGGTCTTTGTCATAAAGTACAAAATAATACCTTTTAAATGATATATTGGTCACTACATATAAAGGTACATTTTTGAAGTTATGGTCAAAATAAAGTTGAACTTGAACTTGTTGAAAAGAAGCTAAAATTTTATTTTTCTCTTTGTTTTTCTTCACCTTTAATCGCAAATACCTCCATTTGGCAAATATTGACTTATCGGTTTTTGCAAACAAACTCTTCATATATATATATATATATATATATATATATATATAAATTAATTAATTAATTAAATCCCACTGTATTCTATCAAGACATTTCAAATAGTAGATATGCAATAGTGTCATCATTCACGATATTCTAAGCAAAAAAAAAAGAGCAGAATTGGGGGGACGTTTGGCACTTATACAATAAAGCGTGTAGATTAGTAAAATTGGATTGACATTCGAACACTTGGAAATGCATGTTTTCCTGACAATTATGACGATTTATTCGAATCGTCATAAGATCAGTTAGAAAATGTGATGGAGCATCCTGGACAAAATAACGAAATTAGTAATTGGTTGTTAACACTTCAGCAATCAGAAATGTAATACAGTGTATGTGTACTGCGTGGGGAAATGTACGGTGATTAATCAATTTTGTGTGATTGTTGTCAATCTGTTGTAAGTATAGCTATATTGTTATTTGTTCACTGTAAGTATTTGTAAGTGTGTCATTACCTGCCATATGTCCAGAATAGGACCATGGACCTGGTATATGACAACACGTCCTTTGTTTTTACTTTTCAATAAAGACATGACTGCAATATATATATATATATATATATATATATATATATATATGTATATATATATATATATATATATATATATATGAAAAGTTTGTTCGCAAAAACCGATAAGACCATTTTTGAAGATTTTGAAGTACGGTCTTTGTCATAAAGTACAAAATAATACCTTTTAAATGATATATTGGTCACTACATATAAAGGTACATTTTTGAAGTTATGGTCGAAAGAAGCAAAAATTGTCTTATCATTTTCCTTATTTTTCTTGACCTTTAATCGCAAATATCTCCATTTGGCAAATATGGACTTATCGGTTTTTGCGAACAAATTCTGCATATATATATATATATATATATATAGTGTATATACATATAATGCATTTCTGTGTATATACACGTTTACATGTCATTCATATGGTGAGTCATTCTGAATGAGGTCGGAAATATTTCAAAGAAGAAAAATGCGAGTAAAGCCAACTTTGGCAGCATAACCTTTACAGTTGTAATTTCTTTTTCGTGTTAATTTTTCCTGCAATGAAGTAGGCCATCTATACAGTGTTTATCGATTCAAAGCTCACCATCTGGTGAAATCACATTGCAAAAAAAAAAAAAAAAACACCTCGACACAACATGGCTTTCGTGATGACGCATAATATATGTATATTATATATATATATATATATATATATATATATACCATGATATATATGTAATATGATGTATCATATATATATATATATATATATATATGATATATATATATATATATATATATATATATATATATATATGTATATAGATGCAAGAAATGTTGTGCCAACGTTTAAACTTCCAGGTCGTGGAGACATTACATAGGCGTAAGACAGTAAAGTATATATATATATATATATATATATATGGGCAAAAAACGTTAATCTGCATTAATTAAGAAAATTTAATGCTAGAACTTGTCAAGTTCTTTCATTTGAGTGATATTTTGATACAACTAAAGTACACTTAGGCATTCTTTTCTTGAGAAAAAAAATGTTGGGGCAATATTTCTGCTAAAAAAACACCATCATTTTCTGCTCTCATTATTCCAAATTCATCAACATTACAGACTTTTTTCAAAGTAGTTTATGATTAAGAATGGACCCAAAAAACACTATTGTCTTAGATAAGAACTGTGTTGAAGTATGAATATCGGGACTTTGTTTGTTTGTTTTATTTTCCATCTAAGGAGATGCCTGGATAGCCCATATTCAGCTGCAATATCTGGTCTTTCATGGGGTCAAGTTTGATGTGAGGCGGCATCACTTCACCGGGTTAGGCACCCTGCTCTTTGCGATGAATGAATGAGAAGGGATCTTTTACGTGATGAGTTCTGACTCTCTCACACACGGGACCTCCATTTTATGTACTATGCGATTGACAGAGTGTCTTGCCTCTTACTATTTTAGTGGGGACGGTATGATTACACACAACATTGCTCAGTGGGACCCGGCTATGAAATGAAATGTCCGTAACGGCAAGAATTTTGTGCAAAGCCTACCAAATGATTGAGTTTGCCGAGTTGTTGAAATAAGTCCACGAAGTCACAAAAGTGCTCTTAATGTAATGTCCGGAACGCTGGAAATGCCCTGTGCACACACTCAAATATTATATTACTATTATATATATATATATATATACAAAATTGTATATGTGTATATATAATACATAAATCAAACCTCTTCGGGGTAGATAGTCCGGCTGGCACTTTTGCAGGAACATTCCAACAAGGCAAAATAGAATTGATACGGCGGAAGGTACACCGATGACTAGTCCGATGATCAGACCGACATTGTCATGACTTCCTGAACGTTGGTATGGACATATATAAAACACGTCATTCATTCATCACTTGATTTTATGGGACATAATACAGGTTGATAAGTACCTGTGATTTTCGACATTAACATATTTTGCGTTGTTCCAAAGAAGTAATCAGTTCCCTATACGGGTAAAACGATATAAACACAAGAAAAAAAAACACTGTTCAGAGAAACATTATAAATAGTTGCGAGGTTTGTAGGCCTTTGTCTTTTTCTCAGCGAAATTGAAAACCGGGTTTCTTGTATATCGTCGCTGGGGAGACAAGACCTCGTATCTAGAGAACGTCAAATGTTCAGGGGAGAAAAAAAACCCACCATGGCGGCCAAAGCACTGGGAGAGAATGGGATACCTTTCCTTTGCGGACATGCCGAGGTGGCTTCATTTTTGGAGTAAGACAGTTGGTATTTGGCCAGGACATCACTTAACCCATTATTTGACCATTAATAAAAAACAAAACTCATTTTCACCAAAATTTCAGATACAAGGTCTTGTCAACTCAGCGACGATATGCGTAATTTTGATAGTAATCTGACGGACTCTAATTTGATTGTGTGGTCAAGCAAATACATATTCAAAATTGTCCACTCAGTATAAACTTCAGAATCAAAACATTTGCTCAAGTGTATTGTTAATTTTTATCTTAGATATTTTGAGAAGTGACAAAAGATCACCTTGTGGTCTTAATTTTCTGAAACATAAAAATGACTCCTTTATTCCATAATACCTGTTGAAGGTAGAAGATATATTTCTTGTGTTGATGTTCCATTCATCGAGTCACCGATAGCTATGCACATAAACGTTTGCTCTGTTCCATGTTTGGCCGACACATTGATTGTCTCGATTCTCTCGTACGTGTCATCAGATAGTATTGTCTGTCGCGAAACCACGGGATTTAGTCTCTCTCCAGATTCTTTTATAGTCCATGACATGGAAATATTAGGCTTAAATCCACTCACGACACACGTAAGGTTGAAGAGAGGGGTGTTGGAGGGAGTTTGGTATGTACACCGGCTTTGATAAGACCATGAAGGTAAGACGCATTCCTCGATTATATGTTTTGACACCATCGCTAGAGAAACAGGAGATTACATACGAGATGATTCACACATTTTATATGCGAACTCGAATCTTTTACACAGAGAATAACTCGGGAAGTTTTTTTTTTCCAAATTTTACGATCTTCATTTCTTAATGAAAAGAGAGTGATATATTCCCGCTATTATTGTTTATTATTCTACAAAAATGAAAGTTTAAAACATGACAAAGAATCAAGGTGAGAACGTGACAAGTGTAAAAGAATATGTTGGGTATTTATGCTTTGTTTTCTGCGTGATTATTAAAGCTGCACATGGAATATTGAATATAACGGTATTTGAACAGTCCAAATTATGCCACAGCTATGAGCATCTTTTCAAAACAGCAATAATCATGAAGTTAATCGACACAATCGCTTATGTGTCTCATGACACTCTTTGATGAATTTTTTTTTTGCACGATTCATAACACTAAAAGTGTTGTTTATTGGATATTGTGTCGTATTTATAAGGTACACCAATCTCAAATGCACATCTCTAACTATAAAATGACACATCAATCTGCAAGTAGGACTGTTGAATAATGCAAATCACAGCTTTTCCGATCAGAGACAGCCTCCTGACAAAGACCTGAGAAAACGTGTTGTAAATTCATAATCACATTCAATTTAGCATTTTTTTCGTTATACTAGTTGTTACTAAAACGTTTCCCAGTTTGGATGCTTGATAGTTCGAGAACTATATATCAGGTAAAACTGTCATTGATATGAGTAATAGTTGAATAGTGTACAATTTAGTTGGAGGTGATAAGAATATGAAAACCTCAATCATTTTCATGAAATACATGATTAATATCAAAGTTAGGTTCCAGATTTTGGTCAAATCTTAACCCTCGGTACAAAACCTGAACTTTACACAGGAACCAATGATGTGTATGTGAGTATGTACCTACAATGGCCCTGAACAATGGACCTGGATACCACCTGTTTAGAGCTCTGCTCCAAGACACATGAATACTCTATTATGGATTGCCCTGGGCACTGCTAGTCTGAATTCATGGCAACTGAGGGTGAAATACATATGTACATGAAAAAAGTAAACACATGTTTCCATGTGATTGCATACACCACATTTCAGAATGAGTCTTTATAAAGACTATCTGTGAAAGTGGAATTCCCCGTGAATAAATAATGAATCATGAATAAAATCCTTGTCATTGTCAAAGATCACTGTCTGGGTGCCAACTACACACTCCTATACACATCAATTGACTTCTGTGCAAAGTTAAAGTTTTGTACAGAGGGTTGCAAATAGAGCAAAATCTGAAACCTAACTTAAATCAAATGAACCTGAATCATGCTTTCATTTTGAAATTGGCTCCAACAAAATTGTGAACTATTCAGCAATTGTTCCTCTTAATGTCAGTGTTATTTGGTGTATAGTTTTTGAACTATTCAGTTCAGTTCAGTTCAGTTTTTATTTCTGCATTTCAAAATCAATACAAATCAACAAATCAACAAAATACTTACATAGTCATTTACACAGCTAATATTCGTATCGTTTGGATCTTACATACATTTTCTTTTTTTTTCAAGAACGAATATCATATATGAAAGGAAGCAATAGGAAATGATAAAAATGAAATGCAGGGGACCATCATCATAAGCTAAGCTTGACGAGGAAGATGACCCCAGGTAAAGAGATACATAAAGAAAATCTTGCCACTCACTGAGTGGGGGGTAATTGTGCAAAGGGCACAATAAAGAGATACATAAAGAAAATCTTGCCACTCACTGAGTGGGAAGTAATTGTGCGAAGGACGTGCGTGCAGTGCGGTGTGCATTGTGTTGGGATGAATCTTGGTTTGTACGTTGAGTGTTATTTTGTGTATCAGTGTGATGAGGTGAATGTTACTTCAGTTATGGCCGTGAACTCATTGTTTAGGGTGTTTGTTGACCAGGTGGTATGAATATTTATGTGTCAGAAGTATACTGGATTATGAGGGTGTTTTTTTTAGTTCTCGTTTGAAAATGTTCAACGACGTACATTGTTTTAAATTAGGGGGTAAAGAATTCCAAATATCTGGTCCATTATGTTTTAATGATTTTTGAGCTAAAATGATTCTGGGGTTTTCGAGATGGTAATCGGACGACTGACGTCTTGGATATGAATGAACGGTGGAATTTGGAGTGAAGAAGCCATCAAAAATTTTTGGAAGACAATTAAATGTATATTTATACATAAAAACAGCAGTTTGAAAGGTGTGAAGATCCTCAATTTTCAATGTTTTTAGTTGACGAAATAGGGGATTGGATGGGGATAAGTAACGGGAATTGGTAATCAAACGTACAGCACGTTTTTGGAGGGTAAGAATTGGATTAATTTTAGTTAAGCCACAGTTTCCCCAAACGATATTGCAGTATGTGATATGTGGTAAGATCAATGCATTGTATAGAATAGTCAGGGAATTTTGAGAAATGAAGTTTTTCATTAAAGGGGATGGCTTGTAACTGATCAGTGGGAGTCAGTGGGAATGCTGGGGAATGATTGTTCCAATCCTTGTGGGGTTCATTTAAGAGTACATTATATATCTACTGTTGTGTGAAAATTATTTGCTTCAGAACGGTCTCATATTCAAGTAATGTGCAGATTAATGCCCCGTCACTGACCAGGCACGCTAACCTGGAAACATTAAACTGCACATTACTTGAATATGAGACCATTTTGAAGCAAATAATTTTCACACAACAATTGATACGTAAAGATAAAATGTACTCTTAAGTGAATCCCAAAAGGATTGGAACAATCATCCTCCAGCACTCCCACTGATTTCCACTGATCAGTTACTAGCCATCCCCTTTAAAAAGTGGGAAATGTTTTTTGTAACACCTAGTATTTCGTCTGCACACCGAAGAATGGCACATGTCATGTACATTATTCTATATGTCACAGTTTCAAGTAAAAAAAAATAAAGGCTTTCTCTCTTTCATAACCAAGCGGAGTCCTACAACAGCCCACGAGTAATACAGCCCATGAACTCCACACTAGGCCAATAAGGCCCAGGAGTCCGACGCTAGGCAAAAAGGGGCACGGGATCGACATTCCATATAGCTCCGTGATGTAACGAGAGTCGAACTCGTGGGCCTTGTTTGCCTAGTGTCAAACCCTTGATTTTTTTTTTTTTTGCCTAATGTCGGACTCGTGGGCCTTTTTCGCCAAAAGTGTCAAACTCATGGGCCTTATCTGTGTAGTGTCGAGCCCGGGCCCGGGGCTGTATGACTCCTGGTAACGTGCACCCGACAGGGCACCCTGTGCTCCCTGTCATCAAAACTGTTACATTCTGTAGCTTACACGTCGACCGAACTGTCAATGACTGTTGGCTTTGATTTCACCGCATTCTTCCACAGGTTATGTAGGACAAGTAATTCTGTGAAATTGTATTTGGTATTTTCATGCATATAATGCACGTTCGTCTTTAGAAAGCAGTTTTACAAAACTGAACAGGTCTACACTGCAGTACAAAAATAAATAAATAAAATGAACGAATGAATGAATAGATAAATAAGTAAAACAATCCAACAAAAAAATCATGATATGAAAGAGGAGCTTACAATTAATCGTCAAATGGATTGAATTCTCTAAGTTCTCGAAGGTCTTGAGAACTACTTGACAAAGGTAGAGACCCTCATCTGCCATCTTCAACTCGTTGATGACGAGGCTAAAATCCTTGTCGATGTGGAATCGTTCCTCCCAGCTCTCAAAGTTCCCATCAATGAATCCAGCCATGGTAGTTCTCGGTTGCTGTCGTGAGACGCCCTCCTTGACCCAGCCCAGAGCTTCAGGCTCTCCTCGAATTTGACATGGTAGACGGATGTCCGCCCCTTTCCATCCCCGAACGCTGGAGACAATGTCTACCATCGAGAATACACAATAAAAGTGGGTGTATTTACCACGTTATGTACAGTAATGCAGAAAAAGATATAATCGATTTTCCCATTGATAACTTTCAAAATGATTGAACAATCTGAATGCCATATCAGGTAATAAAACTATAACTTCTTACCTACAATTTGCAGAAAACCCCATTTAATTTAGTTGAGTGGTCACAGAGAAATGTGGATTGTTTTAAAGCAAGTATTTGACCTGTTTCTTTCAAGTACAGCACTTGGATGCTCTTGGAACTGTGAACACAATGGAAAAAAGCTTGGAGGGAAGGGACTCCTGGCCTCACCTCACCTCACCTGCCCCATGGCGGTTGCCGTTGGGGCGCTACAGATGACCTAGCAACCAGTCCTTTCCATCCTTCCCTGTCCTTCGCATGAGTGACCGCTTCACTCAGCTTCAGTCCTGTCCATTCTGTGATGTTGTCTTCCCATCTCTTTTTCTGTCTTCCTCTCTTCCTTCCTCCTCTGACTGTTCCCTGGAGTACTGTCTTGACAAGCCCATCTCTTCTTGTTACATGGCCGAACCATTTTAGTTTGCGTCTCTTGATGGTGGTGAGAAGATCTTCATACGGACCAACGGCTTGCCTTATTCTGTTTTTGACTTCCTCATTGGTTATGTGATCTTTGTAAGAGATGCCAAGCAGTCTTCTGAAGCATCTCATTTCTGAGGCCTGAATCCTCTTCTCTAATTCTGCTGTAAGAGTCCATGTTTCACAAGCATACAGAAAAACTGAGTGTACAAGGGAACGCAAGAGTCTTATTTTTGAGCTGAGCTTGATTGTCTTGTCCTTCCAAATGATGTTCAATTTAGCAAGTGTTGCAGCTGTCATTGCAATTCTGGCTAATACTTCAGGTTTGGACCCCTCATCTGAAACTATTGCTCCAAGGTATTTGAAGTTCTTCACGGTTTCAAGCTTTTCTCCATTGGCAGTGATGTCAGTTTGGATTCCATTGATATTATTTGTCATCAGTTTTGTTTTGTTTGCATTGATTTCCATGCCGTAAGCTGTGGAGGATCTGTCTAGTTGCCTGACCAGGTTCTCCAGTTCTTGTTCCGAGCCTGCGAGTCCATCTATATCATCGGCAAAACGCAGGTTTGTGATTGTTCTACCACCAATGCTGACTGTTCCTTGATGGTCTTCAAGTGCGTCTGCCATGATTCTTTCAAGGAAAACATTGAAGAGTGTCGGCGATAGCAAACATCCTTGTCTCACTCCAACTGTGGTTCGGAACCAGTCTCCAATGTCTCCATTGAGGCAAACTGCACTGCTGGCCTTATCATAGAGGTTCTGTATGACGCGGATGAGGTTTGCGTTGATGTTGTAGTGGTTCATGGTCGCCCAGAGTGCCGCATGCCACACTCTGTCAAATGCTTTCTTGAAGTCTACGAATACGTGGTAGAGTTCCTGTTGGTGTTGCAGGTATCTCTCGCACAGAATCCTAAGGTTAAAGATCTGCTCAGTTGTGCTGCGTCCAGCCCTGAATCCTGCCTGCTCTTCAGCTATGATTGCTTCAGCCTGAGGTCTTAACCTGTTCAATATGATCCTGAGCATCACTTTGCTAGGATGGCATATAAGGCTGATGGTACGGTAGTTGTTGCACTGTTTTAGGTTGCCTTTCTTGGGTAGGGTGATCACTAGAGATTGGGTCCATTGTGTTGGCCACTCTCCTGTCTCCCAGATCTTCTGGCAGATTGCATGTAGTG
The DNA here is from genome assembly GCF_040938485.1 of Diadema antillarum. NCBI lineage: Eukaryota > Metazoa > Echinodermata > Echinoidea > Diadematoida > Diadematidae > Diadema > Diadema antillarum. The sequence goes on along the minus strand of NW_027272591.1, from coordinate 190,653 downwards.
CAACGATCATGGCCTCACCCCCTGCTTGCACTAGTTCTCCTGGGATGTTGTCAATGCCTGCTGATTTCCCTTTCTTAAGGGACTTCACTGCTTCCTCCACCTCTTCTCTGAGGATGGGGAAGCTGTCTGTGTCTGTTGCCAGAGGGGTGTTGAGCTTCTCTGTGTCTCCTGTTGCGTGGTATGAGTATAGGTCTGCGGCATACTCTGTCCACCTGTTCAAGATGTCTTTGGATTCCGTCAGACATTTCCCGTTTTTGTCAAGAATGGTGTTTGGCCGTCCTTGTTTGCTGCTGGTGAGGTCTTTCACTACTTGGTAGGCCTTCTTGGTGTTGTTTGCTTTGAGGTTCTGTTCAATGTTGTTGCACTGATCAGTAATCCAGTCTTCCTTTGCCTTGAGCATGCTCTTCTTGACCCGCTTGTCTGCTTGCCTGTACTTGTCAGCTCCCTCATCACTAACATATTTGGACTGTTTGAGGTCTCTTCTTTCGTCACACAGCTTGAGTAAGTCTGGTGTGACCCAAGGCTTCTTGGTGGTTCGTTTCTTGCCGAGAACTTCACTGGCCGTTTCAGTCACTGCGGTGTTGAATGTGTCAATGAACGTGTCAGCATCTGTGCCATTTGCGTCAAGTAGCAGGAGTGGGGCAAATTTTCCTCCAATCTTGGCCTCAAAGACCTTTGCCACGTCTGGGTCTTTTAATTTCTCTAGATCAAACTTAATTCTGGTGTGGTCCTGTTTCTTCTTCATATTTTTGAGGTGTAGGCGGAAGGACATCATGACGAGCTCATGGTCGCTGCTGATGTCCGCTCCGGGGAAGCTGCGTGTCCTGGCGATGTTTACTGATGAGTAGAAGCGTCGTTTCACTAGGATGTAGTCTATCTGGTGGTGGGATCCATTTGGGCTGTGCCAGGTCCACCGCCTAGATGCTTTGTGGGGGTGAAATGTGTTGGTCACTTTGAGGTCGTTAAGCGTTGCAAATTCAAGTAGTCTCAAGCCTCTGTCATTGGTCTTTGTGTTGCAGTAGGGCCCGCATGTGCCTTTCCAGTCTTTCTGTGCATCTTCTCCAATCTTTGCATTCCAGTCCCCTTGGACAATTAGAATGTCTTTCTTTGGTGTTTCATCAATAACTTCTTGTGCTTGATGGTAAAAATCTTCTATTTCTTCATCAGAGTGTGTTGTGGTTGGCGCGTAGGCTTGCACGATTGTGATGTTGAAGGGTGAAGCCCGTAGACGTATGGTGATGAGTCTGCTGGAAATTGGTCTGCATCCCATCACTGCGCTGGCTGTGTATTTGTGCACAAGGAATCCCACGCCTCCTTCGTGTCTGTCATCTCTTCCACTGAAGTAAAGCTTGTGGCCTTCGTGGGTTGTTGTTTCTCCCATGCCTTTCCATCTCATCTCACATATCCCTAACACATTCCAGTTGTATCTGTTCATGGTGTGGGTAAGTTCTTCAAGCTTGCCAGGAGTATTCATGTGCCGATGACTATGTTACTGCGTCTAACACTGATCTTATCTTTGGTGTTATCTACGGTAAAATCTTTGGTGAAATCTTTGGTGGCACCAGTAGCATAATTTCCACTTCCGTCCTGATACCTCAACGTTGTGGCGGTCCTTGGTGATCCGGGCGACGACCGAGCCGGCATGAAATTTGTTCTGTTTGTATTCATCATGTAGCGAAACTCAGGCAAAGCCGCCTGGCGGAGCCCGTCCCTCTCCAGGCCTGGCCACGGCCGATTTCCCCCAACTCGGAGGCTCGCCCTGGCCATGGGCACTTAGCCGTTGAAGTTCTTCTGAACCCCTTCCGTCCTGGCCGATGATCTACTTCTAGGAGATCTTTCGCCCAGTGGTGCAGTGACAACACCACCCCCTCACGTGGTTTAGCCCGCCAGCTGAGGCGGTGTGCCGGGGTGTGACGCTTGGAGTCAGCACGTGAGAGATTTAGGAGTTGGATGAGGACCAGCGATGCCCGTCTCCTAGCCAGGTAGGAGCAGCTGCCTAGGTAGGAGCAGCTGCCGAGCAGCAAAGGTACTACCTCTATCCAGAGCCCCCTACACCCCTCCTGGCATGCTCTACAAAGATTCTCTTTTATCTTTGACCACTGAAACAAATCGGATTGGGTTTTCTGTAAGATGTGGGTAATAAGGTATATCTTCATATCCTAAAATTGTATTTGGATTGATTCACCGTTTTTAAAGTCATCGTTGAGGACGGTCCCGTTGTATTTTTTTTTGACATTTGACATGACACTTTATTTTTCGTTCTCTCCCCGTATTCCACATCATGTCATATTGATCTCCATGCTCATTCAGATTTATCCAACAGTATGTACATTCGCTTACTTCGAAGCAGGCGTTCTCTACTTTTGAATTGAATTTATTTTTTCCCTCAGTACTATCGTGGTGATATACCTGAATATTTGAAAGAAATGTAAATGGAGGTTAATTAGATCATGACATCAGCAGCTATTGTCGATAAAAACGTGACAATCAAAGTCCGTTGTATACTTTATTAAAATTTGTCTTATTAATGTGTGTGTGTAGCGTCAAACAAATTTCGAACTGATCAAAGTGCACGTTATAGCTGCTGTGTTGTCTTATTAAACATGAATGCCCTGGGCTGTGTATCACAATTAAAATCTGGTAAACAACTGTTATCTTTAATATCTCCCAATGCAATTTGATTTCATCTTCTCATCTCTTACGTACATTCAATAAATCTTTTCGGAAATAACAGCTCAGCGTCTCCCTGTGATTTCCACAATGTTTCCTATCTGTTGTGTACACCATAATAGTGCAATTTTTTTTTGGCATTTTCAACTGAATTTTCTTGAAGCGCAAAGTATGTCAATTAATCTATTGCGATATTGGCCACATGTTTCACTAGAGTAATGGGATTTAAAGTACTCCATCACTTAAAATTATTCCAAACTTTTTCCCTATAATCTTTTTATGTGATTGATTTTTTTTTTATTATTTGTTCATTTTAATCAAATTAATAAAACAACGCACTTACGAATTTTATGATGTTTTATTCTAATCATCTTGTATATTTCTCTTGGCAAATTTACATTGATTGAAGAAATGGTATCAACACTTCATTTCTACTAACATGAATCATACAAATTCTGTCTGACTTTGATTACTTTGAAGGAAGCAAGGACAGCTGTAAAGTGATTTTATGAAGAAATGATAAAAATGAATAATACAGTAAACCTGTATTTTTTTGACATCAGAACAAAAGACAAATATGAATGAATGGCAGAGAATAAGGTAATTGATGTTGTGTATGTAAGTTGAAAACAAATAAAATTAATAATTTATTATTGTAATCATTAACGAAATGTTATTTTCCCACACATCGTATATTGCAAACTATATACTCAACAATGATTTTCCCATGCCTCAACTATGGAATTCTAGCTTGGGGTAACTCTAACCCTAACTCTTCCAAATCTTTTGCTTGCTTCGCTTTTTCTTCTTCTTAAAAAAAGCGCTATGAGAATAGTTAATAACGCCGAATACTTATCTCATACAACTGAACTTTTTTTTTCACAAGAATATCATATAATTTGTTAGATTACAGTCAAGGCATTTTAATGAATAAATGTTTCACAAATGATCTTCCTGATATTTTTCTTCACAGGTTCAAAAGAAATTATTCAATTCATAACTATCCCGACCGCTAACGAGACGCTTATCACTTTCCACGAACTGGCACAACAAGAGGTCGGTGCAACATAGCGCTAACCCACACAATAGTCATTTAGAGATAATCGCTTTTGAAAGTTTGAAAAAAAACATAAATCAGGCTAATTATGACTCGAGAAGGCCATTTTTCTGCTATATGAACCTTTACATACTCAAGATAGAATAGTTTCTTGAAGAAATTTACTACATCGATATTTTGGTGGATTTAAGAGGATATTCTATATCACATTTCGAATATGTGGGTTTAGCACTTTATTGCAGTCAAATCCACCAAGTATACAAATATTTCTTATTCTGTGAAAACTGACAAAATATCAGTACCTCTTCACTAAAAATGGACATTAATATAAGGTTTGAGTTTCCTTCCTTTATGACTGGAAATTAAAACAAGATATACTTTTTTACCAGTCTGTATTGTGTAATCTGTGTGAACCTATGAAGACATTGCATATATTTCAGATTAGCATAGGGTCAATCGTGTACGCTTACAGATATCTTGAAATATGGATATTTAAGTTCAACAATTTAAGTTTAAAAAAGGCAAAGCATTCATGGTCATAAGAGTAATGTCATTCGTCGTGACGGGGTGGGGGGGGGGGGGTATCTCATTTAGGACGGTAGGCCTACATCTTCCGTGTACCTGAAAGCAGGAAAGCGGTCCCTTTTTCAGCATCATGCATGTAACGCGTTTTAGCAATAATAGCATCTATCAAAATCAGACCAAAAAAAAAAAATCAAGTAAAAGAGTATCACTATTATTACAGAGGTTTGAAAAAATATCCGTTGAATTTATACTTTAAAGGTCACATCCTTTCCAGGGTGTAAGTATTGTGTCTCTGTCATGTAAGAACTATCCCAATGGAATCCCACTTTCTTTGCTCATTTTTCCACATGTAAGAAACTACATGGAAGCTCTGCTGCATTGACATCAGCGAGGATTGCTTTGGACATTTGAGGTAAATGAATTGATATTAAAAATGCATTTCTTTTTTCATCAATTTTCTACTGTCAATAGCTAATCCCCAAATGATATGATATATTTTTATTCAAAAAAGACACAGTGACAAACATATTAATAGCCATTTCAAATTTTGCCCGACCACTAATCTAACCCTGTGACATTTAATGAGAAAAAGGGCACATGCCCAAATATCCAGTTATCCGTACATTTTTTTTTTTACCCATGTGAACGTTTTCAGATAACATTTAGATCAGAAAAAATAATAATTTAGAGACAATACACTCCTTACAATGAGCCATTTGAATGATAAATTCACACATAACAAATTTCAGTTCAGTTCAGTTCAGTTCAATTTTATTGCTGCATTTTTTTTCAAGGAAAAAGAAATAACAACAAGTGCATCTGACAACAGCATAGGAAAAAAAACATTACATTCATAGTGTCATAATCACAGGCTTTAAGGTATAAACATAACAATGAGATCAAAGGGAACGAGGATACACTCGTTTCAAAATAAAGAGGAAGAAAAACATGCAGGAGACTGCCGTCTTTAAGCACATCCTTGATAGTGATGGCATCCTCAGAATCTCTAAAAAGCAAATAAGAAACATACAAATGTATACACAAAATGGGAAATTTCCCATTTAAATGCTATGTGCTAATTTTGTGGCGTCCGCAAGGGGACGCCAGTGGGATAAGAAAACAAGAAAAAGCAAAAAAAGCAACATGTGCAGAGTAGTGAGTATAGTGCATCAAGTGCAGAGAAATGTGCTTTTATTAGTACTATAAGTAACTGTTAATTAAGACAAATTTTATGGATGTGAGTATGTATTACATGATTGTGAACATGGATGTGTTTATGTTAAAAATATTTGTGTGAGTGTGCGTCACGTGTGTATATGTCTGTGTGCACGTATTATGCGTGTGGGTTGATATATACATACTGATTAGTTTGAAAACATGAAGAAAACCCATGTTCGTTTATTATGAAATACATTATCATACTCCCTACAAAATCATTAAATGAATAATAAAATTGGGAATCAACTAAATAAATAGAAATTTAAAAGAAAAAAATATTTCATTTTTTTTTGATAATATGGCTGATATTTTGAAATAAGGTATTTCTTAAATGATACTTTAATGGAATTTAAAGAGGAACATGACTTTAAATAATTGGGTAAAGCGTTCCTTACTATCCGGTCCGTGATGCCCGATTGATCTTTGAGGTAAAATGAGTTTGGGATTTGTTTAATGATAATCTGGTGAATGACGCGTCGGGTAATTATGTATATTTGAATTAACATTATGCATATCTTGAAACAAAAACGGGAGTTGGTTGGACTTGTACTTAAACATAAATATACCTCTTTGTTAACTGTGGCTTGTATTCTTAGAGTATTATGGAATAATGGTTCTGTATGAGATGAATAATTATTGGTAGTACTTATACGAATCGCTCGTTTCGAAAGTAATAACAAGGAGTTTATTTTTGATGTACTGCAATTTCCCAAAATGATATTACGATATGAAATATAAGACAAAACTAATGAATTATATAATATCAAAAGAGATCGTTCAGTAACAAGACCTTTCAACTTGTAAAGTATTCCAGTATTTCTGGATACGGATCTATGTGTGTTAAAAATATGCTCATTCCAGTTTAGATTAGAATCAATGGTAAGTCCAAGAAATTTTGTGCAATATTTTTCAGCAAGAGGATGTCAATCAATAAATACATTACAAATTCTCGAGCGCTTGTTTACCGTTCTAAGATGAATGTAATTTGTTTTATCAATATAAAGGGATAACTTATTTGATTTACACCATTCGGAGACTTTAACCAGTTCACAATTAAATTGGTTTGTTAAAATTTCTAAGTTTTGGTGAGAATAAAGAATACTTGTGTTATCAGTGAAAAAAAATCAAAACTGTGGAAGACTTTATGATATCATTAACATAAACGATGAATAATAATGAGGCTAAAAAATTGAAAAATTGAAAAAAATTGAATTGAACCTTGTGGTACACCACATTGAATGTTAAGTTTTTGCGAGCTGTGGGACTGAAACATAACATATTGCTGGCGGTTATGCAGATAATCTATAAACCTTGATAATGCTTGTCCTCTAATAATCTTAATTTGTATATCAATATACTATGATCAATTGCATCAAATGCTTTTGATAAATCCATAAATACACCCATTATATGTTCTCTCTTTAAGAAAGCCTCAATTACATTATCATACACCCTTAAGATTGCATAATATGTTGAGTGCTTTTTTTTTTCTAACACCAAATTGATTAGGGATCAATTAATCACTGTTATTCAAAAAAGTAAGAAGACGTTTGCGAATGATTTTTTTTCGAGGATTCTGGATATACTGGGAAAACGGATATTGGTCTGTAGTTTTTCAATAAGGCGGAATCATCTTTTTTTATAAATAGAAATAACTTTGGCAATTTTGAGGGAATTTGGGAATATACCAGACGTAAATGATATATTATATGAGTTAATGGAGTAGCAATATAATGAATAATATGTTTCAAAAAATATACACTAATATCATCATATCCCTTTGATTTACTTGGCTTAAATTGATTTAGTATTTCAATTTTTTCATAATCATATGTTTGATTTAAAAAAAAAAGTTTTCAGATGGTGTGGGTAGAAATTCAGTAAAATGTGTACTACTCGGATCAATACTGGCTGCTAAATTTGATCCTACATTAATAAAGTAATCATTAAAAGCATTCGCTATTCAATCTGGATCACTAATTTCATTTTCATTCAGGCGAAATGTGTCAGTGATTTCTTTTCTGTTTTTTTTTCTAAAATATGATTTACATTTTTCCATTACAAATTCATATCATTTGTATTTGTTTCAATACAGTTGGAATAATATAATTTTCGAGAAAGTCTAACAATTGATGTAAGTTTATATCTATATTTTATATATTTATATTTTGAAGATGTATATTTTCAATATGTTTCATCAATCATTAAACTACCAATTAAGCTTTTCTTCAGACGCGAAATGTCAACATGAATAAAACGCTAACCCGCTAATGAAACTTTAAGGTGCTGGTACAGACATTGAACGTAGGTTAATTTTCTTTTTGGTCATAAGGCACAATGGTAAAATACTATTACATCAGACACTATATCTATACAATAATTTATTACTCCAAGTTTGAAAATAAAGCATTTCTTTTCCAAATTTCATATTACTGTTAAGCCATAAAAACTCCTCGCCAATATCTCTAACTCGTAACAAATCCACATATGGTATTTCTGCCCAATAAATCAATAAATCTCTATAAAATGATGGACTTTTATGTTTCTTACATAAACAAAACATATCTTTTGAGGAACAATTTATCACAAAACATGCGGTAGTTGTTGCAATTGTTTCAGGCCAAAAATTATCAATATTTTCCAAGGGGCGAGGATAATTATCAACAAATTTGGAAAACTAACTTGAAATTGAATTGCACTGAATTGAATTAACACAGCTATAACAAGGAAAAGTAGAAATTACGCGGTGCGTAATATATGTCCCCGCCGGAAGTAGCATTTAGTAGCAAAATGTATAATATAGGTAAAAACTCAAGGTCAAAGGTCAAAGAAGTTAAAGGTCAAAATTCTGCGTAGAAGTTTTGAAGCCCTCACCTATTGCCATCACATAAAGCTAACGGAATCAAAATCGGGTTAGAAATGGCGAAGGAGTAGCATTTTGTAGCCAATGTACAATATAGGTCAAAAATCAAGGTCAAAGGTTAAAGAAGTCAAAGGTCAAAATTCTATGTGGCAGTTTTGAAGCCCTCACCTAGTGCCATCACATAAAGCAAACAGAATTGAAATCGGGTTAGAAATGGCGAAGGAGTAGCATTTTGTAGCAAAATGTACAATATAGGTCAAAAATCAAGGTCAAAGGTTAAAGAAGTCAAAGGTCAAAATTCTGTGTAGAAGTTTTGAAGCCCTCACCTAGTGCCATCACATAAAGCAAACGGAATCGAAATCGGGTTAGAAATGGCGAAGGAGTAGCATTTTGTAGCCAATGTACAATATAGGTCAAAACTCAAGGTCAAAAGTCAAAGGTCAAAATTCTGTGTAGAAGTTTTGAAGCCCTCACCTAGTGCCATCACATAAAGCAAACGGAATCGAAATCGGTTTAGAAATGGCGAAGGAGTAGCATTTTGAAGCAAAATGTACAATATAGGTCAAAGGTCAAGGTCAAAGGTCACAACTGGGATTCTGTGTAGAAGTTGAAAAGCTCCCATGTAGTGCTATCCTATAAAACAAAAGAATCAAAATTGGCTCATAAATGACAGAGAAGTAGCAAATTGAACATTTTGATCACACACGGACGCACACACAGACGGACGGACGGACACACGGACACACGGACACACACACGTACGGAGCCCGTTTCATAGTCCCCTGCTCGAACTCGTTCGGCGGGGACAATTACTGCTCTCACTGAAATATATTAAACACGTGTATGAATATTTAGGGTGCATGATATATTGCCGCAGTTTTTTTTTTTATTGTCATTGTTTTCTTTTTCCTAACACACATTTTCTAAATATCTTTAAATGTAATGCCCTTTTCAACATGATAATGTGTTAGAGTGAATTAAAACCCAACTCCATCCCCTCTTGATGGCATGTAATCATTATCGACTCTGTGTCTGGAGAAATTGAATTTAAGATGTTTCAGCATTTATTTTGGTCAACGTAAAGGCAAGGTGATTCATTGAGTTGAACATATCAACCAATGCAATGGTTAATTTAGTAAAGTGTGATTTATAAGCAAAATACTAAAACTCCCTATGCAATACAATTTGTTACACTGTTACCAAATTACAATGTTTATGATTATTACCAACTTTAATATGAATATCATTAATTGTATCTATATATTTTTTCTGTAATTTGCACAAGTGTATGTAGTTTGATATTGAAGGTACTGCACTCATTTTGATGATTCAGAGGTTTTGAATCAACACAGTTAAAGTTCTTTCAGAAATTGAACAACGCATGAGGATACATGTGTGTAGAAGAAGAAGAGAGGGAGCAAAGCAGAGCCGAAATATGGAGAAACGCATTAAAAATCCCCATAGTTTGAAGAGTAACATGTACCAAAACATCCTCGAAGGTGCAAGATATCTGAAGATCTCGGACTTCATTTATCAGTTTTTCACTTTTGTATAGGACTGATCTATAAAAGCATAATATCAAATTTTATTGATATTCAAAATAAACATCTGTAACTGACCACGAATTCATTCACCAAAAATTGGATGGAATGCAATTATCAGCATTAACAGATAATATTCAGGACGAAAGGTTGCAGTATCAAAACGTGTTCAGGGCGAATGGTGACACTTGGAATTTAAATGTATTAATGATTAAGAGAGTAAATGACCATTATGAACTATAAATTCGGCGACTGAAGGAATAAAAAAAATGATTATCAACAAAGGAAAATAAAAAAAAATATTTTCGTCATCATTTGGTACGATCCACTTTTTTTTTCTCTAGGTGGTGGTGGGGGAGGGAATAATGGTCTCACATCCACTAGATTCAATGGGAATGAACGGTCATTTCTACATCATTATTGTAACATTTGGAATACCTTTTAAACTTCATGATGAGTTATTACGATAACTTCCGCTGGTTCTAAAAAGCAAATCAAACGCTGTAGTTTTGATGTATGTCATGTCTGTTTAATTATTAATTATTCCCCTTCATACCTTTACTTTCTGTTTGATATCCATATTGCAAGTCCTAACTACCTTTCCTTGACATGGGCAGAAAGTCATCTTTCTGTGATGATCTACAATATTTATAACCTCAGTGACTAAGATTTTCCCTATATGATCCTTCGATCGCATTTAAAATGAGTTTCTTATCATCTGGAATAACTTATTTACCTAAAAGAATATAATAAGAAAACGAGTGATGTATTGCCCCCCCCCCCCTCAGCAATTTTGGTTTTGCGTAAGTCTTCGTCTTGGTAAGGTAGTAGAATGCATTGTTGCCATAGTTAAACGATGCTATTCACGTCTCGTTTGTTAGAATTTGGATAATCTGTTCCCTGGATTTATATTACCGTAGCATGTGTATCAATTGAACATGTCTTAAACTGATGGTAAGAGGAAATATTACTTCCGTTTTGTTATTTTTCGATCCTTTCATTTGCAGCGTATTCAGAAATTGAGATAAACATATCCACAGTCAATTCAGGATATCAAGCTCACACATGTACTTGCAAAGATTTATAAGGGGAAGTCGGGTGTTTTGCAGACAGTGTAGGTTATAGCAACTAAAATTTATAAGCGAAAACGTAAAACTAATTGGAACGAGCTAAAGATAACCGGCCTTTCATCATGTTCATGTCTAACATAAAGAGAGGAAACACAACGTAAACATAATTTTCTTTCAATCTCTGTATTTTTAAAAACGCCTTAACTAATTTATTATTAACCTATAGACTCGGTTAAGACTTTATCTGTACTGGTAAATTGATATGAGTGAAAGTTCATAAAAATATATCTCCATATTTTTATAAACACCATTATCATTCTCCTAGACTAGGTTAAGACCTTGTATCGGTAGATTGATGTGAGTGGAAGTTCAAAGAAATAACTTAACAATTACCTTCTGCACCAGCGCCATATAACAAAGAAACGGTGAATGTTAGTAGTAGAACGAGGGTAGTTCTTTCAGCCATCGCAGGTACACGTAGACGTATGCAGTATTACGTAACAAATTGAATATAGGTTAAAACAGTAATGTCCCACAGGGCCAGCCACCACTTTTGTCACAGTTCTCGAATAGGGGAGATTGTCGAGCAACCTCTATTAAATAAATGCACCCTTTTGAGCCAAGCAAAATGTCTTCATCGTTTAAACAAAAAAGATGAGTGGTGAAAAAAAAGAATGTCAAGCCCCTCCCCTCGCCGGAGCTGTGAGTCTCTGTATCTCTCGTATGATGTGACATGATAGAACATAGACCTGATAACATTAACTTGAAACTTTATCTAGATCAAGGTTCAATGAAGGATAAATATGTTTGTTTGTTGGTGCTTGACTAGTGCATGATAATGATTTCGATTGTCGTAATCTTAATTGATACTCTAGTTAAGTGATTTTTTTTTTAGACCAAAGGCCACTTTGAAGTGATATTTTTTTTTATGAGCGATACCACTGTGCACAGTTAGTGTGTGTGAAGCCTATAAAAATAGCACATGAAAGAACATAATTATTATTGCACATGAAAGAATATAATTATTATTATATCTATTATTGTTTAAATGGATGACATGCTTCAAGTTGAACAGTTCATAGCTGTATAATGTGAATGCCAACAAAAATATATGTCATATTAAAGGAATTCTGAAACAACATTCTCTGACATGAGAATTACACTGAGTATATAACCAAGATACCTTTTTTTTTAAATAATCGGAGTCTGCATTTGAAGTTTTTCACAGTCACGTCGTTCCTAATTCTTAAATGATAGTTTTCATTCATGGATGGAATGACCACATTCTTATTAGATGTACTTAACAGTAAAAAAAAAAGAAAAAAAGGAAGGAAATATGTTACCGCGATACATATGCAAATAATATTAAGTAGAAGGTATTAACAACAATGTTAAGACATGTCTTATATCAACGAGACAGTACATTCTAGCAAAGGCAGAAAACCTTATTTTTCCTTCTTCTTTTTTGAGGGGGGATAAAGTTCGAGTTAATACATAACGGGTACTTTTGTCATGAAAGATAATAATACAAGAGAGTAGAAACAGCCATAGAAATGTTTTGTGATTTCAGCCCGTAATTTGCACAACGTTTGTCTTTTCTCTAAGTGCCGATTATCAGCGGACCTTGGAATTCTACTATAATCATGTAACCCGCGAAATTCTAGGGTAAACAAGAAAAAGGTCAACATAAGCCATGGTGAATATACGGACCTACGTTCATCATTATGATCATTATTTCTGCTCTTTCAACGGGCGATGATAATTATCCGTAACATTTTCGTATGTGCAGACTCGGTGACAGAATGTCAGTTTTATAACTGTCTGCAGTCACTCCTTGCTAACAGTAGGCTGTGTCAGAAGCTCCATGACGCACAATTCAGCAGAGGAAATAATGCGTGTTTCGATTGTTGTAACTATTGAAACAAAATGTCTTATTTTCCTTGCATACATTGATGACGTAGCTTAACAACTTGATGTAACCACTTACAACTTATTATGACAGGCATAGAAGCAAAACAATAAAAAATGGCAGATCTAAAACCATTCATAGTTGTGATTAAAGTCCAACAAAAGAAAAATAATCATCGTGGCCACTCTTCGTTTCTTGTTTTGCCGTAGTTACATTATAAATATATGTAGCATGCATAAGGGCTGTGAAGTTCATGTACCATGCATTTACATCACCCCCCCCCCCCCCGACGAGAAGGTGTATACTTGTATGGCGTGTGGAAATCAATATCTTTTTTTTTTTCTGTTGTTGTATCCATACTTCTGTCGCGCCCTTAAAGGGGACCTCCGGATGATTTTCAGACTTTTACATTTGAACAACTATAAATTAGTTAAACTGAGTACAGAGTTTCAGAATTTATAATGATTGGGATGAGGAATGAGAATGTTTTCAAAATCTATAACAAATTGCAATGAACAAGGATGGTGACATGGCAGCCTCACCATAAGAATGTATGAGTTGGGGCTCAAGGAAGCAGAACAAAAGAAGAAGGCATGCATGGATTTTTCACAGGTGAACTTGTTGAGCAAGTGGTATTGTAATGGAATTACACTGCTACATTTCTGAAATATATGAGGCTCTGATGTCATCAACACTGTTCAGTGTAATTTGTTTAAGATTTTTAATTTATTGGTTTCTCTGCTCAAGGATCACAATAAATTCCACAAATCTAAACATGGAACTGTCGATTTATGTACTACACAATGTGGAAATATGAAAATCGTCCGGAATGCCCCTTTAAACCATAACTTGGTTTATTCCGCAACTTGCCGTGTAAAGTCTTCAACATGCATACATGCATGCTGCTTGCCCGCGCGTACGCACTGGCAGATATTTGATTTCGGGTAGCGTAGGCGGCGAGTTACGGTTTAAGCCAAAGTTACGGTTTCGAACCTCAACATAATCATGTCTCAAACATTATATTGTATAATATACATGTATTAAGTATTGTGTAAAATTACTTTGGATGTGTACCCGGAGTTATCAACGTTCTGCATTAGTTTCACAAAGAGAGGTTGGCTTCAGCACTGGAGGTTGGCTGATTATTTCATCACAAGGGGTCAAATAAGGTTTGAAGGTAGCAATCAACTTGTGACGAATGTTTTAATGAAGAATGCATTATACATAATATGCAAGCTCTCAAATACAATTATCGAACTTTCAAGGTACTACATAGGCCCTATGTCATATGTCACTGTCTTTGCCTATTTTCATTTCGATATGACAAGATGGTTAGATAGCCCTGATAAATCTGCACTAGCTGGTCGTCACTGGGAATCCACCTGTTAGTGCTCGGGGCGGACCATTTCTTCAGGTTATCCACTCTTTCTGTACGATGAGTGAATGAAGGAGGATCTCTGACATGCGTGGGTTATGATTCTGTCACGCAAGAACATTCCACTGTGGCTACATTCCATGCAAGCACACAATCTTTGAAAGGTACCATCTCATAGAATTTATGAGATGGTCATATTTTGATTGCGTTATCATTTAATGATAGCGCAATCAAAATTTGAACAGCGCCCTCTGACGAGTGTACACACGTAATCTGTCTGCTACGCCTAGCGCACACTGCCTACCCAAAATCCTCTTATTCATCATGACTTACTACCAAGCTACGTAAGTGTGACAGTTGGGTACACCGGTCGCGCGAGAGGAGAAAAGAACCCGCCACGGCTGAGCACGGACCCCGAACGGTCGTCCGTCAATTTACCAACTGCCGACTTGGGCTAAACACACACACTGACGCCGCCACACATCACCTTCTACTTTTCATGACGTGTTTCTGGAACTTTGCCGCCTCGTCTGCACGTATTCCAGGCCACGCCAAATGGGACCGATACTTTGAATTAGTTACATACAGCCCACATGAGACCCACTGCCTCGGAGTATCACACATGTGACGGTGACAGGGCAGACCGACGCTTTGTTCTAGACTGAGTCGATATTCCATCATCGCCAACAACATGAAGCTTGAATCCATAATGGATCGGATATTCCTGACTTGTTTTCGGCTATCCGGATTGATACTCCATATTCTCGCTCTAAGCCCAGCCATAGGTGAGTCCCAACAACTATTCAATTGCACCACTCATTCTTTTACCCTTTTCTTACAGTCAGAAACTGGAGACTGCACACGAAAGAATATTATTGACTGTTTATTGTAGCTATTCTACTGTGGCTTTACGGAGCTGTACCGTGACCATTGTATTATCCATCGCTAAATACGCGCATTAAAGGTTCTTCGCTTGAATGCGTTTCCCCTGCCCTTTCACGAGCGGAGCGGATCGCAAGTGACAGGATACCTTATTGTCTTGAAGGACGAAACACTCTCAATTTACTTGAGTAGTACTAGTGTGTTTTCCTTTCTTTTTTCCCTGCGGCGGGGAAGTTTCTGTTTGTTTGTATTTCTATACCATTCACTTAAATGTTCCGTGGATGCTGAAGCGTGGGATGAGTGTAATCGTCTGCATGGTATACACACATCCATGACACTGTGCCCTAAACAATTTTGATTAGATAAATATCAGGAAAAACTGAATACTAGATTAGTCTGATCGTGGTCCGGAACGCTGTGCTCGATAACATCATTATTTTCTCTCCTTGTTTTGTAGCCCATTATGATTATATCAAAACATCGCGGAATATTAATAGCAAGTTTTTTTTCCGACCTGTATGGATATAAATATATCTCGGGTGGCTTCCCTTCGATTCAAGTCTTATAACTCCCTCAATGATTATCATCATACAAAATTCTCCGGGATTCCAAGAGCATTTCAGATACTACCGAGCAGAAGTCATAAAAAAAATAATGGATATCGACGATTTCATTTTTTTTTTCACAAGAGAGCGACTCGAAGAAAGTTTGTTCGGCATTCGGAAACCATTTTCCTGTCTGGTTTACACAAAACGGTTCCTGTTTTGACTGCAGCTTAACGCAATATCACCCGACCGTATACTAATGCCATCTTGTCAAAACTGTGGTAGGCCTTTTGTATGGGTACAGGTAGATTTGTCGACAAATAAGTCCATGAAATCTGCTTTGAATGACTACAATTACCAACCGCGTCAGATCTCTCAGAACAGTAAACACGGTACGCTCGACATAAGTGTTCAATACTTGTCTACCTTGAAAACAAGATTTGATTTGCGATCCATATTTTGAAGACGTGCATTTGAAAAGTGAACACCCATTTATCCTCACACAAACACAATACAGAAAATCTCACCTGATTCGGCCTCGCCCAAGCCGACAAATCGAAGTAAATCGAAAAAATTCTATACCCCGATGAATATGAACAAGTGTACTCACAGTAAACTCTATTGCGTAAGTCGAAATTGACGTTATTCGAAAGATTTTCCGCAGTTTCCATGGATTCGACTTAGGTGAGGTTGATTGAAATAACATAGATTGACACGTAGGCCTATATCAACACAAAAATACTTATAGATTCCCATTCACTCCACGCAGGAACAACGACTAAAACGACATCAACCACAACCACAACCACAACAAACAACAACAAACAACGTGATACACACACACACAAACACACACACACACACACAAACACACACCCACCCACACACACAAACACACACACGCGAACGCACCCAAAGTTTCTCCCTCTTTTCAGGAGCACTATCTTGAATTCTATTGCCAACGTTTAAATACTAGCAGGTCTCTACTTGATCCATGTAGAGACACGCCTGGATATAGTACATAATTATTAGTGACTTTTCCCATGTACCTCCTGTTCTGCCCATTGCCATTACATGGGTGCGTATGGATAATCACGCGTGATTGAAATTGATCCCGGCTCATGTGCTAATGTGAAATTTATTCCGCGAGTTTGATTGTAGGTCCAGTGTAGTAATTAGTGGGATCAATTCCGAGCCAATTTAATTCGCTCGTTACCACAAACGCATGTATGGCTCGTGGGGCGCTTATATGGGGGTCGCGTACGATGTAACGATCTAACGAAGATGATGCTTCAATGAGCCAAAATGCATAGTGACAATGGTATGTACAGTGTTTTAATGACCTATAGAGATATGAATTACACGAACTTTTCGACTTTTTATTACGTAGAGCGTTTTTAGCAATTTACTTCCTTCAAAGGTATAGAACATTTATAGCCCTATTTTCTGAGTAATCATTCAAAGACGACGTGCACTTTTGAAAAGTTGAAAAAAAAAGAATATGAATGAAAAAAACAGACGAGCGTCGAACTGTTTTTTAACTGCTCAAAGTTTTAAAGTTTATCACGGACAGGATAATCGTTTCCTCCGAATGAATGTTTTAATTGCTGTTGCGTTAAAGGTGAATGACCCCCCCCCCCCAAATAGGCCCTATACATATGAATTGAGTGAATGCAGAAATATTAGTGGAAAACGTTAGCAAAAATCGAGGAAAACCGGGCAATGGCATTGAAAAGTTATGACTTTTTACCGTTTTGGTGCAGCCATCTCTGAATGAGAAGACTCTAATAGTACTTGTGACGTCATGTATTGAAAATAAGAAAACATGAAGAAAAATCAACACGGTTTCACTTTTCTTGCCATTGTTTTAAATTCTCCTGGTATTGTCCGATTTTGCCTAAAACTTCGCTTATGTGTTCTACTGGTATTGCTCCAACCTTTCAATCCACACTTATAATTATCTGGGTTTCATTCTCCTTTAAGTGTTCTCTAACACAATTTCCCCAATCTTAGTGCAACCCTACTGGAAAGAGCAGAGTTTCCCACAGTATATGTTCACAGTGTGTGTACACAGTCGGCTGTCTGAGAACGCTCGAATTTAACAGTTCAGTGTGAAGATGAGTTCACACTGCTGTGTGGTTTTTCTACAGTTTTGGGACATTTACGTTAATGTGAAGTGACATTCTACAGAGACGAACAGCCACTTTATCTGTGACTTTCGCAAATGAATTCTCCCATCCCAAACAAACTTTATGGCATATTATTGTCATGACTATATATATATTTGCATAGACTGTAGCTGTTATGGTAACGTAGCTTGATACATTCAATACCCTTTTCCACGTTTAATGGAAGTAATGCCCTATTGAAGTCTTCTTGAAAGTCGTTCTATACCACATCGTCACCACAGTGAACTTTATGTGAGATGAAGGTTACTATTGTTATATGTGTATATCTTGGTGTTTTTTTTTCAACCTTTGGATGCACATACAATTCAATTGCGCCAAGTAACGCACCGTGATTCAATAACGCCTCGCATGTTGATCGCCAAGTTGCATTGGAGTCCGAGCCCTCCTATCTCCACTCGCACGCGATGGCTGCTCGATCGATCATGGATTTCCATTTCGACCCCACCCACGTGGTCTTAGCAAAATTGCATTTCTGCTCCATACTTGATAAAACATTCTGGCCAAGCAAGAACCTGTACCCTATCTGCCTCTGCGTTAAATATACTACACTGTATAACAATAAAAACTGCGGTGCTTCGTGCGCATAACATTTCTAAAATGAAGCATCTGCGCAGACAGATATACAGTGGGTATTATACCGTTACATCATAGACTGGTAGTAAGTTACAGCAATTTGAACAAGTGATTCTCAAAAGGTATTCTACAACGTATTTAGTCATTATCTATAGAAACCACTGTAATGCCATTGAGGATGATATTGAATAATAATTGGCTTTGTAATAACTTTAACTCCGTCCATGAGATTAAGAAGACATACACAAACACAAACATCAAAAATACAACTAGTATTTCATAAGCCTCGATATCATCCAGCCATATTATACCTGTTAAAAATATTATTCCTCTAATAAGGCGGATCTAGGCCATGTAGCCACGTCGTAGATATGATACTTTTCCCCGTCGTGTGTATCTGTGTGTGTTTGTGAGTGTGTGAAAGTGTGAAACTGAACACAGGTGACTATATTAAACAAGGAAAGAAAATCAGATAGAAAGCTCATCAGGTCAGCAAAGAGCTAATGTTTCTCAAGTTGAACCACGACTGTGTTAAACACCTTTGTGCAAAATCAAGTACCTGTCTACGAGCGCACGTCACGAGTTCGACAACCACGAATCATACAGTCCACGAGTCATACAGCCCACGAGTTATACTACACATGAGTTCGACATTAAGCAAACAAAGCCCACGATATTGATGCAGTAAGCCCCGTGTTGTAATGCCGAACTCGTGAGCTGTACCTGGTGTCGAACTCATGGGCCTTATTTTTGCTTATAGTGTCAAACTCATGGGATGTATGACTCGTGGGGTGTATGACTCATGGACCTTTTTTCTCTGTCGAACTCGTAGACTTTATGACTTGTGGGGTCGGTCGTGGGATTAACCCCCGTCAGGTTGTGTGTAGAATTATGCGCATTTGGCTTATTGGAACAATATTGGTTACATAAACACGAATTTGATTTTGGATTTACTTGTGCAAAATCAAATTCTTCATCATGGATTTGAGCGTTGCTTCGATAGACAAAAGAACAAATATACATGTATAAGATTATGATATAAGATATATTATACATACAATATACATAATTATTATATATTATACAAGACTTCTACGCTTTCTACAGGGTAAAGGAAAACAAAATTTGTGTCACTAATACCTTGAAGAGGCCTTGTATCAACGTCATAGCCACGATTTGTTTAAGGAATTTAAGTTACATTCAAACTTCTCAGAATTATCTTTCATTTCGTTGTTTTAGTTTACTCTTATCAATACGGCATTAAAGAGTCTTCTGAGCGTCATACAGGCTTATGCCTTATTTTACAATCACACACACACGCACTTACACACACACACACGCTTATTCCTGACAACATTAAAGGTAATCGTTTGTAACAAGTATAATATCAGGCCATCCGGGCAGGTTGCGTTTTCGTATATTTGGACGAAGCTTAAGTGACCCCTTCCTGTAACACAGAATTTAGCATTGGTCCAGGTAATCAATTATTTCTTGACCTTCCTTGACCTATTTGTGGCAGTCAACCTTCATACGTCGGAAGTGAGCAATATACTTACTCATATTATACATTAGGAACTGCCAATTATAAGATTTGAAATATGAGAATTGGGAGACAAAACATTCGAAATCGTCTTCTTGAATACTATATAGGGCCTACATTGAATTGTGGCATGAAAACACCAACTATCTGTGACGTAGAACTATGTGGACCTCTTTTAAATGGTAGATACTATTTATCTATCTCATAATCAGTTATTTTGTTTTGCTGTCGGAATTGCTTTAGTTGACGTCGATTTTCTGTGTACCCCCTTTTTTAGATTGTAAGTATTTATATTTGTTGCTCAGACTTGTGTCAAGAAATGGCAAATATTATCATACATCAGCGAGAATTTTCAAATGACGTCTTTATTGTATATGACTTCTGTGAGCATTCGATGGAAAACTGGAGAGTAAAACCAGACAAATGATAAAATACCCATGCGCGCACATAGGCAAACACGTACACACAGCACAATCTCCAATGCAGAATAAACCACAGTACGATCGAAACTCGCATTGTATACATTCAAGACAAGTATATATCCGAAGCCTCGGAGACTCAGAATTCGTTGGTTGTTCGATATAACCGCCAGAATCAAATTAACCAAGAGTAGCTGGTTGGTTAATATTTATAGTTTGCGATTGAAACGAAAAGTGAGAGGAGAGAGAGAAAGGTTGATTGAAGGGAACATAATTGAAATCATGTGAATTAGTGTAGAATTGCGAGAAAAGCAACACTATCACGCAGTAGAGTGAGTTTGTGTACGAGTATCATTTCACCACGGTTCACTCACGTCAGCCAATGACTATTCTTCTGCGAGTCCGTGTAGTTTAAAAAAAGTCATACAATTACAAAAAAAGACAGCAGCTTACGCATAGTATAGCAAACAACGTTATAGACAAATGTACAGAGTTATGTAACAGAAACAAGTTATTACATCAAGTAAACATAATATGAAAAACTGTTAAGACATTTGTTTTGAAAGCTCACCTTAGGCAAACTTTAATTTGATTTAGGTAAATATTCAATTCAAAAAGTTGTTACATACAAAAAACACAGAATAATACAAAAGAAAGCCCTAAACACATATGACAAAGTTATACTTCGGTTGATACTATTTTTCATGATGTTTTGATACCACGTATCACGTCTTGATGCCTTTAACACACGAGGAGCAAGCGAGTTTATGTCGAGAGATTCCACATACATTTTGGGTCCCGGGTGCGGCCCCGTTAGCCACGGCTCGTTGGCTCTCATATTAGCTCGCGTAGGTATACTGTCAAATTTCATTAATCCGGCGGAAGACAGACTTAGCGTAGCGCGTCTTGGAGTCATATATTCCTGGCGGTACCGTGGTCGTCAGAAAGTTCATTTACCTTGATATTATTAGTCCCAGATGTATGAAGGAATGTTTGGTTTCACGGCACACGATGAAAAGCTGGAATATACGCCACATTCCAGTGGATTCATGTGACGCCAAAAGATGAGTTTTGGAATCATGATGGAACAGTTTCCCTTCGAGTTTGCGATGAGAGAAAAAAAATATAATTTGATGACAAAAAGTTGTGTTTATATGGTCACTGTTTATTTGTATCTCTCTGTGTGTGTGTCGTGTGTGACGTAATGAATATTCAGTCAAAGTGATTTTCCTGAAATCGGCAAACCACCCAGTTGCAGACCCATGTCTGATAAAAACATGAAACTTTAATGAGAGATTGGTATATTGATAGCTATACACCTGTACTATAGTCCCCGGCAATAATTGAGTGAGTCTATACCCTTCTATTCATAGTCCGTACGCACCCAATGAAGGCCATTTTGAAAGTTGAGTGTCTGTCATCGAACAATATTTGATTAATATTACTGATACTTATTAGTCTCCTTGAGGTGGTAAACAAACAGTTAAGGTATACGCGGTACCTACTCTTTCGCCCCTTCCACGGAATCGTTCGTATTTGCCTGTTGGTTCTGTCAGATAGCGTTTGATGTCTGACGTTATTTCCGTAGCTAAAATCATGCTTAGCTGTTGTCCTACTTAATTTGTTGTGGTTAAAATGTTACATAGCGCAACTCATCTTGTTAATGATCCCTCGGCGTCTCATCAGTGGGTGCATGACTTTCGAACGATATCTCTATAAATACCATTTTCGCGATTTTTCAGTCGCCAGCGGAGAAGGTGTCACATGCACTTTCATGCTTGATGATCCCGGGTTATGTACGAGACACAAGGGATGAGAGACTACTCATTGAGGATGTCAACGACATGAAATTTAAATCGAAATGATGATGATGATGATGTAGATTGACGTACTTTGCGTTTGCTTCGTGTCTTCGCTCACGGAAAGAGCGATACCTTCTGATTGACCATAAACTATTTTTCCATGTTGTCTTTAAATTCTTGTGAATGTCGCGCTATGTTTTTATGATTACATAATATGTTTAAAATAATGTTATCATTATAATGTGTTCTACTCATATAGATGCATCCACAGAAACTGTATTATCAATATTTGGGGTGGATTCAACTGTAATAACAAGATATTTTTACCGAACAGAAATAGTCATGATCTAACAAACAAACATAAAAAATAATTTCCTTGAGTAATAATGAGAGCGTTGGACAGATGTGTGATGATGAAGCCTTTGCGAATACAGGTGTACTATGAAATTCCGCGACTTAATAAAGCAAAGCAGTTACACAGCGTTGCAATTTTGGGCGAGCATCATGCAGTACTATCGGAGGACAAAGTGGCGGGTAGATAAACTGGAAGCGTAAACGCGTCTGACGTGACATTTTTTAAATGTATCGTGATAATTAGCTGACGAGGACTCCTTGTTGGCGTGCGTGCACATTCACATAAACACTCAGGCACACATACACACACAACTGTACTAGCACCGCCACAGTTAATCAGTATGGTGAATATTCAATCAAACGGATCCCGAGATATACAGCAATCAGTGTAATTGAATCACGTGGGAGAGAGTTCTGCCCAGCCAGTTTCTTTTCCCCTAGATCCTTCGTGCATTTTTCCCTTTTTTGTATGTACAGACCGTCGTCTAAATCCAAACAAAATACGACAGGCAATGTGCTCTATCTGCCAGCGTGGAGTGTTATGAATTGAATTACTCGCTATTCATCGTCAAAATTATCCCTTTAAAGGCATGGGTATGAGAATGATGTGAGCGCGGCGTGCACATCAAATTTCTCTCTCGGTATTTCAACCGCTGTTACAAGACCACACATCACACTTTTGAAAAAACTCCTGTGCAATGGCGAAATGGTGGTAAATTAGAATGCTCGTCTACCCGAGATGAAATTTCGCGGGCCTATAGAATGGAAGACGATATCCAAGAAACGTATTGGCTGTTGTCTTGTTAGAGGGTTTGAATTGTTGTATTTTTCTTTTCATTCATTAATGTTTAGATATAGTTTTGAAAGGTCACTTGTGTTGGACGACCACAGACGAATGCTTTAACTTAGAAATTCAGGAATTCAAGTTGGTAGTCAAGTACGTAGGATTGTCAATGCAAGAGTAAAGTGAAGATTATTTTGTTGGCATGGAAGTATGCCTGTGATTTCTTCTGTCTACACACTTGCATCCAATCTTTAGCTCCCATATAGTGACCTTGGACTGTTCAGCTCTAGAATCAGTTCCAAGTTCAATTTAATTGATCAAAGGGACAAATTTGTATTGTCAAACAGCAGTTCAGCCTGTTGGCTGCTGTGTTTCCACTGTGTATGTTTTTATTAATAAACCATTTCACTTCACTTCACTTCAATTCAATTCAATTCAATTCATTTCGATTCAATTCAACTCAGTTCAATTCAGTTCAATTCAATACAATCAATCAGTCCGCAAAAGTTAGGAAATGTTTCACTTAGCCATTTGAGAACAATATCTCGCCTCCACCTTGCAACCTTCTAGATTTTAGAAATTCTGCAACCTGTAGAATATCTATAAATTCTAAAAATCATTAGGAGATGTCTCTTATTTTGTGAGCGGTTATGGTGACACAATAAAAGCCTCTCAAATTAATCTTCACCATCATCTGCATAAAACGCAGTTGTAAAAATGAATAGAAAATTCAACTTGCAAAAGGTTTATTAGAAATTAATCTTTTTGTACACAAATGCAATTCCAAGATACAGTATGCCAAGACGAGCTAAAGGCACAACGAGAAGACACTGAGACACTGATTTCAGACTCCATCATGAATCGATGTCATATTTTGAGATCTGAAATACGTAACGTCCACTACTGCTCGGCGAAGACAGCCGCTTCCGGAACGGGAGCAGGTGTCAGCCCCGAAATGGGGTGTCTTTGGCCTTAAACACCAAGATTTGTCATCACGTTTTCTCGTGCGATCTATCGTCGCTTACACTCAAGTCACCAGTGCACGTATGTTATGGATGAGGCCCGAAGCGTACAAACAACTTTTCGTCACCATGGCAACAACGTCTGCCAAATACTTGTACTACAGTTTGTTTGGAAGCAAAGAAAAAAAATAACACACCCTTAACAAACTGCACAGCACATACAGCTCGATGTACATCAGATACATGGAAAGACTGAGAAACACGACGCAGACAACTTAGAATTTGACTTAATACATAAAATAAATGTAATAGACAAACATAACACGCGCGCTCCTGCACACACACACACACACACACACACGCACACACACACACTTGTCAGTATATATATATATATATATATATATGTATATATATATATATATATACATATATATGTATATATATATATACATATACATATACATACACACATATATATACATATATACCATGTAAGATAGAAATGTCTTTATTATGTAATCTGTATGGATTTCAATTATTTTTATTTCAAGAGAAGTCTAAAGGCAAAGTAATGCTTGTCGCCAAGTTGCCATTATTACGCGAATCCCATTTAGTCGATCTCTCATTTCGCCTAATGGTCCACGAAGGACATAGCATGACAATGTGCTTCTTATTTTCAAGGAACATAGAGTATAGGATTGCACGTACATGGTGTTCTGGTTAAGATGATGTTTCGACTAGAAAGGTCAAAGGAAATGGATGTCTTTTAGGGCATGTGTGAAGGCCAAATGCTATGAAGGGGCATTACAATGGGTCCTAATGTGGTGTATGCCTTATGAGTTGTCAAAACGAGAAATATGAAACTGTTACCGTCACAGTGTGGTCATTCAACATGTATTTAGCATTTTATACTCTTAGTACCCAGCCCATTAAGACCTGGAATGATTTTGCCGTAGATGACATTATCCTTTCTTCATTAAATTAGCAAGACTTGAACTTTACTGTATTATATTATTGGAGAAAGATTATAGACGGAAGGGAACTTTAATGTTTTAAAATGTGTTACTAATTAACGAACCAGATTTAACTTTCAATTCACTTCAGTTTTGTATCTATTTTCATCCAAAGCATACATTACACAATTTTCATTTTGTGAGAAAACATAAAGGATCATAAAGTATATAATAAACTTTATATGCAGTTTCGTAGATTAACCAAGAATAACAATGCACACTTCGGAAGGTTGACAAAAAATGAGTATAAAGAGGTTTTGGAAATATGCAATCGAAAAAAAGAAGAAATCATATGCACCTGTTTTGACTATCAGGACTCAGATGAAAAAAAAAGTATTTTTCCTCTCTGCCTTTGACCATGGTGACATAAAAACGCAGCAAATGACAAGCTATATTTCTGCAGTTTCTGAGAATAAGGGAGCTAAGAGAATAAACATATGCCTATGAAAATAAAGAATTTGTTAAGTCATATGTAGAACCACCACAAATGAAGGAAACTGTGTGCTCGCAGCCTGTCTCTCAACTCCCACTTTCTCCTCTCTCATTTCTTTCCTTTACGCTATATAGACTACGCAAATGAAATTATAAATGCCCTTTCAAACCAGGCTAAACTCTACACCCAAAATCTCTGCCGCCCGATTGTGGATAATGTCAGGGTAGGCTCGACTGTGACTGGTCCTCACCGATGGTCTGTCAAATATGTAGTTCAAGTTGTGCCAGTCATTTTACATTAATTGCTATTCCTGTCGGTATTGTGAAGCGGTATAGAGTGAAGGTGGCTCGCGCCAGCGGTAGGCATCCGAGCGACGGCGACGAGATCTATGGGGTATCACCGGCTTAGAGGCGGGAGGTTTGTATGGATGCGCGGCATCGTATGACGGCGATCACGCGAGTGATACCCAAAATAAACATGGCTTCGGATGAGAGGGTGGACGAGGGGGGAAGGTGAAGATCGAATGCTCCTCCTTTTACAACTTACTCTCACACACATTACGACTCACATAACGTGTCGGCAATCCCCACCCCCCTCCCATCATCACACCATCACACACACACACACACAGCACGCACACATTAATGTAAGTGAACGTTGACGGGCCTTGCCAATCAAAATTGCACTGGCTGTTTCTGCTTTTATGCCACATCCTCGATTAACAGCATGGAATCGATGACGAAGAAGAAAAGGGGACAAAGGGGACAGAGCTACGTCTCCAAATTGACACTGACAAATCGTTGGTTTCTCCTTCGTCACTTAGTGTATGCACCGTTTCGCGCAGCTTTAAACACAAAGGGAGAAACACTTCATTTCATTTTGTGTTCAGTGACCCTTTTTTATTTTAAACTGAACTGAAAGTGGGTACGCGCTGTTTGGACTTTGCAACCATCGTGTTAATATCGATCAAAGCCCCTTGATGTAAGCAGATTAAACTTGTGACAACATTAAGAAGCACTAAGTTTTAGAATGAAATATTACTTTTCAAGTACTTCAACCAGATTGTCAGCAAATAGGGCGTTACATTTCAAATCTTTGACCAGTTGACTTTTACGTCATTCTGGATCCGCTCCTTGACTCAAGCTATACCTGATGGCCAGCGCGATAAAGTTCATGAAATATTTCTAGTTGGTGATATAATATTAAACCTGTCTTTATGTCAACGTCATTATGTTCGAGAAGTGGGGGGGGGGGGGGTTCGCTGACATTATTTATCAAAACACCGCGAAAGGGCATTAAGGTCATCGCGCGTTTTGAAATCGCAGAGAAATAATTTCCCGCGACATTTACGGTGAATGTTTTCGCGGTCGACCGTGTGGCGAGTGAAGCGTGACGCTAATTATTTCCGTCGTCGGGAATGCGTTTGTCCCTCTCAAGCCAATTCGATGTCGTCAGACTCATAATTGAATAAGTAGGCAGAAAAATAGCCTAACACGAAATCGCTTGCAGTCACCGAGTTATTGATCGTAAGACGTCTGAAGTCGAGCAAATTATTCGAGTGTCAAAGACCCAATCTTTCGTTTGCATCATCAAAATGTAGTACTCGTAGACTCAAACAAACTAATAATCAGCTAGTAATCATCAGATAATACAATAGAAGGGAGCGAAAATCAAGTAAGTCGCAGTTACTGCATGATATATTGCTGATAAACATATGTAGCAAGAAATATAAAGCTTTCATTTCTCTTTGCAACAGCGATTATGAGGTTGCAAAAATAAGATCATGTATATTTTCCAACGAATGTGTTACATCTTACAAACATTTTATCATTGCTTAATCCGCACAGCACGACCAGTCCTTGAAATTAATTTAACACAGTTTTATCCCTTCAAAATGTGTAACATCAAAATTCAGCATTGTTGTTGATAATTTTGGAGAGGGAAAGTGAAAAGTCCAAGACCTCGTCCACGTTTCCCTTCAAGGTGCGCTGCCCTGGGTGGTGAGCCGAAGAAACACATTTCACAATTTGCCTCAAGGTAGGCCTATTCTGTAAAGTTTAAGATTGCTGAGTCTTGAGTGACCAGTGCAAGGAATTTACGACATACGGGAAATAAACCGCTTCGGACTCAGTCTTAAGAGCTTTTGGTACGTACTATGAGTCGGTGACTACAGGGGTCCCCAGTTCGCTGGTGCACATGCTTCTGAAGAAGATCCGTTCATTTTGTCTTGCATAGGTATTTCCTGAGCGCTCGCTGATCTAAATATATACACCGCCTTTCGGGACTTCCTAGGGATCCAAAGAGCGTTTAAACAGCTCGATCAATGAGTCTGGAAGAGATAGAAGGAAGCTGGGGCAAACCATACATCGAACTCGTGTGAAAGTTGGGTCGTAAGTATCGATTGGGGCTCTAAACGGAGTTGCGTCCATTGTGTTTGGTTATGGATTGAACCGACAATTCAAGGAAATGAACTCCGCTGGGATTTCAATTTCAAAGCGTAGGCCCCTAATGTTTCGCTCCCTGTCTCCGCCCATCTAATGGATGAATAGGGGGTGAAGTCGGAGATTGAAGCAGCTCAACAAATCTGTCGAACCGTCTCCCAACTTTATCCTGCTCGTTACCCGACTGACCTCATTATGATGCGGTACGAAAATACCGGTGAGCTAGCTACGTCCAAAGAACATTACAACGATCTCATTTATATTAGATCCACCATGGGGGCAATACATTATGGTGTTGTAACAAATAGTAGCAAAACAGAGCTTGATTGAGGCAATACATAAGAAATGATAATGATAACGAGACATGAAAACTCGTCACATTGAGGACGAGTTAGGTGATACGCTTGTGGTCATCAGATGACGGTCATCTGCGATCGACAAAGAAAAGAATGTGATATAGGCACCTTGAAAATATATTGAGCGTGCATGCCAAACCGTTTCTGTAACCACTCGGCCACGGGTCATCCACGGAAATGGTAAGACAAAAAAAAAATACACATAACAATGTATAGATATAACAGGGGGAAAGTCAATGCCCACTCAACTATTAAACGTGGCCGTGTGAACATCTATTGCATTGCTAGACGGAAAAGCGGCCTTGTAACGACTGAGGTCGCTATGCCATTTCTGGCAACTTGGGAAAAATACGTCCCGCAGACATAAAACCTATAATCGGCTGGTTTTTTGATACCTTGCCTTTAATCACGCACGTGTGCAACCTTACGTCTCTGAGACGTCGCCTTTAACCTCTCAGTCATACGTCTCGACGAGAAAATATGAGGAACGTAAACTTATATGTGAAAGATGACTCAGGAATCGTTTCGTCCATCTTCCATTCTCATTTTCAGTTTTATGCTGCAAAATACTCAACCTGGTGAGAAGATTAAAAAAAATAAAATAAAATGTATGATTACTGCAGCTTATTGTCTCAGCTACAACATACTTAAGTTTCAGAGGAAATCAAAATCAAGTGAGGTAAAGGTGCTCGAGCGTTATCGAGTCAACGCATGGATAAAAAACAAAAATCCCCTTTCATAGACATAACGTACAATCTTCGCTGATTTCGATATCTCGCCTTTAACCATACCTTCTAGCATGATGACGTCATCAAATTAGAAAATAACGATATGGACTTGAAAGTTGTTCAATGTATAACATATTCATCGTACGTTGTCAGTTTGCTATTGACATGACGATCGATCACATGAACATGAGGCAGCTATTAGTACCTGTATGAAATTATTATAGGCATGGTTATCAAATTCCCCTAAAATTTCCTTATAATTGCTTTATTTTTACACACAGTTAAGCTATCCCTTTAAACTCGTCACAGTTTAATTAGAATCATTAACATCATACATTAGTACCATATTCAGTTCCATAGCTGATCACGTTTGCTAATTAATTAAGATTAATTGTCTAGAATGTGTCATATGGCCAACCTGTATACACACGTACACACACACACAATGCTAAATGTATGTATCAAACCTCTGTAACACAACTTTGAACTAACTGTAGGAATTATCGCTGTACTTATCATCTATACTTTTTATCACTATCTGAAACTCCACAAAAACCACTAATTGACAAATAATCATCAATACAGAAGACTGACTTAAAGGAACAATTCAAATACCTTTTTTACAATGTATAGCTTGTTCCATGTATAAATCAGCACAAAGTAACCACGACTACATTGTGTTACTGAATTGATATGAACAAATTTCATTTTATTACAATATTTTAAATCAGTTTGAAAAGCCCAGCCTGCAAAATTTTGCAGCAGTCGAAGTAATGCAGTCTCCAACGCAAAACAAAGGGATACTATGTGAGTGTGTGCGTATAGTTGTGTTTACATGCGAACGTGATTTCTACATGGACGAAGGTGTAGTACTCCATTGAAGAAAAAACAAATTAAAAAAATAATTATTTTCTTTCGTGCTCTTGTGAGGTTCGAACCCGTACGTGTGCAACCTCACGTTTCTGAGACGACGCCTCTAACCACTCGGCCATACGTCTCGACGAGAAAATTAGAGGAACGTAGATTTATGTACGTGAAAGATGAATCAGGAATCGTTTCGTCCACATTCCATTCTCATTTTCAGTTTTAAATTGCAAAATTGTCAACCTCATGAGGAGATTTCAAAGAATAAAATGCATGATTACTGCAGCTTATTGTCACAGCTACAACATACTTAAGTTTCAGAGGAAATGAAACAAAATCAGCTGAGATAAAGGTGCTTAAACGTTGTTAAGTCAATGCATGGTTTAAAAAAAACTCACCTCCCATAGACAATACACGTAAACTTGTCCGATTTTGCGTCTTTACCTTTAATCACAATTTAAGGTATGATGACGTCATCAAATATCAAAAGCATGATATGGACTTAAAAGGCAAATGTTCAAAGTACAACATATCTGAATTTGGGATAATATTGAGCTTAAACAACAGAGATACGAGTAAATGAATGACAGAAACAGTACCTCAAAAAAATTAATTCCACTTTTTTGATTTCAGATGATGATATGATGACGTCATGAGTTTTCCTGGCAATATTGGTACTTGAAACGTTATTTCCAATTCATATGCTTTTGTAATATGCAATAGAAATATAGGGTCAATGGACGATTTAAAGAGCTATGCCGAAATAAACAAAGACATGTTTTTTCACTATATTTGCAGAAAGACGCGCGCGCGGAATTTTAACTTTGACGCCAGTGCATTTCTTTGTTATAGGTCAACATCGATCGGAAATCAATGGATATTGTTACTCAAAGTATCAGGAATCCAAATCAGTCAAAAAAAATGCATTTTCATGTTGCTTACGCCCTCTGCGCGCGAAATTGCGCGGACGGACGCGCACGCGAGAAAATGTTTGAAACGCTTAAAATTGTCTGAAACTTCGAGATTTCCCATTGGGAAGTCGTTTTGAGCCTTTTAAAATTTTGACGCGCGCAAACGCGCGCGTAATGAAGACTTGGGTAACTAGCGTTAAAAAGTAAGATAGAGCGTGACCTGAACTTTATGTCCACCGAAAATGATACAGAAATGATATCCAGTTATGAAGTTATGATCGATCATGTGACAAGGTCCGAAAATCACAAAATGGCGCCTAGATGACGTCATAGATATGTTACTGTCATGAAAACCTTATTGTGGCTAGATTTTGTCATGAGACATGTTGACTGAAAATGTCATGTTATTCCGTAATGTCATTGTTGAGATATTGACGACACAAAATGTGGTAGAAAGAAAGAAGAACGAGACATGAAAACTCGTCACATTGAGGACGAGTTAGGTGATACGCTTGTGGTCATCAGATGACAGTCATCTGTGATCGACAAAGAAAAGAATGTGATATAGGCACCTTGAAGTTATATTGAGCGTACATGCGAAACCGTTTCTGTAACCACTCGGCCACGGGTCATCCACGGAAATGGTAAGACAAAAAAAAAACAATGTATAGATATAACAGGGGGAAAGTCAATGCCCACTCAACCAACGTGGCCGTGTGAGCATCTATTGCATTGCTAGACGGAAAAGCGGCCTTGTAACGACTGAGGTCGCTATGCCATTTCTGGCAACTTGGGAAAAATACGTCCCGCAGACATAAAACCTATAATCGGCTGGTTTTGATACCTTGCCTTTAATCACAATTTTCAGTGTAATGACGTCATCAAATTACAAAACAATGACATCGTCTTGAAAGACAATTGTTCAAAGTACAACACCTCAGTCGTCGTCATTACATACTATGATCGGTTTGACAAAGTCAACCTGCAAAATTGTGCTGCAGTCGAAGCAATGTGGTCTCCAACACACAAAAAAGAGGGATATGGCGTGTGTGTGTGTGTCTGTGTGTGTGTATAGGTGCGTTTATATACGTACGTGATTTCTACATGGACGAATATGTAATACAAAATTGAAGAAAAAAAAGTAAAATAGCTAAGTATTTTGTTTCGTGATCTTGTGGGGTTCCAACCAGCAACCTTACGTCTCTGAGACGTCGCCTTTAGCCACTCGGCCATACGTCTCGACGAGAAAATATGGGGAACGTAAACTTATGTATGTGAAAGATACATGAGGAATCGTTTTGTCCACATTCCATTTTCATTTTCAGTTTTAAACTGCAAAATTGTCAATCTGATGAGGAGATTTCAAAGAATAAAATGCATGATTACTGCAGCTTATTGTCTCAGCTACAACATACTAAAGTTTCAGAGGAAATGAAGCAAAATCAGCTGAGATAGAGGTGCTTAAACGTTGTCAAGTCAATGCATGGTTTAAAAAAAAATCACCTCCCATAGACATAACACGTAAACTTGTCCGATTTTGTGTCTTTACTTTTATCACAATTAAAGTATGATGACGTCATCAAACTAGAAAACATCGAAGTGGATTTGAAAGACAGTTGTTTAATGTATAATATATTAATCGTACGTTGTCAGTTTGCTATTGACATGACGATCAATCACACGAAAATGAGGCAGCTATTAGTACCTGTATGAAATTATTATAGGCATGGTTATCAAATTCCCTTAAAATTTCCTTATTATTGCTTTATTTTTACACACAGTTAAGCTATCTCTTTAAACTCGTCACAGTTTAATGAGAATCATGAACATCATATATTAGTACCATATTCAGTTCCATAGCTGATCGCGTTTGCTAATTAATTAAGATTTATTGTCTAGAATGTGCCATATGGCCAACCTGTATACACACGTGGACACACAAACACAATGCTAAATGTATGTATCAAACCTCTGTAACACAACTTTGAACTAACTGTAGAAAGTATCGCTGCACTTATCATACATACTTTTTATCATTATCTGAAACTCCACAAAAACCACTAATTGACAAATAATCATCAATACAGAAGACTGACTTAAAGGAACAATTCAAATACCTTTTTTTTTTACAATGTATAACTTCTTACATGTATAAAATCAGCACAAAGTAACCACGACTACATTGTGTTACTGAATTGATATGAACAAATTTCATTTTGTTACAATATACCATGATCAGCTTGAAAAGCCCATCCTGCAATATTTTGCAGCAGTCGAAGCAATGCAGTCTCCAACGATAAACAAAGGGATACTGTGTGAGTGTGTGCGTATAGGTGTGTTTACATGCGAACGTGACTTCTACATGGACGAAGGTGTAGTACTCCATTGAAGAAAAAAAGTAAAAAAAAAAAATTATTATTTTCTTTCGTGCTCTTGTGAGGTTCGAACCCGTACGTGTGCAACCTCACGTTTCTGTGACGACACCTCTAACCACTCGACCATACGTCTCGACGAGAAAATTAGAGGAACGTAAACTTATGTACGTGACAGATGAATCAGGAATCGTTTCGTCCGCATTCCATTCTCATTTTCAGTTTTAAATTGCAAAATTGTCAACCTGATGAGGAGATTTCAAAGAATAAAATGCACGATTACTGCAGCTTATTGTCACAGCTACAACATACTTAATTTTCAGAGGAAATGAAGCAAAATCATCTGAGATAAAGGTGCTTAAACGTTGTCAAGTCAATGTATGGTTTTTAAAAAAATCACCTCCCATAGACATAACACGTAAACTTGTCCGATTTTGCGTCTTTACCTTTAATCACAATTTAAAGTATGATGACGTCATCAAATTTCAAAACCATGACATGGACTTGAAAGGCAAATGTTCAAAGTAAAACGTATCTGAATTTGGGGTGATATTAAGCTTAAACAATAGAGATACGAGTAAATGAATGTCAGAAAGAGTACCTCAAAAAAATTAATTCCACTTTTTTGATTTCAGATGATGATATGATGACGTCATGAGTTTTCCTGGCAATATTGGTACTTGAAACGTTATTTCCAATTCATATGCTTTTGTAATATGCAATAGAAATATAGGGTCAATGGACGATTTAAAGAGCTATGGCGACATAAACAAAAACATGTTTTTTCACCATATTTGCAGAAAGACGCTCGCGCGGAATTTCAACTTTGACGCCAGTGCATTCCTTTGTTATAGGTCAAAATCGATCGGAAATCAATGGATATTGTTACTCAAAGTATCAAAAATCCAAATCAGTCAAAAAAATTGCATTTTCATGTTAGTTACGCCCTCTGCGCGCGAAATTGCGCGGACGGACGCGCACGCGAGAAAATGTTTGAAACGCTTAAAATTGTCTGAAACTTCGAGATTTCCCATTGGGAAGTCGTTTTGAGCCTTTTAAAATTTTGACGCGCGCAAACGCGCGCGTAATGATGACCTGGGTAACTAGCGTTAAAATGTAAGATAGAGCGTGACCTGAACTTTATGTCCACCGAAAATGATACAGAAATGATATCTAGTTATGAAGTTATGATCGATCATGTGACAAGGTCCGAAAATCACAAAATGGCGCCTAGATGACGTCATAGATATGTTACTGTCATGAAAACCTTATTGTGGCTAGATATTGTTATGAGACATGTTGACTGAAAATGTCATGTTATTCCGTAATGTCATTGTTGAGATATTGACGACACAAAATGTGGCAGAAAGAAAGAAGAATAAAAAACGAGACATGAAAACTCGTCACATTGAGGACGAGTTAGGTGATACGCTTGTGGTCATCAGATGACAGTCATCTGTGATCGACAAAGAAAAGAATGTGATATAGGCACCTTGAAGTTATATTGAGCGTGCATGCGAAACCGTTTCTGTAACCACTCGGCCACGGGTCATCCACGGAAATGGTAAGACAGAAAAACAACAACAATGTATAGATATAACGGGGGGAAAGTCAATGCCCACTCAACTAACGCGGCCGTGTGAACATCTATTGCATTGCTAGACGGAAAAGCGGCCTTGTAACGACTGAGGTCGCTATACCATTTCTGGCAACTTGGGAAAAATACGTCCCGCAGACATAAAACCTATAATCGGCTGGTTTTGATACCTTGCCTTTAATCACAATTTTCAGTGTAATGACGTCATCAAATTACAAAACAATGACATGGTCTTGAAAGAAAATTGTTCAAAGTACAACACCTCAGTCGTCGTCATTACATACTATGATCGGTTTGACAAAGTCAACCTGCAAAATTTTGCTGCAGTCGAAGCAATGTGGTCTCCAACACACAAAAAAGAGGGATATGGCGTGTGTGTGTGTCTGTGTGTGTGTATAGGTGCGTTTATATACGAACGTGATTTCTACATGGACGAATATGTAATACAAAATTGAAGAAAAAAAAACAGTAAAGTAGCTAAGTATTTTGTTTCGTGATCTTGTGAGGTTCGAACCCGCAACCTCACGTCTCTGAGACGTCGCCTTTAACCACTCGGCGACACGTCTCGACGGGAAAATATGGGGAACGTTATGGACTTGAAAGACAGTTGTTCAATATATAACACATTCATCATACGTTGTCAGTTTGCTATTGACATGACGATCTATCACATGAATATGAGGGAGGCATTAGTACCTGTATGAAATTATTATAGGCATGGTTATCAAATTGCCCTAAAATATCCTTATAATTGCCTTATTTTTACACACAGTTACGCTATCCCTTTAAACTCGTCACAGTTTAATTAGAATCATTAACATCATACATTAGTACCATATTCAGTTCCATAGCTGATCACGTTTGCTAATCAATTAAGAGTAATTGTCTAGAATGTGTCATATGGCCAACCTGTATACACACGTATATACACACACACAATGCTAAATGTATGTATCAAACATCTGTAACACAGCTTTGAACTAACTATAGGAATTATCGCTGCACTTATCATCCATACTTTTTATCACTATCTGAAACTCCACAAAAACCACTAATTGACAAATAATCATCAATACAGAAGACTGAATACCTTTTTTACAATGTATAGCTTGTTACATGTATAAATCAGCACAAAGTAACCACGACTACATTGTGTTACTGAATTGATATGAACAAATTTCATTTTGTTACAGTATACTGTATCAGTTTGAAAAGCCCAACCTGCAAAACTATAATTTTGCAGCAGACGAAGTAATGCAGTCTCCAACGCAAAACAAAGGTATACTGTGTGAGTGTGTGCGTATAGGTGTGTTTACATGCAAACGTGATTTCTACATGGACGAAGGTGTAGTACTCCATTGAAGAAAAAAAGTTAAAAAAAAATTATTATTTTCTTTCGTGCTCTTGTGAGGATCGAACCCGTACGTGTGCAACCTCACGTTTCTAAGACGACGCCTCTAACCACTCGGCCATACGTCTCGACGAGAAAATTAGAGGAACGTAAGCTTATGTACGTGAAAGATGAATCACGAATCGTTTGGTCCGCATTCCATTCTCATTTTCAGTTTTAAATTGCAAAATTGTCAACCTCATGAGGAGATTTCAAAGAATAAAATGCATGATTACTGCAGCTTATTGTCACATCTACAACATAAATAAGTTTCAGAGGAAATGAAGCAAAATCAGCTGAGATAAAGGTGCTTAAACGTTGTCAAGTCAATGCATGGTTTCTAAAAAAATCACCTCCCATAGACAATACACGTAAACTTGTCCGATTTTGCGTCTTTACCTTTAAACACAATTTAAAGCATGATGACGTCATCAAATTTCAAAACCATGACATGGACTTGAAAGGCAAATGTTCAAAGTACAACATATCTGAATTTGGGATAATATTGAGCTTAAACAACAGAGATACGAGCAAATGAATGTCAGAAACAGTACCTCAAAAAAATTAATTCCACTTTTTTGATTTCAGATGACGATATGATGACGTCATAATGTAATTATGGAAATAATGATACTTGAAACGTCAAGTCCAATTTATATGCTTTTGTAATATGCAATAAAAACATAGGGTCACCTGACGTTTTAAAGAGCTATGGCGAAATAAACAAAGACATGTTTTTTCACTATATTTGCACATAGACGCGCAGGCGAAATTTGAACTTTGACGCAAGTGCATTGCTTTGTTATTTGTAGGAATCGATTAGAAATCAATGGATATTGTTGCTCAAAGTATCAGGAATCCAAATCTGTCAAAAAAAGTGTATTTTCATGTTGCTGACGCGCTGTGCGCGCGAAAATGCGC
Source organism: Diadema antillarum (assembly GCF_040938485.1). NCBI lineage: Eukaryota > Metazoa > Echinodermata > Echinoidea > Diadematoida > Diadematidae > Diadema > Diadema antillarum. Next base: position 153,346 of record NW_027272591.1, on the reverse strand, counting down.
GGACGGACGCGCACGCGCAAAATTGTTTGAAACGCATAAAATTGTCTGAAACTTCGAGATTTCCCATTGGAAAGTTGTTTTGAGCCTTTTAAAATTTTGACGCGCACTTACGCGCACTTAATGATGTCTTAGGTAATTAGCATCAAAAGAAGTAAGATAGAACGTGACCTGAACTTTATGTCCACAAAAAATGATACAGAAATGACCTTTAGTTATGAAGTTATGATCGATCATGTAACATGGTCCAAAAATCACAAAATGGCGCCTAGACGACGTCATAGATATGTTACTGTCATGAAAACCTTATTGTGGCTAGATATTGTCATGAGACATGTTCCCTGAAAATGTCATGTTATTCCGTAATGTCATTCTTGAGATATTGATGACACAAAATTGTCCAGAAAGAAAGAAGAATAACGAGACATGAAAACTCGTCACGCTGACGAGTTAGGTGATACGCTTGAGGTCATCAGATGTCGGTCATCTGTGATCGACAAAGAAAAGAATGTGATATAGGCACCTTGAAGTTATATTGAGCGTGCATGCGAAACCGTTTCTCTAACCACTCGGCCACGGGACATCCACGGAAATGGTAAGGCAAAAAAGAAATGTATAGATATTACACGGGGAAAAAGTCAATGCCCACTCAACAATCGTGGCCGCGTGAACATGTATTGCATTGCTAGACGGAAATGCGGCCTTGTAACGACTGATGTCGCTATGCCATTTCTGGCAACTTGGAAAAAATACGCGCCGTAGACATAAAACCTATAATCGACTGGTTTTGATACCTTGCCTTTAATCACAATTTCCAGTGTGATGACGTCATCAAAGTACAAAACAATGACATGGTCTTGAAAGACAATTGTTCAAAGTACAACACCTCCGTCGTCGTCATTACAAACTATGATCGGTTTGACAAAGTCAGCCTGCAAAATTTTTTCAGCAGTCGAAGCAATGTGGTCTCCAACACAAAAAAGAGGGATATGGTGTGTGTGTGTGTTTATGTGTGTGTGTATAGGTGCGTTTATATACGAACGTGATTTCTACATGGACGAATATGTAATACAAAATTGAAGAAAAAAAGTAAAATAGCTAAGTATTTTGTTTCGTGATCTTGTGGGGTTCGAACCCGCAACTTCACGTCTCTGAGACGTCGCCTTTAACCACTCGGCCATACGTCTCGGCGAGAAAATATGAGGAACGTAAACTTATGTATGTGAAAGCTGAATTGGGAATCGTTTTGTCCACATTCCATTCTCATTTTCAGTTTTAAACTGCAAAATTGTCAACCTGATGATGAGATTTCAAAAAATAAAATGCATGATTACTGAAGCTTATTGTCTCAGCTACATCATACTTAAGTTTCAGAGGAAATGAAGCAAAATCAGCTGAGATAAAGGTGCTTAAACGTTGTCAAGTCAATGCATGGTTAAAAAAAAAATCACCTCCCATAGACATAACACGTAAACTTGTCCGATTTTGCATCTTTACCTTTAATCACAATTTAAAGTATGATGACGTCATTAAATTTCAAAACCATGACATGGACCTGAAAGGCAAATGTTCAAAGTACAACATATCTGAATTTGGGATAATATTGAGCTTAAACAACAGAGATACGAGCAAATGAATGTCAGAAACAGTACCTCAAAAAAATTAATTCCACTTTTTTGATTTCAGATGATGATATGATGACGTCATAATGTAATTATGGAAATATTAATACTTGAAACGTTATTTCCAATTCATATGTTTTTGTAATATGCAATAAAAACATAGGGTAACCAGACGTTTTAAAGAGCTATGGCGAAATAAACAAAGACATGTTTTTCGCTATATTTGCACAAAGACGCGCACACGAAATTTCAACTTTGACGCCAACGCATTCCTTTGTTATAGGTCAAAATTGATCGGAAATCAATGGATATTGTTACTTAATGTATCAGGAATCCAAATCTGTCAAAAAATGTGCATTTTCAGTTTGCTTACGCGCACTACGCGCGAAAATGTGCGGACGGACGCGAACGCGCGAAACGCTTAAAATTGTCTGAAACTTCGAGATTTCCCATTGGTAAGTTGTTTTGAGCCTTTTAAAAGTTTGACGCGCGCGTACGCGCGCGTAATAATGTCTTAGGTAATTAGCATTAGAATGTATGATAGAGCGTGACCTGAACTTAATGTCCGCCGAAAATGATACAGACATGACCTTTAGATATGAAGTTATGATCGATCATGTAACATGGTCCGAAAATCACAAAATGGCGCCTAGATGACGTCATAGATATGTTACTGTCATGAAAACCTTATTGTGGCTAGATTTTGTCATGAGACATGTTCCCTGAAAATGTCATGTTATTCCGTAATGTCATTCTTGAGATATTGATGACACAAAATTGTCCAGAAAGAAAGAAGAATAAAAAGAAATAAAGAGAGATTTTGACAATCACAATAGGTGATACGCTGATAGCGTATCACCTAAAAAGAAACTAGACTCGGAATTTGTCAACACTGACAAATTAGGTGATCCGATCTCTTCGAAAGTCAATGATTTGAGTCCTGATCCCAATAGGCATGACCGTAAAGGTTCATCTGTGGTTATGGACATTGGCCGTGTGATGTTTGGATTCTCATTTAAAAAAAAGGGAGTCGAGTTTGCCATCTTTGGTACCATATTCCGTATACACTATAACGAAGATACAGAATAAAGTATATTTGACCATTGACCCCACTTTGCACAGCCAAGATGGCATCTGAGAAAGAAATGGTTATTTTGTGAAATGATCCTGGTAACGTGATCTTTGTGTGTGCAAAATATTGGAAAGATAGGACATGTATTCACCAAGATACAGGATGAAACATTTATGACCTTTGACCCTAATTTACATACCCAAGATGGTGTCTGATCAAGAAGTTGTTATTTCATGAAATAATGTAGGTGACATGAACTAAACATGTGCAAAATATGGGATTGATAACCATTGTTGTTCTTCATCTATTGCACAGAATGTAGTAGAAAGAAAGAAAAATAAAGAAAAAATTATGTTATTTTATAGAAATTTGAAGGAGAAGCATTAAAAAATCAGAAAAAGATAAAAATAGGAAGGGAGATTAAGACTAAATAAAGAAAAAGAAGAAAAAAAGAGTTTGAAAAAAAAAATATTGGCAAGGGTGAGGCTCGAACCAGGGACCTTAGGATTACGAGTCGGATGCGCTATGCAATGACCTATTTCATGCTCCATAGGCCCTGTGTATTAAGCAAAATGACGCTGCATCGAAGCCACGTGCCATTTTCAACCAAGTTTTTCGACGTGATGCCGGCCTCGTATGAAAAAATGGAGGGCACATTAACGATAGCCCAAAGTCTCAGCTACAACATACTAAAATCTGGGAAAAATTCACCGAAGCATAAGTGAGCTAATGCTCGAAAAAGATAGTCATGTCAATTTTCACTGCCAGAAAAACTGCTCTCCCATAGAGATAACACGTAAACTGGTCAAATTTGACAAGATTACATTTAATCCATTTTTACGAGGTGATGCCGCCATCCAATCAAAATGTTGTAATTACATTAATGAAAGAACATTTAATAAGCTACAACATACTGAAATCTGGGTGAAAATTGGCAAAGGATAAGTGAGATACGCCCAAGTAAACTTGAAAATTGATGACGTCATTTTGAAAATTTACTTTTTTTACTTTATTAAGAAATTTGATATCTTTGAATCACTTTTTCAGTATCGCCAACCCATAAACTGACATGTACAACTCATCAGCTTTCAGAATATGTAAAGAAAATTGGGGGTCACCGTCCATCCTGACGAGTAAAATCGGATTTAAAATTGGCGGTTTTGGGGCATTGTTGTACTGTATATCGCCATTGACGCGCGCGCGGAATTTCAACTTTGACAGTCCCGTATGACGTCATATTGAGTCGGATTGACTTGAAACTTGCTAGAAATATTCCTTGACTTTTCAGACATCCGATAAATGTAAAAAATCGGGAAATTTCTGTTGCATATGAGCTGTACGTGCGTATATGTGCGCGCGCGTACGCGTCCGTCCAATTTTTTCAATTTTTCAAAAAATGCTCCAAATGGTCTGAAACGTATGCAAAAAAAATTTGAGCTTGATTGGAGCATACAAATATTTCAACGCGCGCGTACGCGCACGTCTTTACGATGCGAGGAATTCTGAAAATATGGGTAGAATTCCCTTGAATTGAAATTTATGTGACGTAAATTTCATTGAGAAATTCCACTCCATTAATGAGATATGATTGAAAATGTGTTTTCATATAATGACGTCATAGTGACGTCACGGTCGACTGATCACTACGATTTTACTTGACATGTCGTCTTTGGGACATGATACACATATGGTATAAGTTTGACATTCATAGGCAATGCACTTTCTGAGCTAGTCTCTACACAACTTTTGCGGAGAAATAAAGAAGAAGAAGAAGAAGAAGAAGAACAAAGAATCAGTACAGATACAGAAGGTGATCCGAGAGGATTCTCGGATCACCTAATAAAGAGAGATTTTGACAATCACAATAGGTGATACGCTGATAGCGTATCACCTAAAAAGAAATAAAGAGAGATTTTGACAATCACAATAGGTGATACGCTGATAGCGTATCACCTAATAACATGGCCTTATTTATGCAGGGTAACCTCTTCAATGTTGCCACTGCTCTACCAGAGGGCCCTGACACTATTATCACCACAGCATTGCGAGGTAGGCCCTGCTCATCTATACACCGAAGTCAAGAGGGATATTGTGGACAAAACGTCTTGTCCACGGATAAATGCATCCCATCCATTTTAGGTTTAGTTTTCCGAGTTTATGCTCAAGGTTAAATCGAACATACTTGCAAATAGTTGATGTTGTTATCTATTAATCCTATCGCGCCAGCTTGTCTTGCCAGATCTCTCTTTTTCTTTACAATGCCGTAGACATTAACCCGTTCCATACGGGAACCTGGTGGTCTGTGAAGTCTATGGGGATTTCAGAATTCAGTATGGAACAGGTTAAATTGAAGTTGGAATCGTTAGATAAACTTAGCTTGTAAGTTTTTCGAGTGTCATGTGTAGTTACAGAGTAGATAGTACTGTTTTGATGTATTATGCCAAGACGTACATAATGCTCTCCAAAAGTATGTGCGAGGCAAATGAAGTTTGCTTATTGTGTTTCCGTGGAATTCGCTGAAAAAAAGCCCGACAAACTTCTCTATCATGTCTCTATGCCCAAAGCTTTGCCTGGAGGAGATCTTCGAAAACACATCAACTTACATCGTCACTTTGTTCATATATAGGCACAGGGGGTTTTATGATCTGAATCGGTTATATGACTCACGACGGCGATCGATCTAATCCTATTCAAGAGGCTTTCCACCTTTTAAGTGTTCGTTCGATCGACTTAACTCTCAGTGACAATGGCGGACGCATTGAGGGATAAAGATGCATGTCTGTACGGGACGCAGGGACAATCAATGTCCGAGGAACCGTCAGGCCACTATGATGGCTGTGTTCATTCCTCCTCGGAGAAGGACACGCCGAATACTTATATCATAGAAGTACAAATTATGACTAGCATTTGAAGATTTGAGGTTCATCAATGGACATGACGGTCCATGCGCGTAAACTCTGTATAGATAGATAACGGCATGCCTGAAGCTGCAGCATTGGAGTACATAGTTGTAGGATGTGAACTGAGAGATACTGGAGTCGCACTATGATGACATTGAATGTTTGAAGATCAGTCACTGCCATAACCTAAATGCTTTTGCAGCTCATTCGCATCATATTTTCTGTACCACTGGTACCTACTGTAGTATTCTTTTTTTTTCTGTTTTTCCTCAGTTTTTTAATATGTAACGTCTACCATTAGGAACAACGTATTGTTCGTACTCGATGGGTAAATAGCTCTATTCATTGAAATCACCATTTGTCTTGACGACCTTATTCTGAAACTTCTAACGTTGTGAGAGATATCGGATCTTTATCGCAGGTCACTACACCGCTCTTAGTCATAGTGTAAACAGGTTTTTGACAGTGTCGTTGAGAACATCCAGGTCGTTTTGCCCGCACCCATCGGGCAAGAGAGAAGGGACCAACAGAAAATTCATGGTCTGTTTCTCCTCGCTGTCAGTTACTCTGTCCTCTTGACCCCCTTTTTTGTTTGACGGTCCTGCAGCGTCCATCAGTCTCAGATCAAAGATGATGAGTTGAAACAAGGGGTGCACGTCACGAGATCGACACCCTCGAGACACTTAGCCCACGAATCATACAGCCCATGAGTCATACCACATACGAGTAATACTTCATACGAGTCATACAACCCACGAGTTAAACACTGGGTGAACAAGGCCCACGAGCTCGACATCAAATAGAATAGGCCCATGAGCTGTACGGTCCACGTGGCAGACACTAGGCAAGTAAGGCCCACGAGCTCGATATTACCTCACGGGGCTTAGTATACAGTGTCGAGCTCACGAGGTTTTTTTGCGTAGTGTCGAACTCGTTGGCCTAATTTGCCTGGTGTCGAGCTAATAGGCCTAATGGGCCTGTTTTACTTAGCTGTGTCTAGCTTGTGGGCCTGTTTTACTCAGTGTCGAACTCGCGGGCTGTGTAACTCGTGGGATGACCCCGAAACCAAAGGGGCCATCTATCGAACTGGATGGACACTTCAGGAAGGTATTGCTTCGGGTTAAAAGAGGGGGACATTCTAGAGAGATGGTTGGACCACAGGGTCATCCTTTGGTCGTGGGGGCTGCCATTGAGCTCTTAAGCCGTATGAAGGAAACTGGGGCTTGATTCAAGCTTCATGACATGAAGAAGGAAGGTAATGATAAGGGCACATTCCATTCAAAACATATGACTACAACTGAAAAAATGGCGTTGGTATAGCATTCTTATTGATCTTCCACCCCCCCCCCCCCAAAAAAAAGGAGAAAATTATCAAAGAGTGAGTAGTTAATTCTATTTTGCACTCAAATCACTACCTCGCTTACAAAATAGTATACGAATATTCATACAAAGTTAGGTCATAATCAAAGACCATACGGCGGGTATTCAAAACTCTTTCAATAATTTCACGCATCTCACGAGAGATATTGTTTGAGCGGAAAGTGTGCTTGCCGCACACACTCTACTCAGCTTTTGAGCTGGCTTCGAGATGGCGTGATATTAAGCGGTAAACGTTCGTAAATGCCTCAAACACTGCTGAGCGCTTTATGAGAGCATGACAAGGTAGAGAGGTTTGGCACACAACACCCTCCAAATACGTGGTCTGCATACAGTGAGAATTTGAGTAATTCGATCGAAGGCCTGGTCTCCAATCAGATGCATTCTCCTCCGTTGTTTCCTGCCAGAAAACAAGATTCTATCCGAGGGTGAGACCTCGGCACTATTACGGATTCTCGACACTCGCAGTTTATCCTCGGAAAACTTGCTCCTCATTGTTCGCATGCTCCAAAGAAAACTAGCTGTTGGCGAGTATGATAAGGGAAGGACAGGTTACATCTGTACAAATTGTAAGATTCTGTGTGGGAAGAATATGTAACAGTGGACAATGTTTGGGAGTCGTAAACACTTTTATAGCATGTGCGCATTGCAAAAACGTGAGCTGCTGCTGGTGATGATGATAAGAATAATAATCATGCTATATTGGTAATAAACTGATAACAATAACAATGACAGTAGAAAATGCTTGAAATAATGATGTTCGTATTGATAAACTTGTCAAAGCGACTTGTCATGAATATAGTTATGATCATTTAGTCAAGTGAAAACAGGGAACTCGGATAGTAATACAAAGATTCGATCTGATACTTGTCCTCCTATTGTAGGTAACTTACATGTCATGCCATTGCGGAGCTTGTCGCGATACAGATGAACTGTGTATGCTCAGAGTACAATGCGTATCCTTGTGTGTATAATTATGTCATTATTCGTTCCATTCACCATCACAAGTCATTTACATGCACGAGAAATTAATTTGCGATGTATTTTGTCAATGGAATATCACGGCGCCGCGGAGGCGACGAGTTTAACGAGCGCAATCTTAAGCATTCTGATTGCTGGACATTGAAATTGTCATTACACACGTTTGAGGCAAGCGTAGCAACGCACTGGAGAGAAGAAAACTAGAAGACGGACAAGGTTTTGAATCACAGAAGTAGAAAAGACGGAAGTATATCCGATGGTGCTATTTTTGCTATCTTCTTTCTTGTCGTCTGAATAATTCCAGAATTACTTGTAGATATTTGAAAATAAATCGGCAGTACACATCAACAAGTTACAAGTTGTGTGATGATTTACAACAAACTGAGAACTTTAATTTCGAAATGTTTCATGTGATGTACGTGCTCTTAATGTTTGACATCACGGCTTTGCTATCACCTTGTGCGTTTTAATGCGTACTTTCCTCCTAGAAGCATGCATTTATTCGCCTTACATCTGAACGCAATAGAATAAGACAAAGCAGTTCTAAAACTGCTTAGATGAACCTACGCAAATATTTCTGTTTTCTCTTTATCTCTCTCTCTTCTTTTTTTTTTTTTTTGGGGGGGGGGGGGTTGAGTAGGATCTTAAAGTAACATCCAAGATGCATGCCGAATGATTTCTGTATGGTTCTTATTTGAATTTCGAATGCCCGTCTACTCCATGGCAGTCCTACCCATCCCCTAATGTCATATCTCCCGAATATACCTGTTTGAGGGTCTTTGTCGTCTTTGTTATTAACCCCTTTTCCATAATAATTCCACCCTCAATGGGGTTTTAAATAGAATCCCATACTAAAGTTTTGCAGAGAGGGGCTGCGGGAGTCAAGGGGTTAAACGGACGGACTCGATCCCTTCCTCCAGCCTCCCTGATGCGGCTTGTTCTTTCAACCAACATCCGATCCTTGAGATGGCTGGAGAGAAAAAAAAAATTCCCTTCATCCTTTCTCCAATAAACATTCGCATTACCCCTTACTTCGGTCTAATGAAGACTGCTGCTAAGATGACGTCATAACGCATCGAGATGACGCCATGGGGATTGTGGAGCGACGTATCTTTAAAGCCATTCTTTGATCCATCTCGTATTTGTTCAATGCCACAGTTTTTTCCCCGTTCTCGATTGATCTCGCTGCATAGTATCATATTTTACACGAGCCGTTCTGATTTGCTACATAAATAAACCTTGGTTTGCATACAGGCAACCGCGTTGCACAAAAATAAACAACGAATTTTACTCAGTGGATGCAAAGCAGAATACGAAATGGTTTTAGATATTTTAAAAACTTTCTAGGTCTGCCGAATAGATCTTAAAGGCACTGCTTACCATTTGCAGATGAAACAAAAATCCAGCTTTAGTGCTGATAAACAGTTCTGAAATGTGAGTTAGGGATAGAAACAATCAGTGTAAAAAGTTACTAAGAATAATCAATGTTAAGTATTGTAAAATATACAAAATGTGAACAATAGTTTAAAATTGTCTCTAGACTAAACTGTCTATACAGTTATGGTTCAGTGAGAAAAATAGTGATATCTCCATATATTTTAGGCTTTATTGCAAAATTTTTGTATGGTAGGATGTTTTGTGACACAACTGACCTACACCTATGAATCAAATGTGATAACTCAATCATTTACTAAATCACTGCTCTCAAAGGTAAAGAGTACCTTTAAAGACACTTTTGATTAAAAAAAAATCATTTTTATTTCAATTCAATTGTCCTCAAAGTTTTCCTATAGAGCGAGCGACATTTTAGAGTAGATTAGTATGAACTGTACACACAGACCGTGGTCCCTCTTAATCGTGACAACTAACTCACAGTATTTTAAGATTATCTGGATGGTGAGTTAGTTGTCACGATTAAGGGTTACAGCTCGTTATTCCGAAGGTTCGTTATTCTGAAGGTTCGTTAATCAGAAACACACAAATTCCCTATACCTCGAGGTTCGTTAATCCGAAAATGAAAAAGGGTTCGTTAATCCGAACATTTGTGGCGTTATTCCGAAGGTTCGTTATTCCGAAGATTTGTTCATCCGAAAATGAAATTCGGAATAACGAACCTTCAGTCCAAAGATTCGTTATTCCGAAGGTTCGTTTTTCCGAATTTCATTTTCGGATGAACAAATCTTCGGAATAACGAACCTTCGGAATAACGCCACAAATGTTCGGATTAACGAACCCTTTTTCATTTTCGGATTAACGAACCTCGAGGTATAGGGAATTTGTGTGTTTCTGATTAACGAACCTTCAGAATAACGAACCTTCGGAATATCGAACCTTCTATTGGTTACCTTTTGGATAGGAAATGTAGGAGTATGTTAAGGGAAAGCTTGCATCTTGAAGTAAGTGAAATGAATTTAAAAACATTAATTTCCAGCGTAATCATTATAACTTGTTATAACTTGATTTCGCCAAAAAATAAAATTCAATTTCATAGGTATACTGAATGTGAAAACAAGCAAAAGATTGTCCAAAAAAAAAAAAACCGTGGCGTATGAATATCATGTAGAGATTCCATTTGATTGCGCAGCGACCAATAGACGCATCGTTTCACAGGGGGCAAAACGTCAGACGTTAAAGCCAAACAGAGCGCTCCCGTCCGTCCGCGCCAATGATCTTCGCCGCGTCCGCCTCGAGAAATTAGGATTCAGTGGAAACCGAAAAGGAGGGGTCTTAATAGGCGGTCTTCATACGTCAGCACCCACCGAACGAGGGCCATTCCCCCGTGCTTCATTCAATTTGTTGGGGCCCTTCGTCGTGTGCGCGCTGATGTAATTCCCTCCCGCAATTACTTAAAGCTATAAAAATCGAAACGGCTAGGAGGTAAATCTTGTTCTCCATCCCCCTCTTTCTCGATCGCTATGATTCCACATGGGGTCATTGGCAGTGGAATTGCTCGAGAGAATTTCTTCACCCGGTTTTTATCCCCTTTACCCCTCGGCACGTTAGTCAAACACATCTTATCATTTCAATGGTGAGCAGCATGTTTTTTATTCTTTCTTTCTTTCTTTCTTTCTCTTCTTTCTGAACTGTTGCTGTCTTTGTTTGCGTGTTCTTCTTAGCGTTTCTCATTTCTTTTCTTTTTTTTTCAAGCTTCTTTCGTGGCACGCATATTTTCCAGCTTCTGCTAGGAAGTGAAACACATATTTCTTTGGTTTATTGAATATATTCTACGTGTCGGCGAGATGATAATGATACCCAGAAAGAAGTAAAAAGAACAAGACAGCTAAGCACAACTAAAAGATATCAAACTCGAAAAGCTTACTGCACTTGATATTCTATTGCAGAAGTTGTACATAAAAAGTTTCAATGTACATGCTATGTTTATTTTTTTACTTTTTGTTTATATTGAGGATTCAGTTAAACCTTTCTTGAAGCTAATTTCTATTCTATGGAATGCGCAGTGGGCGTGGGTTCCCCTGCTTGTTCATACAGGGTATTCGCTTACGGCAGCAATAGACCACGCCCAAGGAGCGATCCAACCCAGTCACGGGTCTTGGTGCATCCTTTAATCGCGTCCATCTTGTCTTTGAAAAGGTCTAGTCTATCCAGCAGAGGGGAATGCCGTGCTACAGAAAGTGTTATTCTAAGTGTATTCCTCAAACATGTGATTGTGTTTGTTCAGCCCTTTCGGAGAGCTCGGTAAATTTCATATCGACATTATGTATCTTGCTATTGTTCTTTAGCTGCAACCGAAATACCATCTGTTTTTAGTCCAAGGCCTACGACTTCGACACTAGGCAAAAAAGGCCCACGAGGCCCGTACATTTCATCACGGGACTTAATGTGTTGAACTCTCAGGCCTTTTTCGCTTAGTGTCGAACTCGTGGGCCTTGTTTGCCTAGTGTCGGACTCATGGGCCTTATTTGCCTAGTATCGAGCACGTAGACCACATCATTCGTGGGCTGAATGACTCGTGGGATGTATGACTAGTGGGCTGTACGATATGTGGGTGTTGAAATCGTGGCGCGCACCCGCGTTAGTGTGTCGAAAAAAAATATGAGAGATACCCTAAATTGGACAGCCTAGTATACATAATGTACCACCAAGAAGGAAGAGGCTCGCCTGGTACCTCCTTTACTTGGTGTCATCCGTAATCCGGGCAATTACCCCCAGAGGGCAATTTACCCCGACTAAATACTGGTTAGTGGTAAGGTTAGAGTAAAGATTAGGTTTAGGGCTAGGAGTTTGGATTAGGGTTAGGATTAGCCTAAGGATTATTATTAGGATTAGGATTTGGGCCAGGGGAAGGGTCCGGGGTAATTGCCCTGGGGGTAATTGCCCTAGACCCGGTGTCATCATCTTCGCGCATAATGATATGCCACTGGCTGGCGTACAGTCTCTTCACACGCGCATATCCCCATCTCTTCATAACCTGGCCAGTAAATGGGTGGGGCAGTCGTTACACACAACAGGTGTCATTGTGTCTTCTAGAATCATACTTTTTTACACATAACATTAACGGTATGGCTGTGCTTACTATCGAATTCAAAGATGCCTTGCATTCCTTCGTGGCTGGATCCTTTGCTCCTACATTTCCGGAGTCCATGCTCACGTTTTACTACGTTGATTGAGGCTTTATGAGTGGAATTTATCTTTGATCTTACGAAGCCAACTTCTTCAAAACAGTGTGCCCCCTTCTTTGTAAAACATTTTTTTTGGCTGTGTTACCTTCAATGACGTGGATGAGTGTTTTCAAGCAACGCTCAATCATGTCAGAGTCACAAACTGTCTCCATGCTAGATGATTCCACATACACTCAGCATCGCCACCTCCATCATAGAAAACGTATTGCGAATGGACAAGGAAAGCGCGCATCAATGCACCCCCCCCCCCCCCCCCGCGCAATGCCCACCATACTTCGGCGTTCAATGTTCATTCAATGGAGTTGAATGAAGGAGATAAAGGTATTTATGGCGGATCGCATCTCGGAGTTTGAAGTGGAAGAGCTGTCGGTGCGCTGGCCAGGAGCAGAGCGAAGCGGTATGAAAAAGGAGCGACTGGTATTAGAGAAAATGCTTTAAAAAACAGACGTGGGTCGTATGGGCATACCGACGGTACAGAGTAGAAGCAGGGGAGAGAGAACTGAGAGCATCAAGAGAATTGGAAATGAGATACATTGTAGCATACGGACGATGAAAGGTCGAAAGAGTTCACGAGAACACCCGATACTAATGGAAGAGATTTGCTGGTTTACGTGTGCAAATTGTGTGCGTCTGCAGACCCAAGGCCCCAAAATGTCAATGTCAACATGTTTGTTCCACTTGTTAAATTGTATTTTCTTTTTCTATCCGTATAAATCTCATTTTGTGATGTACCAAGGCCGTTGAACGATTAAAGTTAAAGGGGAATGCTCCCCGAATCAATATATGGATTGAGTGAATGCAGCAATATAAGCCAAACATATCGGTGAAGTTTGAGGAAAATCGAATGATCCGTTCAAAAGCTTCGGTGCCGCCATCGCTGGACGAGAAGACTGCAACAATTCATGACGTCACTACAGGACAATGGATATGAATTGAAATTCCCTCCACTTGTTACTGACATATTTCTATGTTAAGGGTAATATCATTCCACCTGCTTTCTGAAAGAGGTAAGTCTAGTGTTCTTTTGTTAAGACAAAAGGAAACAGGCTTGATTCTCCTGTCCTTCCTCCTTGTCTCTCTCCCCGAGTAAAGCAAAAAACAACAAAACAAAACAAAAACAAAAACAAAAACAAAAACAAAAGCCCCAGTGAATGCAACCTCCCTCTCCCCCCCCCCCCCCCAAAAAAAAAAAGGTCTGCTCCATTTTCAAGGGCCACTTTTTCTGCATACAACTCGGACGCATTATTGAAGATATACCGCAACTGAAGCGTTGTGTTCCAGATTTTAAGAAGGTTACGAATTCACCAAGATAATTGTACAGGCTGTGTCTGTAATCTGTTTTTCTGTCTTCTTTAAAGATTTTGTCTGCTGTTAGGCTGGCTTCACAGACTGTTGACATCGTGAGCGCTTATCTTTAGATGGGGGGGGGGCAATTTACATGAGTTATGATTTACATTCGGTTGACTTGGAACGAGTGAATGCAATTACGCTGTGCCAATGACACACAAACACAAACACAAACACACACACACACAGAAACACAGAAACTTACTCAGACAGACAGACAGACAGACAGACAGACACACACACACACACACACACACACACACACGCAATGACACGGCGACTACATACGCACACATTCATGAAGGTATCTCATGGACAGGTAAACCGATTATGGATATATGGAAGTCGTCATCGTCGCATTTGCCAATATACAATATGATGCACAGGACAGAGTGGATCGGCAGAATTGGATGCGCGAGTTTAACTTTGAACTGTTTAAACCCACGAGCGCAGCGATTGGGTTTTGTAGACTGTTCCTATAGTTAAACGAGAGCATCCACTTCTCACTGATCCACGAAATATGCCTGTGCATCATTCATTTTATAGAACGGGCCCGTTAATTCACTAAATTCAACTTTTTTTCCTCCATCATGCGTCCGGTGCACCTACAACACTATACAAGGCTTCAGCCATGCGTTCGGATTTTACCGGACGCATGGCTCAGTGTGGATCAGTAAAAATCAAGGCATGATGATTGACCAATCAGATTGCAGAGATTCTAAAGCCCATTTTATAATTGTAGTTACAACATTACAGAACAGAATAGGAGCATAGAATAATCAAGAGAAAAGTAAACAAGTAAGCAGAGTAAAAATATGTAGTTTAACCCGAGCGTATAAACTACAGTATCATGGTGCCAATCTTTGTTGCAGTAAAAAGTGTGATTACAAAATGTTACTACGCCAACTACATACATATCAATACAGAGGATGAGAAGAAGTATTTATACGTAGACATAAAACACTCGCTCACAAGGGCTTTTACTGCAATTATTGCTGCCCTATAGCGTTGCGAGGTACCCATTTATACACCTGGGTTGAGAGGGACATAAGGACGTATATATATAAGCACTCACATGGGAATGGAACTAGGGTGCTCCGTTTGGGAGTCGGAAATCTTATCCACTATGCCACAACGCCCCCCCCCCCCCCCCATATTGAGGCAAGGGTGGAGACAGCTCGGCCCTTCTTCACAAGGAAGGCCAATCAAACAAATGACAGATACCTCATTCCACTCCACGGTGTATTGACTTTGGTTTGCATGTGACGAAATTCGTTCACATCTAACTACGATAGCCGCACCCGAACGCGTTTCGAAAGTCAGAACCCGAATTCAGGTCACCCGTGGTAAAATATTTTCCTTGGAAAGTGAGCCTGTCATTCAAATGTATTCTTTACAAAACATCGTTTGATTGAGGCCAGTTGAGGACACTTATTCGGCAAAATAAAACACACACACACACACAAACACACACACACACACACATACACACACACACACACACACACACACACACACACACACACACACACACACATATCACATTGGCGTTTAGAATGAGAGCCAGACAGCCTTGGAAGCATCTTATGCTTGTATTAGGATGTCTATACGTGAAAGTACTGTACTTTACCTTAGCAACAAATATTACAAATAATTCTTTGTGAAGTCGAGTAGATGAACTAGACACCATTGCACGAATACATACATACACCCCGCACACAACACACAGACATGCAGTACATAAGGATAGACAAAGGGATAGAGAAAAAGAATACACCCACTCAGTCAAGGCTTACTTTTCAACAAAAAAAGAGCGTTTCTTAAAGCATTTGAATCTATAAAGATACAAGACTTACGAAATCAAACAAGCCAATTAACAGATAAACTTACTAACCAACAGTCATCGTTATATTATGTCCTTATTTCTTACACATTTGACTGGTGGCTCAATTTGTATAACTTTCTCTATTTGATGAATCAACAGTTGGGCGAACCCGAATATATTTGTGTCTAAAACGCTCGTAGTGCTTTTATGTGATTAGGAGCTGAGATTCCTCATGAACGTCACTGCAAAACAACAACAAACAACAATTCTCAAAAACTTTTAAAAACTTACTCTATTCGACTCCAGTAGCTCAATTGTTTTCTTTGTCATATTGTATATTTTTATCTTCATTAATTTATTTCCTCTCCATTATATAACACCACGTACGAAAGTATTTATACAGAAATTAAAATGTAGTTTAGATATTCAAATTGATGAATGCCAATATACACTTTTTTTCCAAACAATGCTAAAAAAAAGAGGACTTTGGAAAATATTGTCAGTATTTTTTTCTTTCTTTTAGCTCCCACTTTCTCCGTTTCTGTATATCTCTGTACATCTATCTCTCCCATTTGCTGTTCGTATCTCTCCTCCAAATCCTCGATCTAATCTGCGCTCATGCACACCCCTTTAAGACGACACGAAATTACATTTTATTTTCATTAGCGTCAATGAGTATACTATTCCGCCCCGGCGGCATGCGAGTCCGGGTTGAAATACACGCATGTACGCCTCGCCAGAGTGTGTATGTGCTCCCAGCCCCTCGTACAAGCGATGGCGGGTATATGCATATACTCTCTATATACCAGCGAAGCCAGCTCGCTGCCTGAATGTGCGTCTGGCAGTCTGGGCCTAGTGAGCCAGTATCAACACGATGTAATTACACTCGCCATGCTATCATTATTCTTGCTGAGAAGACTGCGTGCGGCCGATGATTTCTAGAGCAGAACCTCTTGTATGTTGTTGTTGTCTTTTTTCTTCGTTTCTCCCTCTGACAGGCTCTTTCGACAGACGGAAAAAGAATAGCGGGGAAATATGCAGAGAGAGAGAGAGAGAGAGAGAGAGAGAGAGATACGGAGAATGTATATGCTGAGAGGAAAGATGATAGCAGAGAAATTTATGATTTTCTTTTGTCTCCTTTAAGCTGAATCAGCATGAGATATATTATCAATTTCACTATTTTTTTTTTCGTTCGCGACAAGGGCACAAAGCTCTTTTTTCTTATCTTTTCTTCTTTTCTTTGTTTAATCCATAGTTTACGTGATTGTAAAATTTTGTTCGATGCTCAGCTGTTATTTTTTAGGCCTTTTCTTGACAATCGTGATGTAAATTTATCAGGGTGTCTTTTTTGACAGTTTCAAACAATGGGTGTTTACCAAAAGTTGATTTGATGACTTAATCATACCCGTGATGACTTCCTTCACGGGAATACAAAATGAGCTTCGAATCAAATCATTCCTCGGTGTCACTTCATTTTCTTTAATAGATTCTTTCAAGCGGTTAAGTTAAAAAAAGTAACATTCCTCAGTAAAAGATTAAGAGTGAAGCCTTTATTGGAATGCTTGGCGCAATGGAGAATATCTATCGGCTTGTTGGGTATATATTTTTCAATTATACTTTCTTGTCAGGTGGTGACTTGTCAGACTTAATGTCTTTTGAAGATATGAATGCGAACTATTGAAGGGTCCACGTGTGCATGCCATCACTCATTCTGTACAATCGTCCGTGATCCAAATCGCACACACGGGCTGAGTTGTCGAGAGCGTATACCTTTAAAAACCGCCCGAGCGACGGTTCCAGCAGGTGCGCAGCGCGTCAACGCGGCTTATACCAGCAGCCCGTGTTCGGCGCAGCGGAGCTGTTATCACATCTGGATAGTATGACATCTACAAACTTCACTGGGGAGTTGGTATCCAGCTGCGCCCAATGCTGTTTCGAAGTGTCTTATTTCCGCCTTGTAAAGTATACCCCAGCAGCTCGCTAACTATCAGCAGGACCGTGGTGGGGGAAAAGGGTCCATGAAGGGAGAGTAATAATCATCTTCTTTCTCTCTCTCTCATACACACGCACACACACACACACACACACACACACACACACACACACACACACACACACACTCTCTCTCTCTCTCTCTCTCTCTTTATCTCTCTGGAGAGGATGTATTTATACCCATCTATCGATATGTATACTATATATAATATTTCACTTCAAAGTCTCACTCAAGACTCACATTTTTCACCAGGCATTCAATTGCTAACTCTCTTGGAGGAGTATGTGCCTTTGAATGTTTCTACAACAGATATACGGCGCTATACAAATCCTGTGGATCATATATATAATTATATATTATGTTTATATATATATATATTATGTATATATATGTTATAAAAAGAGATAGAGTAACCTATATAAGACAAAATATGAATTACAGTATACCAATCACCTAAGCATAGTGCATTATCTTAATCTCAAAGTACCATTTCATATTTGTGCATCTTAAGAGTGTCTAAGGGGCACGAAGTAGATATTATTGTGAATCCACAAAGTACAACGTCAGAGATCCACGGTATTTCGTACATTTCTTGGCCTTTGTCCGCTGTCAGTTGGTGAAGAACAAACAAATGATAACACAAACAAACTACACTCTGAACATACATTAATGTGTGTTTTTGTGCGTATGCGTGTGTGTGTGTGTGTGTGTGTGTGTGTGTGTGTGTGTGTGTGTGTCTGCGTTTACAAACTAGAGAGTGTACATCTTTCTGTTTACGGATCGGTGTCATCTGTGATTGGTGTCAACCAATTTTCCATATTTTGACAAAGATACAGATGAGTATAACTCCAAGCCATCAGTTAAATATCCCATGCACAAATTTGCATTCCATCACGAGTTGTTTTCACGGCTGGTTACGTCGATGTGCGAAAGGTTACCTCGTGCTCGCGCTCGTGAAATGCGCGTGTGATTGCATTCATTCCGGTGTGATTTGTTGCACAGAACGTGTGTACAAACTGCCGCTCAATGTATGAATGTGAGCTAAAATCGTCCTAATATTGCACGTTTAAGGGGAAAGGGGAATAGACTTGATACGGGGATTTTTTTTTGATCAATCATTTACATATGATGATCATAATTATTACAGTAGAAATCCATCATTGGATACGACGATTGGACGGCGCTCGCGCTTGGCTTGTTAATTTTGATTTCCCTTCACTTTGCTGTTATATAATATATGTAAAAAAGGAAAATCATCTAAGCTTATACAGTGTATTTTCTTGACGATTAACTTGCATGTTTTTGCTGTTGAAATATTACATTAATATTTGCAGATTCCAAGCCAAACCTCACACTCTTGTTGGCTTCAAATCTCAATTGATTAGAATTTTATTTGGCTCAGACGAGAGGTAAATTAACTCTTCATTTTCATTACATCTCAATACTCTACTTGTTGATACTTTATACATAATAGTTATAAAAGTTATGCACTGTTTATCGCAATGTCCTTTACATTTCATATTTGGACTTTGTATAATTGTGCACCGTCGTTCATGATTCGTGTAATCGCTTTATCTGTCTCTGTTCACTTAACTATGAAAGAAAAAAAAGATAAGGTTATAACTTATACGGCAAAATAGGCTAAAATCTAATGTAATTAACATGGGCATATTACACTTTCCCTGTGACAAATTACGTTTGTATTGTTTGTGAACGCAAGAAGGGATTGCTAATTAGTACTTAATCTCTTTCTTTGAGTCGCCATCGGAGGCTAAGATGGCTTCTAGTATGTTCAGTTATTTGCTTGGGATGTTTCGGTTAATTTAGTGCTGTCAAAAAGAAAAGTTGTCAAAGTGAAACAAATAGAGCTTACTAATTGAGAACTTATTCATGCAGTCTGCTCTCTGGAT
Source organism: Diadema antillarum (assembly GCF_040938485.1). Taxonomy (NCBI): domain Eukaryota; kingdom Metazoa; phylum Echinodermata; class Echinoidea; order Diadematoida; family Diadematidae; genus Diadema; species Diadema antillarum. The sequence continues at coordinate 133,682 of NW_027272591.1, read as the reverse complement.
CGAGGGATGAGGAGGGAGAGTAAAGAGTTGTACATAATGGAATAAACAGAATGGCAAACAGGTGCAATAGATTTAATTCTTGACGTCATCTTGGTCTGGTCCGCTTCCTGAGACAAGCGGAGAGTAGCGGTACCACGTCACTGGCCCCAGTCGGCATCGATGGCCGGGATAGATGATTGGGGATTCAGGCGACGCGCCCGTTGTCGGCACAGACACACGACTCTGTTGTGTTGTGTTTTGCTCTGTTTGACGTCACCGCACCCTTGATATGAATGGTGGAGGCCGCGTGCGCCTAGATATCTCCCAACGATGACCCCTCGGTAAAATGTGTGATATGATATGGTTAGTCGTGGGTTGGGGTTGCGTCACGTAATGTCGAAGTTGAATTCATGGCAACAGCGTAACAGATACCAGGCACAGTTTGTGATAGTGGAAAGAGATATCAAAAGAAAGTTAAAGGTCTTAAACTTATAATAGAGTACCGTCTCTCAGAAACGGCAACAGTTTCAGTTGGTATGTTTATCTTCAAGATTAGTCAAAACTTTCAACACTATTTATGAAATTACGTGGATATCACAATGCCTATCGAACATCATAGATCTTTGCGGCTTTGCCTGTATAGGTCTCAAGTATTTTGATCTAGGCGTTTTGCTTCCGGTGTAGATGGGAAAAAACACATGCTTACACTGCAAAAACATTTTTTTGCAGTGTACATTCATTCATCACCATCAAGTCATGCAATGCCTCAGCAATTAAGCCGCAATAATAGATTAAGTCTATGCTGGGCTAATTTTCATTAGCAAAGGAGTTGGGGGGGGGGGGGGGGTGTCGTGGCCAGATCGATATCATTGTGCATGCGGGATTTTGTCATTGGTTACCCGCTGGAATCCTCTCATTACACTCAGTGCCCTTGGTGTGACAGAGTCAATGACTGCAGTTTCATTTCACATACAAGCACACACATACACACACACACACATACACACACAGAGACTCACATAGCCTACATACAAATGACATGCACGTCATACTTGCACACACAACACACACCTACACAAACATGTACGCACAAAGTTTGAGGCTCTTTGTTCTTGTTTTATATATCCCTTATACACTGCAAAAAGTCCGGTGTTAAATAGTGAACACCGAGCTGGTGTTAAATTTTCGGTGCTCATTTATGGTGTTAAATTAACACCTCCGGGTGTCATTTCCAAATTTTAAACTGTTTTTTGAAGAGTTTCTTAGTAACTGCACTTCTTGTTGATTTTTAATTGAAACAAGACGATCAAGAATTTTACATTAAAATACTAGATTTTTGAAAAAATGTGAAAATAAATTTACACCAAAGTAACACCAGCTGGTGTGGTCTCTTATTGAAGCTGGACGGGTGTTAAACCATTGATATTAACACCAACAAATATCAAATCAACACCATGTGGTGTCATTTTTTAATTAACACCAGTACAGTGTCAAAATAACACCAGCTACAGTGTCAAATTAACACCACGAAGTGTCAGGTGAACACTTTTCAACACCATCACAGTGCATTTTCAACACCTGTGGGTGTGGTCCTTTATTGAAGTTTGATCGGTGTTAGATTTAACACCCGTGGTGTTAAATCTAACACCGATGTTTTTACAGTGTATAGTCATTCGAAATTCAATACGTGTTACCTAGGTGTATATACATTGTATAATAAACCATTCAAAATGGACGATATATTACTTATGTATATTTAGTGTCATGACACTAAATATACTCACAGTCTGCAAAGCCATGAAAACATTTGAATATCAAATGTTTATAATATGTACATTTGCACATTCTTATACTGTATATCATTATGTATGTATAATTATACTATGCACATTAATGTATGCATTATATATGTATTTTTTTTTGCATATCTCTTTGCTACATGGATCTATCAAATGGATCTATCAAATTAGGTTTCCTCTTAATGCTATTTCCTCTTACATACACCTATAAATCCTAATGAATACTGCATTTTTATTCAGAAAAATCAGACTTCAAATCATCCATTAAACCATTAAACTGAGAAAAGCGAAGCTCCTACCCCTCTGCCAACAGAAACCAATATAAGCCATCATCCTACGACGACAATGGAACCATTTCAAATACATTTATATAGGGACACTATTGTCTGTACCCAATCGACATGTTGGTTTTCTCCGTGTCATAATTGAATGCATTATTTTGCTACATGACTAACACGAGTTCCCACCACTTAAAGCTAGTAATCTCCGCTATACAAAACGTCGCCGGGGTGTCCGTCGCATAGATCCATTCGCAATCTCACCGGGAGATTATTCATGTATAACCGCCGACAAAGATCGATACAAAATGGTACCGATGGCAAAGGTGCGCTAATCCCAAATGTCAATTCAAGTAATATTGCACGACATGCCTATTTTGTTCTTTTTGTTTCTCTCTATTTCTTTTTTTTCCTGCTTGCTTCTTTGCAGCTTTTAGTCTCGCTTAGAATACACCCTGGGAAAAAGTACAGCGGCGAAACACCTTTAAGTATGGCTCATGCAGTCTGCTGAACAAATAAACAGCGCGGGCAAGAGGATATTTGCGCCACACGTCTCTCTATGAAGAGAAGAATGAAATGATTTTCGTATGCATTACATTAATACATGTCCCTACGCAATGTATTTTCTCTCACGCGAAGTGCATTTAATTTGTATTTGTAAACATACACCGTATGCCTTTTCCCCTTCATGATTACCGTATAGGTAGGTTTAGTGTATGCGCTCCTATATTGTGTGTGTGTGTATGTCTCTCACTCGCTCTCTTTACACACACACACACACACACACACACATACACACACACACACACACACACACACACACACACACACACACACATACACACACTCACACACACACACACACACACACACACATACACACACACAAAAATACGCACAAAATATAAGTATATCATGACGTTACATATAATTCATCATTGTCAGTATGTTCCGTAATTTCTACCACTCTTAACATTTTCGATACTTTTTGGCACATTAGGAAAAAAAGTATGGGTTTTACAATGGAATATGTATTGCCAAAACGCCCGTTAGTCTTATATACTCCCCTAGCTCCCTGCGAATATTTTCTGAGAGTGTACCACACAACATTCAACAAAGAAAAAGAAAAGAAAATCTACCTCGAAACTTCTTTTTTTTTTTCATTTCATCCAGTATCAGCATTTTGAAGAACATATAGGGTATCATGATATTCTAAGCTTTGCCAATTATTTTGTTTCCTTAATCGTAGCTCGAAGTTTGGAAATATATCACGGCAATGTAAGTTATGAGTCTTTCTATTCCTTTTTAGTGAGCATTGTTGAACCTAGGTGTCGCAGTACTTACAGCAGGCAAACATGAGGGACTAACAACTGGTTTTAACAGACACCCTCGGGGTAATTTGGCTGTATCTTCACAGCCATCCCTCCCTCACACAAGCACACGTTATTTTATCTTCTGTCTGGGAAGGCGAACAATAAAACAGACTATAAGAATGCCCTACAGCGAGTTTGCTCATTAGGAGACAGTGGACGCCTTTCCCCCAGTTTACCTGGAAATTCTTCACTTCCTCGCTCCATCTTCTCTCTCGTATACTAGTATTATGACCAGGGAACCATAATAACGCGGGATAGCGCTCCCGATCACTTCTCCGGGACGCCATGCTGTCTGGGCGCTCTTGCCCAGGTGTAGATTCGTGAAACGGAAACTTTCCTTGCCGCTGGCATGGCGCTCCGACGTCTTTTGTTTATTTCATGCCCCTATAAACACTGCGCTCTGCAAAAGTTAGAAAGGGGGGGGGGGAGGAGGAGGAGATAGGTGGGGGATCAAGAGAGGGAGAGAGAGAATGAGAGAGGTGTAATGGTGTACGTGAGAGAGCAAGAATAGAGAGTTGATTGATTGCAGTCATTTCTGCAATGACAGTGACTGACGTGAGAGGTAAAAAGGCGTCATGCACAAGTCCCTGGATAAATGTTATGATAGCTCAAGCGGCGCGAGAACTTCAACATTGCGTCACATTGGTTGGCGTATTATATTGTCTACCAATACTAAGTGTGTGTGTGTGTGTGTGTTTTCGCGTTCGATTATTTCGTTCACTTCGGAGTAGAGCTGGGAGTTGCAATTGAGCTAGTATATTAAGACACTGTCTAACCGCACTGATAAGATGAAAATAATGATGAACTGTTGTAGAGTTGTTACTGAATTATGCGGTTAAACGTGAACCTTGTATATACACATAAATATGTGCGGCTATGTTGTAAGAGCATCCAATAAATCGCGGTAAATTATTATTTTTTTTCAGATACAAAATTACATTCAGATTATATTCTTCATGTACAAAAGATAGTTTGTCATGCAACTGCTACTGCACGTGATGTCCCTTCATGAATTGTAGATTGTGCGATTTTGTATCGTCGTTAGATAGCCAGACTGCATGGAAAGAATACACAGACAACACATTAGCGCGCCATTTTTTTTTCACCGTGCATCGCCCGCGAGCGAAATGTTCCGAGGGAAGGGGGGGGGGGGGGAGGAGGAGAACATATCTTGGAGGCACTTAAATGAGCTTAACACGTGTTCAATTAAACAAATCTCATTATGATGCAATTAGAGTATCGCGCAGAGATCGGATAGGAAAGATGGCCGCTTTCCACCTAACACCTCGTGATCCGCCGGCGTCCAGATTTCTTTGGAAAAGTACAGGGCCGGGGGATATGCAATAGCCTGCAGTAAGCGGTATGCCAGGGACAGACACGCATGTGGCGTTTCCATAATATCACCTCCGACATCTTTCTTATATACATATTCCTCCTCCATCCCTCTCTCCCTCTTTCTCTACCTTTCTATCTCTATCTGTCCATCTATCTATCTCCTCTCTTTCAAATTCGCTATATGTTTCTCTCTCTCTATTATCTATCTATGCTTGTATCTCTACCCTTCCCTCTCTCTCCCTTAAATATATATATATATATATATATATATATATATATATATATATATATATAAATATACTGTATATATATGTATACATATACTGTATATATATATATATGTGTGTGTGTGTGTGTGTGTTTGTATATATATATATATACATATATATATATATATATATATATATATATATATATATATATATATATATATATATATCTCACCTACATAATATGCACACATCCAGACAGAGATCTACACACTCTATTTCTTTTTTCAGATCTAGATCGTGTCAGTTTTCTTGGTATCTTTTTTGTCTGTTCCTCCGTATTCAGTCTTTCTTATTAATCTGAGTGCTTATTCTACCCTTTTATTGCCTTGTGTTAGTATGAATCACCGCATCTCACGAAACACTTGTTTATTTACCATTTTTTTTCTCTTGGTTTTTGTTTTTGTTGTTGGTATGTTTAGTCTTGCTGGAGATAATTTCCTACTTGTCTGCCCCTCATGTATCATTTTCACCCCCAGTTTCTTCCTCCTGTCCTTTTTCATCACGTTTCTCATATCTCCGTCCATTTTCTTTTTCTTTTTATTCGTGCTTCAATCTCATCTTATTCCAAGTCTGCTTCATCATCTCCTACATCCTCCCAGATTTACCTCCTGCTCTCTCTCCTAATACCCTCCTCCCGCCCGTGTCTCACCCCTTCTCCTCTCTTCATCATCATGCACTGCAGAGGAAATTGAACTCTCCGATATTATTGCCATCGTCACCTTCTCTCGCGAAGGGTCAGGCGCAGGTTAGAATCTCAACAAGCGATGAGTCTATACGGAGTAAAAGGTTAAGCCGTGGACGCGGTTGACCGGCCGCTGTTTATTAGTGTCAAGTAAATTCAAAGAGTAGCCCCTACCTGCTGCATTAATAACATACAAGCCAGTCATGACCGTCTTCTCTGACGTCACAGTTAACTTTTGCCATGTAATGTTATTACAACTGGAACTGTTCGTAATTATTAGGAATTATATCGTATGAATTATTATACTTCTCTTGGCTTTTTTTTTTAATGCCAACGATTAAACACTAAACAAACGTTTATCAAAATTATTGGAAACTTTGTCAATTTTGTTGTCAGCTACAATGAATATAATACTGTCCAAGATGATGTTATCATAATTCCAAAGCATTTTCAAATTCAATGTTCTTTCTTTAAGCGGAAAATAAGAAGAGCTCGTGCCTTTGTGGCTCACTGGATGTGGCCACGGTCCCTCGATCTTGAGGTCAATGGTTCATGTCTTTTTGGTAGCCTCGAAAGCGCCATTGCTTTGTCATTTGAAAGGAGCCTTAAAGTCAATGGGCCCTTGGGTACTTGTCAATTACTACAAAATCATTACTTAATGTTAGTGGACACGCAAACAACAACAACAACAACAACAACAACAACAACAACAACAACAACAACCTGAAACAGGCGTTGGAGCCGTTGTTCCGAAGCGTTTACCCTGAGTGGATGCTATTTTAAGAAGGTGAAAAAATATCACCGTCAGCATCGGTATGATGCTATCCAATACATTCATGCTTTTGGTTGTCATGGCGGTTGCTCAATCTGCATGCACTTCAAAATCGACGATCACTCATGTCATTCTGGCCATTGGTATATAGATTATGCATGGGGTGCATGAACTCAACTCATTCCGTTTTCAAGGTTACCGCGCATACATGAACAAATGAGAAGAGTCTATGTACGGTGTGTAGGTTAATCTGCAAAAAGTAGTTTCACAATGATATCCTGCAGTGTTGCTGAGCATAGGTGTCATAGCACCTTATCTTTAAGTCACGTAGACATTTACGTATGCCACACATGGAAAATGACTGTGCCAAATTATTAAAAACTGTCTTACGTTATCTTTGGGGAAAGTTATGAGTACATGCAATTTAAGCGAATTACTATTATTATTATTTTTTTGCATTTGAAAAAAAAAGAGAGAGTAGGCTCTTTCTTCACTTTCTCATCTCTAGATGCAACAGTTGTATGGCGTAAATAGTCAAGTCTGACTGAAAAGCGCCAAAAAACTCAACAACAACAACAACAACAACAACAACAGCAGTTGTAGTCATCCAGCCAATGCAACTGAAAATATTATACAAAATGAATGTCAGGCATGTACCCCAAACTCCTGTACTGTGATAAAGTTATCACCTGTGGTGGGGAAAGAAAACACCTAGTACAGAGAGCTCTTTCGTTGTTGCTGTTGTTGTTTTTTAATCCATGTTCCTGATATCAACAGAGACATGGCTCTGTGCACTATTTTCCTGGGAATTACGTTACAAAGGATTTTCCAGACGACAATTTGTAGCTTGGCAAGATTTCTGTGATATCATGGGCAATGAGGCAAGATATAAATATTGACGGGTCTGTTGTTGCAACTTCGGAGTTGACAAAAAAAAAATATAAAGATAAAAAGGCTCGTTCCGAACAGAACGAAAAATACCTTGGTGGAATTGAATCAAAACATACCACGGCGGTAGAATTGTGGAACGGGCCAAGACCCTCGGGGATTATTGTGTGCACTTTTGAAAGGCTTAGCAAAATCTCAGATCATCAGAAATAATCAGATTATTGCCGGAGCACCGAATACTTTGAACACATCGTTTACGATCGTTTAAGTGGAGTGAAATGCAAAGGTAAAGCAGAACAGTTTCGGTTTTAATAACATTACATGATTGCCCATCAGCGACGAGACGGATCGAAAGAGTGGCGAGTACTAGTACTCTCTCAGTTTTCTATCATTTCTATCTCTCTTTAAAATGCAGATGTGGGTCGTGGAAACGTTTTTGTTTTAAAATACTTATCATAATCTTATTCTAATGAGCAAATACAAAATTATAATAGTGATAAGGATTCAAAACCCAGAGCTAATAGAGCCATGGGTATGATATAAGCTTAATGCCTCAAAAGTTTCACCTTCCGTCTTATGTATTACGCCAGCATGGTAAAAATTGTGCATACCATATGTCTACATTAAAATGTTATATTCGAGCACACTTTCACAGAATTATGCTCAAACCAGTGTCGCGATAAACAGGTTAATTCTCCCATCAATCTCCCAGGTCCCGTCCAGTAGCCATTAGTACCTCTATTGTTCCGATAGAGCTGGTCACTGAATGCAGGTATAAGGCGCTTTTCTTTGACAGTGAAAGCCTACGCGCACGTATTATTATAGGGGGATATTTCTATTCCTTAAAGTAAAGAGGCGCTTGACCGCACGAGTGCCGATAAGAGGAATATAATATATTCCGCAATCCTCACTTTGACGTCTTCCATGAATGGCAGAGCAAATCCCACGCTTTAAGCCAACCATGACGCCGCATTAGTTTCGGCCCAGTTCAAACCCTTTTTTAAATACTTTTTTTTGAGGGGGGGGGGGGAGGTGTGAGGAATTAGGCCTCTTGCACGCAACACTCCCCCTGCTTTTGCACTTTTATTTTCCTTTTTACACGACACTGAATATGCACATTCTTACAGCGAACAAACTTTTACGCATATGAAAATATCGTTATCAATCTTTATATATTTCTCTCTTTATCTCTCTACACTTATGCATACATACATAAGCACGTACATGCATTCACATATACACACGTATATAATAAATGTATAGACATATGTATATATATATATATATATATATATATATATATGTATATATATATATATATATATGCGCACATTTGTAAATATATATTTACATGTATATGTGTGTGTATACTTATATATGGCTATACATGGTATAAAAACGTCTCCGATTAATACAACAATGCAGTATCCGTGCTATTCAGTGCTTTCTAACTGTCACTCCTAATCCTGTACCCAACTGAGGTTGGACCCAACTCGATCAGTGTTCACCTACCTGGTCTATGCCTTCACTTCTTCGCCCAAACTCTGAGCATAAGAAAACCAGCACTTTATCAGCCTATTTTTCTACGGTCTGTATTCATAGTACATAAGAATTTTATGTGGGCGTGAAGCGGTCGCTGATTGTAATTTTGACAATCATTTTATACATCAGCGAACGCTGCCCACGCGTCTGCAGATTAGAGTTTTTTAGTTCGGCGTTCATTCCTTTGTTTGTTTATTGTTGTTTTTGTTTGTTTGTTTGTCTGTCTGTCTGTCTGTTTATTTTTACTGTTCATTGCCATGAACGAACAACTTAAAGGGGGCGTGGTCATTGAGGTCAATGACCTGTGCTGGCAATGGAAGCAAGTCTTGCCACCAAGTTTCCTGGGAGTATTCATTATCATTATCTTAAAGAAATGACTTCATCAATAATATAATTTCCTTATTTACTATCTCTCTCTCTCTGCATATCAAGTGCCTAAACGTCGCTTTCAATATTATCGAATACACTTTTTTTCCCCTATAGACGGTAAATGTGTACAGGCGCTTTCACTAGTACATGTACTACTTCTTTGAACTGTCGACCGCGGTGTACATTTGTCTTACAAGGTTCTTTACAAACAACATCTACCCATGCATGCCTACATGATGTGGAAGAACTGAAAATCCACAAACGGAGGTGTCATGGTGGTTCATTTTCCTAGCACTTTGCCAAATAACCCCATAAATGACAATTCTTGACTGAAGAATAGCAAACACTGAATTGTATACCGCATTGCCGAATAAACTGTTATCATTTTCTCAGCAATACAAGACTACGAATATCTAGGAGCAAGTCCCTAAGAATTATAATGAAAAGATTCCGACAGGGCTAAGGAACATTACATTGGCGAATTTCCAGCATGAGGAATATCAGTGCATGGAGGATTAACCAAATGGGTGATTAAATTGTGGTTGACAAGTACTTGGAAGTACCGTTTAGAAAACCGATCATTTAGGGAAACCTAACTGTACTATGAGCACTCGTGAAGCTCCATTAAGCATGTTTAAGTCTGCTATCGTGCATGTCTTAATAGGCTTTTACCTTTCTCCACGAAATCCCTTCATAATAGCAAGTAAAAGGGAGAAAGAGATGCGAGTTTGAGCGACGTCGGTTAGCTGGAAGTGACTATTAATTCAAGTTGTAAAATCAGAAATTGATCAATTGATAATTGATACATCTTTTTAGTTATCAATTAGAATTACTGTATAAAGGTAACTCCTGTAAAACACAGTTTTTTTCTCTCTCTCTCTCTGAAACAAGCACTCAAAGAAACACGAACATAAACAGTCAACCTGAAAATCCAGATAATGCTTCGTTATGCACAGATCTGTGATTAATTTTTAGTTCTCTTTTGTCTTGAAAATTACTTTCGGACAGCCACTGTCGGGTCAACTGGGGTGGGATTTAGGTGCGCCTTGTAGAGAGGGGTGCTGCGGTGATGTCATCATTCCCCCCCCCCCCCCCCCGACGGGCCCGACAATCAATTTACGCCGCTGAAAGTTTACGCCAGTGAGGAAAGCTGACACACATAACCTTTCCCCCGATCGCGGCGTCACTCTAACGAAATCGAGACAAACGACCCCTGCCAATGTATTTTCTCTCTCTATCTCACTTTCTTTCTTTTTTTTTAATCTCTGTTTCTTCTGTCGTTATCTATTCTCATCCATCTTTCTCTCTCTCTCTCTCTCTCTCACACACACACACACACGCGCACACACACATACGTTACATATCTTCAGTAATCACCACATTACATTTTTCTCGTAACAAGCAGAAATCGAAATGGATGAATATAATCATGCAATCATCTCCAATGGCCCTCATTTTTGCGATCATTTATTTCACAGTCGGATGCGCATCCACCGCGCACAAAAGACATACATTCGGTATGATGAACATGACATTAGCAATATTGGTCAATTAGCATGCATATATACGTAGATTAAAAGGTATTCCATTTCATTGCATATGCTTGCAATGTGTCTATGTATATATAATAATCATGTACAAGCACATGTACGATTATAAAGAAATGTATATAAAAATTATATATATATATATATATATATATATATATATATATGAAGAGCGTGCTTCCAAAAGGCGCTAAATCCATTGAAAAATGATGGATTGAACGCCTTTTGGAAGCAAGCTCTTCATATATTGACATATTCCTTTTCAATTCTCTTCTACTAACTAAGAGCACTCGTGATACCTTGAGTGCCTGTGAAAGGTCAAGAGAGCATACTTTTGACGTCATACAGTGACCGTCTGGATGACGATATACTTCGTCTGAAGCAGTCGTGATGTGGGACTAGAAGCCGCGGTGTTGTTTTCTTCCAATTCACTTGAAAGAGGAGATCAAAGTTGAGATACACTAATGTATGAAACGAGGACAATGAAATATTTGTTCGCGGATGAATATCCCGCGTCACTGACATCTAAAATCCACATCTATCTCAGATGATTTCATAGATTCAAATTGATTTCTGGCTCTTAGAAGTCACACGTATATTCAGCAACGTGGCAGGTTGTGCCTTTGCATTTTGAAAGCAAGATTGGGTTTTTCTTTTAGCAGGGCCTATTACATTAAGACAGAGATTATAATGGCCTTTCGTTTGTTATGTTCTTAAGACACTGTCCGGTTGCCCCTCTGTACCTACCAATCAACACGAATGTTTACATTACCACCATAGCAGGTTATATGGTTACAGTCAGGATTAAGAATTTGATCTTGTTGCAGTAGTATTGTTATCATTTTATCATTGTATTGGTCCTTAAATGCAGACGGACCTTATTCCTTGATATTAGGCCTATATACATTTAACCTTTGATTAACAGCAATACGATTTATCTGCTTTCTTGAGCAAGCTACTCTGTATTTCATTTCCATTCCGCCATTGCATATGCAACTTCCCTGTACATATTGGATGTTAAGATGTATAAATAACAGAATTAAACAAATGGAGGAAAATATTAATGAATGATAGATATTAAATGAAAACTTGCATGAATGAATGAATGAATGAATAAGATAAGATAAGTAAATGAAAATAATGGGAAAAGTGGTAACAACAATAATAATAGTAATAATAATAATGATAATAATAATAATAATAATAATAATAATAATGATAATAGTAATGATAATTATAAAAAAATGATAATAATAATAATAATGATAATAATAATAATGGTGTCTTATTTACCCAGGGTAGTAAGTGGTGGTGATAAGATGGCTATTTCTTCATGTCAAGTTGCAAACCATCCAGTGAAATGGATTGTAATTGGAGTTATACTCTTAAATTTCTCTGCTGAATCCGTTCTGACTCTGTGACTCTTCTTTACACCTGCTGTTCTGATAAAAATTATACCACAAGTGAGATTTGTGTAAGAGAGCATGAGTGAAATGGATTATATTATTATATTTTCTCTCTTTTTTTTTTTTAGACGACTGAATTGCCTTAAACGGATAGGCCATGCATTCTGACTAGCTTGTTACACATGGCCTATAGGGTCTATGCTGATCTTTAAATGTGACAAACAGTCGAGTAAGTGGGCTAAGGTAACGATGGCTCCTGCTACCAACCGTATAAGATTTGATAAAAAACAAGCCAAACAAAACAAAACAAAAACCTATATGAAAATGTCAGCTATCGGACATCTATCATATAGATTGAAACAGGTCGCTGAAAATCCTCAAGGCCAAACGCTCAACCTGTGCGCCGTCCGTTTTTCCCGATGGATATTTCATCTATCATCACGATAGAGGAAAAAGAAATAGAAAAACATTGAAAGTGCTTCGTGAGCATTTGATTGTGATGAATACTGGCTGTCGTTAGAAATGATGGCTTTCCACGGTGACCCATAGAAAATTGATAAAATTTAGAACAGTAATGTGAATTGATTTTCGCCTGTGCCATTTCCATTAAATGATATGTTCTCCTATAGATGTAATATAACTAATAGGTAGTAAGGGTGTACATACGTGTAGATGTGTGTGTGTGTGTGTGTGTGTCTGTGTGTGTGTGGGGGGGGGGGAGGGGGTGTAGTTAGTGTCGTTGTGTGTGTATTGGGTAGAAAATAGTCGTGCGAAACCTCAGTGAGACAATAATGATTTTCTGTTGGTATATTAACGCTATAAAATCCACATCCTCTTCTGAATTGACGGGTATCACTTTGGTGATGTAAAGTCATTGCTATTTTTTCAGCAATAAAAAGGTATCCCTATCTCTCTCTCTCTCTTTCTCTCTCTCTGTATATATATATATATATATATATATATATGTATATATATATAGTATATATATATGTATATATATATATATATATATAATATATAATATATAATATATCGAGCTCCTATTTATCACGAGAATATCTTTTTAGATATCAAAATTCAATTCATTTTCATTTTCTTCCACGAACAATCATTCCTGTGTATTATTTATGTGTATCATTCCATAAAATGCATGTCAAATTAAAGTATTTTTATTTTACATTCTGCTGAAAAAAACCCGAAAATAAAGTTTTAATTGAATTGAATTATGAGAGAACTACAAAGAATTACCTTGACTACATATTGATTGACTGCAAAGTGAAGATTAGAAAATATAAAAGAATTGGAATTTATCCAAATTCAGTCACGATATTTTTTAGTTTGAGACGCTTTCCGCTGTTCAGAAAAGTTTCACTGAAAGAAGATACGAACAGTTTGGAAAATGATCGACTTGTACATCTGGGGCCATTTCCACAAAAGAAAACTAATAGAATATAGTGCTCTATAATATTGATGATCACCCAGACTTTATGGCTGTTTTAAATTCCCACGCGCGATTCCCAAATTTCCTGCTCTAGTCCTTTGCCCGTGCGAAACGATATAATCATTTTACCCACCCCCACCCATAGTCCCAAGAGCGTAATAATATGCTGGCACATCACGTCATAACAACTTTTGACGAGGTACCCCGCGGCAAGGCACCGCACGCATTCTGGGCATAGCGAGGATTATAGCCCCGCTCTCGCTGGCTCTGAACACCCCTAGACGCCATACACACATCATCGGTAGATCGCAAAACACTCGAATGACGTCATCGAGACACTCGCTCACATTACGGTCAGGGATGTGCGCTACACTACTACACGCACACCCCTGGGAACACTCCGTTCCCGCCAATATACGCGTCGTCTGCCAATAAGGCACGAGTTCACTTTTGTGTGTATTTTTTTCTTTCGAGTAGTGTTTATTTGACCAGAAGTGGCGTCTGGTACAGACGCAAGGATACAGCCGCTAACCTTAAAGGTCTGATTGGTCATATGTATTTGCTTGATACACCCGATGATGTAGAGTAGCCAACTGACATAGATACTCTCAGTTGTAGACTAGAGTTCTTTTCTCTCATTAGTACAACTTTCATGAATATCCTCAAGAATTGGTGATAATAACCTGTCTCGAGCGATCATGAATTTTCTAGTGCGTAATTGAAGACATTTTTTTTTTTGGGTTATATATTTCACGAACGCAAACATTCAGATTTCTTTGCTGAAAACAGATCTATATCCGCATGTAAAAGTCATTTCACTTTTTGGCCATTAATCGAGGTTTTCTTACATTTCTGCTTTAGCACTTTCATAACAAAATATATTTCTTCTGCCTCTCACAATGTCTTAGAATGCATGTATTTCTGCTCTTTGTTATGACTGGTATTTGTAATATGGGCCTACTACTAAGTATTGCTGTGCGAAGCTTTCAGTGTGATGCCATATTATGGTAAAACTTGAGAGAAATGGAAGAGAGAGAGAGAGAGAGAGATAGAGAGTGAGACAATCAAATTATGAGGCTCTATTAATTGTGTAGGAAAGAGGTATAGAAATTATAGCCGATTTGCCAAAAGACCGACCCGCAATATTTCAAGCCATAGATGGCATCTTCATTCCTAACAGCTTAGGGCCTATAGCTATGGTTTGTGATGCAAGCTGTTTTGATTGGTGCTGCCCAGCATACAAATGAAAAAAAAAAACTGTATTGAATACATATAGAGGTTCATTTCAAAATTTTGTGTCAAGAGTAGGCAACTGCGTACTCGTCTAAATTACTGTTGTATAGTCGTATATGTATTATCCCCAGCTATTTTACACGCTGAAGAGAGCGCACTTCTTTGCATGCGGAAGAGTCATTCTCAAGAAAAGCGCGAATAATCATGATAGAGCGACTGGAACAGACGATCTTCGGTTTAATTAAACCTTATTGATTGATTAAGGTATCATCAATGAACTAGTCTTGACATTATCGTATGCCGTTACGACGTCCAGCGGCGAAGTTTCAGTTTCAGTGTCTGCTCAGTAGGTGTTATAAATGTGTCTTTATGTGGAAAGATAAGCCCGCTAATTTGGCGTTGTCGTCTCTAATGACACCAAATTTTATTCCAACAACAAAACAACCAGTGAAGTCAAAAGTGATCTCCCAAGTTGATTAAAATTCCCTTTTCTCGCTTGCTTCTAGGTTAGATGAATGTGGTCGACTGAAGTGAGGGTTTTATTGTTCTTGGAAGGGTGAGTCAGCAACTAAGACTCTCATCAAAACGAGGTTATCCCACGAGACTGACACCAACGAGTCATACAGCCCACAAGTTATACAGCTCATGAGTTCGACACTAGGCAATAAAGCCCAAGAGTTCGACACTAGGTAAAAACAACCCACGATTTCGACAGATACAACACGCAGCTTAAAGGTGCTGTTTGCCATTGGGAAGAGTGATTTAAAAAATGTTCGAGTTATCACATTTGATGCATATGTACTGGTGTGTTCCATAAAACATCCTATACCATAAAAATTTTGCAATAAAGCCTAAGATATAAGGAGACATCACTATTTTCTCCCTAAACCATAACTGTAGACGGTTTAGTCTAGAGACAATTAAAATTGTTCACAGTTTGTTTATTCAGCAAAACTTAACATTGATTATACTGATTAACTTTTTTACACTGGTTGGTTCTATCCCTAACTCACATTTTAAAACTATTTCGAAGCATCAAAGCTGGGTTTTTGTTTCATCTGGAAATGGTAAATAATGTGTGTCGGTCTCGTGGGTCTTTTTGCTTAGTGGCGAACTCATTGGACGTACGACACGTGGGCTGTATGACTCGCGGGTGTCGGTCTCGTGACATGCACCCGGAAGGTTAGAAGACAAGATTCGGAATACGTTAGGTCGATTCTTGGTGGAAAATATACCGTGACATGAATATTCATGCAATTAATCATGATAAAGCATTTTGGAACAAAAAGCATCATCAACAACAACAACAACAAAGCATAACAGACACAGAGACCAGAACGTAATCGCTAAATCAAGAACACCTTGACCAGTTTGTTACCTGTGTTAGTGCCCCTTGCCAGAAAGAGTAAGACAGGAGTAGTGATAGCAGAATATTTGATTTTCTCTTCAATATCATTATTTTTCTGTAACCCTGGCTACAACGTAACTCTCGTCAAAGGTTGGAAGACAAGATGCGGAATATGTTGGGTCGATTCTTGGTGGAAAATATACAACGTAACTCTTCTCGATGTCGCATAAGATGGCCGAAATCCTCCCTCCTTCACTCTCTCTTTCTGTTTCTTATCATTATAATTGATATCACGAGTGGGAGGATTTAAGTGATCATTTGCAAATAAAAAAGTACGTGAAATTGTAAACCACTCTCAATCATTTTGTGTTGATTACACGTGGATTAAGAGTTGATTACACGTGGATTAAGAGTTGATTACACGTGGATTAAGACCCTTTCCTTCCCTTGGTGGTCTTTTATTTCTTTCGACGGCGATGGCGCTCTTTATTTCAGTCGGGTTTCGAAGCGATAGCTAATCTTCAATCGACAATCACTTGGTTTTTAAAGAGTGGGACTATAGAAGTTGTTAATGGAGCAGTTGATTTAAGTGCTTTTAGTGTTTCATTTTTGAAGCTTTGCTATAGCTTAATGTGTTTGGATGATTTTTGGTTAATGTAACTCCATTTAGATTAATGGAAATGTCACTAATGGATCGATATAGACGAAATTTATGAAAAGGTATAGTGTGGACATTCAAGGGCATGCATTTATCAATAATGGAGTTGAAAAATATACAAGGCGTGTGATTAGCACTCCTTTTACATGGCACAAATTCAATTGCAATAAAAGTACGCGTGTACCAGCTCGTGTATAGCAAATGTGTCGCTTTATACCTCACAGCTTCAATATTGACAAAGGCGACAAATTAATCGCAGGTATGTTCGTTTTTTGCCTGCACTTCACTAAAATTCTGCGCAAATATATAGAACCCGGAAAAAAGCTTATCGATTTGCCGTAAAGGCAGGTGTTGAAATTACGCGCTTTTGCAGTTTGCAAGTGTGTATACAAGGCTTCGAAGATCCAACGAGGCACACACACATACACACACACACAAACACACACACACACACACACACACACACACACACACACACACACACACACACACACACAAACACACACACACACACACACACACACACACACACACACACACACAAACAAACAAACAAACAAAAAGACTTAAGTGTGCAATGCACGACTATCTGTGTTGGCGTAATGTCTGTCATTTGCACCTACAAAGATAATACAGCTTGAAAAGCAATACATGGAGTTGAAGTTACACCAAAGCATTGTAAGCAGCAAGCGACTCGTGGTCACGAAAGTGTGAAAATTACGCTTCCTCGTGTACTCGACAAATCGATAAGGTACTTGAAGCTAATCACTCTAATCGATTTCAGGACAATAGGGTTTGTAATTTGGCTGCTGTCTTTCATTTTTCCTCAGGTGTTACGATCGAGTCCATCCTGTATGTTACGTGCCCAATCTCCCTAATGACTGTTGCATTTGAGTGAAAGCGGAGATCAACGGACGAGGTTGTCCTTTCGCTAATGACAAAAACAACAACAAACAAACAAAGAAACAAATAACAAATAAAAAAACCCCGATCGGTCAGGGCCTAAAGAATGCTTCGAGTTGAATGTCACCGTCCAAAATACAATCCTTATACCATTACGTTCTAGGATATAACAACCGAAACTGGAATTGTTTACCTGACGTGATTGTAAAGTCTACAAACACATTGTAGTCTCTACAATCTTTGTTAGTGTCAAAATGGTATGAATGTGATGAAGTTGATTAAAATGATGACGAATGTAAAACAAATAGTTTATGCTGAATTTTTTTATTTTTATTTCCATATTACACTTACTCTTACTTACTTACTGCATATTTGATTATTGTTAATTCGCGTTCCCATGAAGGACTGTGAGAGAGAAAGAGAGGAAAAATGACACACACAACATCACTTTTCTCACTTACAGAGATCATGTCGTTGCTTCAATTGAAAGAAGAAGAAGAAGAAGAAGAGTGCTGACGTATAGAAGCCAAATGTTGAGCGGGCGTTTAATTTCTTCAACGTCTGCTCGACACAAAATTCGGCTACGGAATCTAACGAGATGTATCGCACTGTCAAGAGTTGAAATTCTGCATCGCAACGCACAGACATTCGTGGCGGATTTTAGTTTAAAGGGCGCCCACGCACGTCTCTCACATGATTATCGGAACCTCTTTTTTTATTTATCGCGAGACAACAAACTTTATGTATAGAAAGGTCACGTTCCTGCATCTGTCGGAGAAACCCCACACTCGGCAGAATAATAGCAGGCGCGTCTACACAGCGTTTACTTCGAATACTTTTTATATTCGCACTGGTCCCATGCTGCATTTATGCATGATATGAGTACAACGCGCGAAAACTGATTTCTGTTGTTTAAACTTCCGGATTTAGTAGGTATGTAGTCAAATCATTTTGTTTTCTAACCAAAGCTTGCGCAATACACAAGAAGTTGGAGCGCCTTTTGTTTTTCTGTGATATCACTTTGGAAATGTCGTACACTGCATAAGAAAAAATCAGTCAGAAAGTGAAGAGCACACATCCATTGTTTAAAGGAACCATCGACAACAGGAAAGGCAGAGCAACAACAACAACAAAAAGCTGAGCCACATTATCAACTCCTCGTGTAATAACTCCTGACGTGAGCTACATGCTTCGGCGAGAGGTTTTCTTATTTTTAATTTCCGGTAAGACGCGGGGTGTAAAGTAACATGACTGTTAGCTTAAGTGAAGTCTCTCTCATTTGCTCCAAAAGGGTGGAAAAAATCCCCGGAGAGGAAGTCTGACTTGGATTGGTTTCAATATTGCTTCTACGTGTACCACGTGCTTTATTGTCTTGGAAAGCGCCACCAGCGTTTACAGGGACTCATACAAAAAAAAAAAAAAAAAAAAAAACCGCTTGGGCTATGATCACATGGTCCAGTCCTCCTTGTTCCCAAGAGCTACATGTATTGACTTTTAAAAGAAGCTTTTCCAAGATCTGAATATGCAGTCTTTTTACAAGATAAGTCGAATGTAGGTCTATAAAGCATGATAAAGAGAAACACTCAATCAAAAGTTTGGCCCTTTTCAAACTATTTTGGTGGATTCCATCCTCTCTATAAAGATGGGGACATTAAAACGATTCACGATGTCACGGTAGTAGATAGATACTAACAAAAGTATAAAAGAATATAAGAAGAAAATTATCCTTTTTTTTTTGTTCACGTCGTAGATCTGAAATTCGCTATTATTTGTTGATCAACGGTGAAATTGCATTAGATAATCGCAAATAGAAAATGTGTCTCTGATTAGAGCGTTAAATTGTGAGTATCACTTAAAGATGCTCACAGTGAGAATCGAAGGGCATGGTTACGATGGCAGATTTCATCACCCCCTCCCCCCCCACCCCGTTTTCATTTCCTCCTTTTGGGAGATTAGGACGAGGATCTGAAGGAGCTGCTGACAAATAATTTGAGAGTGATAGGGAGAGAGAAATCTTGGATAACTCTACACCCAAGAGTGGCTTCGGTGTATTAATCTATCAATGTAAAATAATAGCTGGCTGCATAAGGGGATGGGGGGGGGGGGGGGTAGAGATGACATTTTGTACAGGGAGGTGGAAGAGAGCCTCTCTCGTTGTTTTGAGGCTCGTCGTATCCATTGATTCAGAACGTCACGTGACACTATCTGCCAAACGTAGTCTGGCTTCCAGACCCTCTGCTCGTACTATTTCGCTGTAGAGGATATTGACTCCCTCAACGTCAAAAACTGGGGCAGGTTTAGGTGGATTTGTACTAAAAAAGGCGGTGACTTCTCCGCCGCGGAGGGCGCATTTTGTAAAAGGAGTCCAGTTGGCAAAGGGTCTGGCAACCAGACTAACCAAACGAGGCCTGGGTGATACCCGTTGTTACTTTCGAAGGGAAATGCAATTGTAGCCGAGGTGCGTCAGACAAAGTTTATGTAGCCATGGCTCTATGATTGTTTTTCTTTTTTTTTCATGTCCTCTTCTTCCTCCTCGTCCTCCTCCTTCTTCTCCTTCTTCCTCTTTTCTTCTTCCCCTTCCGCACATAACCATACAACACAGAGATTGGATATAATATAAAGCTAAATCAAACGCCTACACTGTAATGTCGCTAGTGTTCGACAATAATGGAGCACATTTTGAAGCCTGTATTAGTAAGGTGTTCATTTTTAGGTTTCAAACATTCTGCATGTGTGTCTCCTATATATCATCTATGTTTTTAACTTATCGTGACATGTACAGTGCATTTCAGATCATACTGCAAGAGGGAACCCACTCTCCCATACAACACCCACTCAGTTGCGTTGGAGCGCACGCTGGTTTTGCTCCCGTGTAACAAACAAACAAACAAACAAACAAACAAACAAACAAACAAACAAACAAACAAACAAACACACATAACAGGATTAAACAAGAACCCTTGTCTGTCTTCAGTTTCGTTCTCCCGCTCATACTGAACGGGATATGCTCCCGGGTGTTCCGCTATCATACCAAGCCAGACACCATGCGATATGAAGTGATCACAAGGACTCAGAACATTCTCTCCTAGCGCCGAATCCGGCGCTCCAAGTCGGGCGGCTGCAACATATAGGCGTACTGGTGTTAAGAACATGCCACAGCTCATGCTCTGAATACCCTGAGGCGCGAATCTCGACGTGGGACTCGAGGGGGCGCGACCGTCAAGCTTTGCAGAACGGGTCCCCTTAACCCGTCGAGGACGGGCTAATTTCCCTACAACACGCATTTCCCATAGACACCTGCCCGAGTATACTTGGGACTCATCTTCAATGGATTAAGAATCCCGGTGTTCGTATACATGCGGTGCCTGGACCAAAGCGTACGCGCGTGCGTCCCCTTTTTCCTCTAATCTAATTGCTAATGTAACGGGCTCATGTGGTGAGAGCATTTACCATGACGCAAGTCGCTCGTTTATGTCTCATTAGAAAGTCAACCTCTTTGAATTCTACCTTCCCACTCACAGACTGGCCTATCCTGTCCTGGCCCCATTCACACATCTGTCGCGTATGGATCAGACATATTATGGACACGCACAAAGCTTGGCCAAATAAGAACATGGCGCCAAGTCGCGACACTAAAAAGACAGTGACACATAAGTGACTTTGCAGACATATTGGATTGCCCAAAGATCTCTCGCTCTCCGTCTTTCTTTTTAATTCAGAGTATCAATCGCTTCACACAAGTTCACCCGTAGACTAAAATCTATATACGAGAAACGACAAAACTAAATGATAGGCAGACCGTAGCACACTAGTTCGCAGCAAATTCATGTGAAACCTAATTGGCTCTTGCCAAATGATGTCTACTGGAGGTATAACATCTTTCGGCTAAACATCTTGATCGCAAAGCTTTGAAATGGTTACATTCAAAAGGAACCCTTATTTGGAGCATAGGAAGACTGGTGGCTTTCTATACGTACCCCTTTTGTTTCACGAAAACAGTGTTTACATGGTTTTTTTTTTTTTGCTTTGTTGTTTTGAGAGAGAGAATTACTCAGCGCACCATTACTGTTAATCAAGTGCAACTGAATGTGAACAAAAGTATCTGAAAGGCATAGCAAAAAAAAAAAACACTTCTGGCTTAACGATGTCAAGCAAGATGATTAAGGGCTGTGTGTGTGTGGGGGGGGGGGGGGAGGGGTTGACATCCAAGATGCAAGAGAGTTTCTGTACAGTAAGTAGAGTTTGCTCATTGTTGAGAGCTCAAGGTTCTCAGGATAACGATTAATATGAACTCTTGGTAGTTTATTATCAGCGTGGCCATGGTGACCTATAGGTTTTAATTTTTTTTTGTCCTCTCCGTTGACTTCTAGTCTGCTTATTATAGCAACCAATACACATCTGTCCTACACAAAACAGACCCCCATTAAAGTTTGTCATATTCATTTTCCAGATACTACGAAGAGAAAAGTCTCGTCGATAACGAGATAATTCCTTTGCTCTAAAGGCTCCATGCGAATGATCGCCTTTGCGCGTTTCCCCCCGGGACGCCCGATCTGGACTCTTGATATCAAAATGTCAATGGGCACGGTGACTTCGGAAGAATTTCGCGGGAACCTTTCCGGTGGATTCCTGATCGGAGTTCCAGTCATGTTACACATGAATCACTGAATGCCGTCACGCACTCACACCAACACACACAAACACGAACCCGTCATTTTCTCGTAGTGGTCACGTGCTCTCGACAGTACCGAGCAGAGTAAAGATGCTTACCCCACAATATCCAGGGTATATCAGGTTGGGTTCCGCCAACTCTGGTCACCGAGAGCTGTCTATGAAGTTAAAAAGTACGATTCTCCTCGATTGCTTTTTCCACTTGCTTGTTTGTTTTGCTTGTTTGTATTGTTCTACATTCTACATCTTACATGGAAATTAACCATTTCAGGAATCGAACGTGCAGATTGTCGAATAAAATAGGTAATAGTTATACTGAATACAATGTGAAATATGAGGAATCTATATACGTAGAAGCATGACTTGTAGGAGATAGGTTCCTAGAAACTAGAATTTCCTTCAAATGAATTCTTACACAAAATTTAGAGCTGCAGAATGACAAATTAAGAAGTGGGAAAATGCACACAACACGAATGTCTGTTCAATTTAACTACATATAAGAGCGGCGCGATCACCCGAGCGAGAACATTTTGCAACCGCGGCGGAAGATTCGGAGGCCCAGCGACGATGGACACGGTGGAGAGACAGCCATTGTTTGGGTTTACAATCAAAGGTCCACTTTCCCAGATCACAATGTTCACAATCAAAAGAACGCATGCCATCTTCATCTGATATTACGAGCCCGACTGTTCTCTGTTAGTCACTCAGGTATGATATCAATCTATACGGTAAAAGTTTTTGCTGAAGTTTGTATATTCAGAAAAGAAGAGCGCCTGTTAATTATCCTGTTGTCCTCGTCTTTTGAGATAACGGCTGATGTATATTTTATGAAAGTCGTTTCACAGCACACCGCTACAGCAAGACTTGACTCAAAATATGCCGGTCAAGTAACAAGAAGTTCCATATCAGAGCTATACATACGATGAGACACTGCAGAACAGAATCTGCCTCGAGCGTAAATGATATGTACCTATCCAGCTCATTGCACCTGTCATTCTAAATATTGTGGTCTATGTCATCCAAAGTGTTCACATACTTTAATACTTACGGCTATATGTCTCAAAGCGCAAAAAGGTTATACCAAGTTCATTCTATATAACCATCTCCGTGAGATATCGTAGTTGCGATAACATGCCAGGTAAAAAAGGAAAAAAAAAAAAATGAACCCAGACGCTCCTAGCATTGTATATAGTAGGACTTTCTCACTCTCTCGCCCGGAGGAGTCCAAGTGTATGTATTACTATGATTTCGTCATCCCCAATGACCTTTCCTGGATTATCATGGGATTTAGGAAACTAAAGCTTTATGACCTTCTTGCACTTGCATCAATAATGTACACGGAATATGTATTAGAGAGAGAGGGGGGGGGGGGGGGGGGAGAGAAGGGGAGGGTAGAGTGTGTGTATGTGCTTATTTGAGATTAAGAGAGAGTGAAATAGAGGGAGAATATTGTGTATGATAAAAAGACAGAGAAAAAGTGTCTGTGCGTTGTGTGTGTGGTTGAATGATAAATAGATTGAAAGGGAAGGAGACTGTGTATGTGTGTGTTTGTGTGTGTATGAGAGAGACATACAGACAAACAGGCAGAGAAAGGAGAGAGAGAGAGAGAGAGAGAGAGAGAGACGGGGGTGGGGTGGGGGGGGGGGGGGGGGACAGGGAGACCGGGGGACCAAACACGGGTCCTTGAGGGATGTTTGGACAGGGTTGCGTTGCATGTAATTTCTCCTCAGCCGGAGGTAAGTGAACTCGCTAGAGCTGACTCGAAGGTGCGCCGCGTGTATGCATCCTCGTCAAGTGTTAATATTCGGCACCCTCTGCTCCTTGCTCGGAGAGGCAATAAGCAGAGGGAGAGAGTCACGATGATTCCGGGAAGAAGAGAGGGAGAGAGAATAGACAGAGAGATAGAGACAGGCTATTAAAAAGAAAGATAGGAAGCAAATAAGACGCGGACAGACAGACATACAGATGTATGGAGAAGCGGACCAAAAAGAAAAAGAAAATGTATGTGCAAAGGTGGAATGACTGTACAAATGTAGACGGTCATTATATATCATATTTTATGTACATGTATATATATATATATATATATGTTTGTATGTGTGTGTAAACATATATATACACAATTCCTATAATCCACTTGACCTTGTATAGTTGGTCATTCCTATGGCCATCAACCAACAAAAGTGATTGGCAGAGGAAGTGGTGATAAAAGTAACTGCTTTTTAATCGACACCATCAAAGTTTGGCGGTTTACCGTAGATTACTAGTAACGTTTAGACGTGTGTGTGTGCATGGCTTAGAATGTAGATGCGTGTTTTCAGTAAACTCATCAGGGGTTTACCATTGTGATCTCCTATAAAATGTATATATTATATAGCCCGAGTGTGATGCCGTTTCTCACTCTAAGAAAAATAGGTTCAACTTTGCACCTTTACTAGTGTCACACGGGGAGCACCTTTATAGGTGCAACTTCGCACCTTTCTGGTCTGAAGGGTGCAAAAGTGCACCCGTAAAGGTGCTGACAATGTCACACTGGGAGCACCTTTAAAGGTGTGCAATTTTGCACCTTTCAAACCAATGTCACAATGGAGCGTTGCACCTTTCTGGTCTGAAAGGTGCAAAGTTGCACCCATAAAGGTGCTACTAGTGTGACACTGGTTAAGGTACCAAAGTTAAACCTATCTTTCGAAGAATGTATAAACGTGCACGGATCGATAAAGCTTTCCGTGACTTTGAACTTATAGCCTAAACGCTTCACTACGAAATTGAAACAAAAAGCAAAATAAAAAATGAACTAACTTTTAATGCTTCAACGGCTAGAGTTGACAAGAGTTGAGAAGACTTTGATATTCCCAGGAAAGAGTATCTTTTTTAAGTCCATAGGAATAATATAAGAAGCAGCAGAGAGAGTTCCAATGCGGTAAGATGGCCAAAAAAAAAAACAAACAAACAAACAAACAAAAAGCAACAATCTATCCGTGTTGTGTCCATAACGCGTTATGGCAAGTACTCCATTTTCCATGATGCCCTTAATGCCATTTTAAGAAGACTTCCCAATTAATGAGGGTATAACCAGGTCAAAATGCATCTCCAAAGCAACTTCAAAGTAGATGTGCTTTCTACAGTCTGAACAATGGAAACATGGGTTCTTGCTAGAAATAACAAGCAGTGCCTTTAGAAAGGCGAAGTAAATGCAGCAGGGCAGTTGCATTTCGCAGAAATTGACCGGAAAATCGATTTCAGCGTTTGTGGCTACAGGCACAACGATTTGGGTATCATTTCAATTTGACACACACCTCCAATTTGATATGAGAGGTTACAGCCGCCTCGTGCAGCTCTTTAAGGAAGGTTGAACGCTCCTAGCGTACACCTGCGAGCAAACGTAGGTGTCGCTATTACTTATCTTCTTGGGCAGACGCTGTAGTGAAGTAGGTTAAGTGGAAATCAATCTAGCAATTGAACGAAGCAGGTCAAGGTAGATACTCTTTGTCATTTTTTTTAACCTCGGGAAGTTGCTTGAAACTTGAAACGCTTCCCTAAAACTGCGGTTAAAGACAAATGCTCCTGATTTATTCTAGGAATTTCCAAATATAGAGTCACATTGCTTTGATGCTGCATATGTATGACAAATTTAATAATTTTCATCGAATCGCAATTAAGTACAACCAGATTCTGAGAAAGTGCCA